>NC_141877.1:93805842-94108872 GCF_056163025.1 Triticum urartu
ATGATGGAACTTGGATGCCAAAAGAAAACAGGAGAGTTGGCAAAATTTTATCCAAAAAAGGATGGCATGTTTACCAACTGATAAGTTCGTTTTTATTTTCATTTTCAACAAGACATGCCTACACAGTTGTGTGTATAGTGTTCTACAATTTTTACATTTATCTTTGGAATTGCTCAAACATCAATATTTTGATATATGCTGAGTTGCTGACATTGCAATCAGCTAGGGCAATGTCATAACATTTTGTAATCAATTGGTGAATGCAATTTGATTCTAATTAGGGTCCACAAAACTAAGCAATCGAGTGATGTATTTACCATCAGATTTTTATTTGAAAAAAGGTACATCTATCGTCTTTCAACTATTGACTGAGTTTTGATTTCCTGTCTAAACTGCATCACAGACAATTTTGCCCATCCACCAATGGAACCGTTTGCATCTTATTGACATCTCAGAAATTGTTCTAAGACACTATTGGGTGACAACCGCCAACCCTGTGGTTCTTCCATGTCTGCTTCCTATCAGAGTACCATTAAACACTGCCACACTCAGCACCATGGTGTCAGGACTAGATTATATGTTGGTAAATAATGCACAAAAACTACTGAGAAATAGTAACCTTACCTACTGTCAGATATTGTTGTTAATTATTACTGCATTAGTTGACTCTGAAGATAATGTAGCACTAGTCAGAGTATATTTTGACAAGAAAAAAAATACCTTATCGTAGAAAGCATAGAGAGCCTGGTCCATATGCAACTGCTTGTGGTCAGCTGCTGCAGTCTGTTGTCTTACGCATAAGCTAGCAACCTCAACTTGCTCCGTGGATACTATGATTCGACTTCCTTTCTTGTAATTTAAGAAGAAAACTTTAACGCAGTCCCATTCTTCAATAGTATGTATGTCCTTAAGCACAATCAGGTAACTCTTCGTACTCACAAACCTCCTGAACTCACCAACCAAATCATTTTCCTTTGTCATCTCCATCCATCTCAGATCTTGGGCCTCCATAGTTGTCCCTTGTAGTGAATTTACATAAAACTGCCTCAAAATACTCCGCAAGTACTCTGTTGGATTGACAGGACGCACCAACTTGATCCAAGCAAAGCATTCGAACTTCTTGTGCGTCTTCAGATCTTCGTATGCCTTTTTTATGACAGAGGTCTCCCCAAGATCACCATTTTCTCTCCATAATGCGATTACTCTAAGGTCGTCATCCTTGTTGGAACTGATCAGGCGAATGAGATCCATTTTTGCTTTGTCCAACTGCCGCGTAGCTTCCTCGGCGCCGGACATTGTTACGCCAGCAACGGGGAACTCACTTGTGGTTGTGGAGATATTGCTAGGCTTGGAACCAGAGCCGTCGCCATTGATGAGGCGGTAGCGCTTGTTCCTGCGGCTGACATCCTCGACCTTGGCTCTAAGCTCCCTCATCTGCTTGCCAACGAGGCGCCGGTCTAGAAGGGTGCGAGCAACGCGCCACCAAGACTGCTTGTGTAACCGGACAGCGAATTCCTGGAGGGAGTCCTCGACCTCATAGGCCACGTCGCGGACCTGCTTCACCCAGACCCTGACCACCCTATCCTTGTCCTCTGGCCCGTCGTGTGCGGCCATCAGGAACGCCTGCATCATCTCCAGCTCATCGGCGATGAAGGCCTGGTCACGCTGAACTCCAAGACGTGAGGCTACCTCCCCGGCACCGGCAGACCTGGCGTAGCTGAGCGCCCCAATCACCACAGACTTGCCCAGACTTAGCACGGTGGCCTCCATTTAGCTGCCCGTTTGTAAACGATTGTTAATGCTAATCCTTAATGCAGCAGGGTGTACTCGAGCCACTGAGGGGGTTCGTTAATAAAAGAATCAGCTTGGTTACAAGGGTGTACGTTGAAGTGTTGCAGTGGAGTGGGCGAACCGAGGGCCAGCCGGAGCCCCGCGCCCTTTTCCAATCCGATGGCAGAGGTAGAAGAGCACCGGATCTGGTGGAGGTCGGCGACGACTGCAACACGGGGGAGGTTGAGGTGGTTGGTGGAGGAGTCGCGTCACCTGCTGCCGCCTGTGGCCGCTGTCGCGCTCGGCGCACCGCCGGGAGCCGCCGTCTCGGTGAAGTTGAGGATTGGGGAGGGATAGGCAGGGTTCGGAGAATGGATTGGGGATTTTTTTTTTTGGAAGGGGTACCTGTTTACACCGTCAACGTTTAGAGCATTTCCAATAGGCGCCGGTCACACTGCACGCAAAAAACAGATATACCGCGCGCGCATCGTCTGGTTTGACGCGGTGTGCAGCACTGACTCCAGCAGCCGCGCTAAAATGCAGCGCGCGTGACTTGCACAAACAACATATGCATTCGAAAACAAAAGTAAAAAAATTAAAAACAAACAAAAATAAATAGTTCAATTTCGTTTATTACAATTCAAACAAACAGTTTATCGTTCAATACAACAAATAATGCAATTAAACACAACAAATAGTTCAATAATACAATAACGAAAGCACAAATCATGAGATCCTTCTGAAGATTATTATGCGCTGCAGGACGTCGAATGGTATGATAGGAGGCAACAAAACGGGCCACCCTTTCAGCCCTCCGTCGCACTCGCACGGGATATCCCAAGAGCTCATACTGAGAGTAGTCTACATCTTGGCCACGCTCATTCTCGATGATGAAGTTGTACATGATCACACAAGCGTGCATTATGTACCAAAGCATCTTTTGATCCCAAAATCTAGCCGATCCTTTCACAATAGCAAATTGGGCTTGCAAAATCTCAAAAGCTCTCTCCACATCTTTTCTAGCCGCCGCCTGAGCATTGTGGAAATCAAGATTTTTCTTACCTTTTGGCTTTTTCAACGGTTTGACAAAGGTTTGCCACTTTGGATAGATGCCATCCGCTAGATAATAGCCATAGTTGTATGTACGGTCATTTGCTACAAACTGCATCGGTGGCAACTCCCCATTTGCAATCTTACTCATCAGTGGTGACCGGTTGACAATATTGATGTCATTCAAAGATCCAGGCATTCCAAAGAATGCATGCCAAATCCAAGTCTCTTGACCGGCCACCGCTTCAAGGATTATAGTGGAACCCTTTTTTTGGTCGTGGAATTACCCATGCCATGCCTTTGAACAATTCTTCCAAGTCCAATGCATGCAATCTATTGAGCCAAGTATGTCAGGAAAACCGCGAGCTTTGTTCATCGCTACAAGTCTTGCGACGTCTTCAGCGTTGGAAGATCTCAAATACTCCTCGCCAAAGACTTGCACAATTCCGACTGCGAAGCGCTTGACACACATGATGGCTTGGCTCTCACCCATAACCAAGTGATCATCAACTAGATCAGCCGGTATACCGTATGCCAACATACGCAAAGCGGCTGTCACCTTCTGAAAGGTGCTATGCCCGAGCTCTCCTGCGGCATTCCTCCTTTGCTGAAAAAAGCGGTCATGGCTCGCTAGTTTCTCTGCAATGCGCCTGAACAACTCGGTGCTCATCCTAAACCGGCGACGAAAATACGACTCGGGGTATGTGGGATTCTCCGCAAAATAATGCCTGATCAATCTGTTGTGGGCATCGATCCTATCCCTCCAATTTGCCGACCCATAACCAAACCACCGTGCTTCGGTTTTTTTATTAATATGCATAGCTAGGATCATTGCAAGATCCTCCTCCTCTTCCATATCAAATTCTTCTTCGGAAGAATCATACGACGAACTCATCTACAATGTTGAATACTATGCTATAAATAAAAAACTACAATCAACATGCACGAAATTCATGGCTTTTGGGCAATACATACCTTCTAGGCGTTTTGTCGAACACCTTGCGGGCGCTGTTCGTCGGCGGACCAGCACGCGCGCGGGGCGGCGGGCCTAGAGGGGGCCGGAGAAAGCGCGCGCGGGGCGGGGATAGGTCGGGGAAGCGCCGGAACGGTCGCCGGGTGGCGCGGTCGACGGCGGCGGCGCGGCTGGATGGGGGGTGGGAGGTGCGAGCGAGCGCAGCAAATAAGCGGCGCGCGATTGCGTTTCGGCCCGCGCGCTGGACTACTTATGCCGCGCGCGCGGTTTTCGCACGTCCGCTGGAGCAACTATTCCGGTTACGCGCGCGCTAAAAGGGGGGATTTTGCGGCGCGGCGCTAGTTTGACGCGCCTGTTGGAGATGCTCTTATGTACGTATCATCGGTGGTGGTCGATTTTTCTTATTGCATACTCTATTCCTACCTGCACCTCCTAAAGACTGAGTCATCTTTTTTTTTCGGATGAAAAACTGAGTCATCGTATTATTTTAAGATTGACGAAGTTATTATAGATGTCTTTGTAATCGACTGGAATGTCTCCTCCCACCAAACAAATATCATCAGAAAGCATGACATAAATCCAACAAAATGTGTTGTTGTGGTTGATTTTATTATATTATCCGATCAATTTTTCTTCCGTTCCACCACCGGCCGTTATCGTATCATGTTTGTTTTTGGTATATTCAGTACTTTTGTTTTCACATTTGCACCGTGCCCATTTCATTTTCAAATCTGGAAAAAAGAGTTTCTATGATACAAACATTATTTGTTCGAATCTAATTTAGTTTCACCCTTACACCTATGCATGATTGAGGCTCCACTATTGGAGTAAACAACATTACATGTCATCTAATTTGCTGACGTGTATCACAATGGTCCTTAAGTGGTTCAATACGGTTCTTATATATATAGTGATACGCAACTCTATGTTGGCATACCGCGTGGGTCTAACCACAACTACTTCGCTTTGGCATTTTTGCGATCAGCCCCCTCCTTCTTGAGTCATTTCATGTCCTGCCCATGTACCCTTCTGGCTCTTTGTTTCTTCCTCAAGAACGATGAAGCTGCTGCTGCTGGTGGGAGGGTGATTTGTGATATCATGGTGACAAGAGATGCTTGAACATGGCAGAGTTTACGAGGCGACGACAACATTGTCCTTGTGCACTATGAGCGGCGGCGATGGCGCCCATCAGCAAGGCCCACATCCCCAAGTATAATAAGTTTTACTCCGATCATGTTTGTAGCTTTGTTAGAACCTAAACTATGACCATTTTGGCTATTCTGCGTTCTGTAGTTCAATTTTTTGGATTTACGCAGTATCTTAGGGTTTCTTCCCTGATAGTCTAAACAGGGCTAGAATTTTAACTCGAAACTCGCGAGCTAAATGAGTAGCTTGTGAATTGGCTCGACTCAACTCAAACTCGGTGACTAACGAGTCTAGTCAACTTTTAATCTGAACTCGTTAACAAAACAAGTTTAGTGAGCCGAGCTAACGAGTGTCGTAATCAAAAGGAACATGAGATAAGTACTAATTTTGTTGTAGATTATCATAATTAATGGAGTGTACCAAGTGACCCCTTAGTGTAAATTATCTATTGTTGTGAATTGTTAAGAAAAGTATGTGTAAATATTTTTTTTGTAGATTAATTGTACATAATATGTATATTATGTTATTCATGCCTATAGCGAGCTTAACAAGTCAAACGAACTAGCTCGTAAGTTACACAAGTCGAGACGAGTTTGAATTTGAGCTTGTCATGATAACGAGTTGAGTTGAGGTAACTTGTTATCTTAACGAGCTCTAATGAGTCGAGCGAAGCTAACTTGACCTGACTTGAATTCCACCCCTAAGTCTAATAATCGGTTTCTTTTTTCTTTTCATTTAACATAAGAAGGCGTTGATTTCTTTACCGTGGAGTTCACGGACGAGGATTCAGGGCAAGCGAGAGCAGGGGCACACATGTCCCTAGTGCCTGCTTTTTATTTTGGCTTTAGATTTTTAAACTTTTATATGTTTTAAACAAAATTTTCAAATTAAGTTATGTTCTTATATTCGTGTTTCTTGTGACCAGCGCTTTCAAATGAGATCCATTTTAAATATATTTTGATGACTTCTGAAAAAATATGTCAAGTTTCAGTGTTTAAACTTAGTACAAGCGACCGATAAAATCATTTATTTTGTATCTATGATCGGCAGATTTTTAAAATAATTATATATCTGTACTAGTTGAAACTTGAGAGCTCTAGGTACAAAACCCGTAAATTTCACCGTTGAAACTTAACATTTATCGTGCCCTCGTGCAGGATTGAATTACAGTGCGAATCGTGAAGCAAACCTAGCGAGCGGCGGACTTGGTACATGCGTGCCCCCGCACTCGTGTGCCCTTGCGAATTTCCGTGGAGTTTATCCTTGGAGGAATTTTCTTTGTCACTAGATGCAATAGGTCATATCTGAATGGTTGTAAGATCTACTATGATTATTGTGATGCTAGTGTTGCTTGTATGGACATCATGAATAATTTAGTAGAGCATTTGGGTTATGAGAAGGCATGGAGAATTAACATGTATTTGTTATTGGTATGCAAATAAATGAACATGTATTGAAGGGGATATCAAAGAATAAGGACACAATGTTGTATTAGGTCAATGGTTAAAGAGGGACTCGTGTTTTTATTTGTTATCTTGAATTCTTGATCACGAGGACAACATTAGTGGAGAAATATGGGACTAGGTGGATCGCCATCCTCTTAGAATCTGCTATGGTTAATGGCATGCTTGGAAGAAGCTTTGTACATGCCAACGGACTACGGCATAGGGGACCCCTTCTTCCTTTGTTGTTCGTTGTTGCCATGGAGGCTCTCTCGGCTCTATTTGCCAAGGCCATGGAGGAAGGTGTGGTCAACTTGATCGTCAGTATCTCGATGATGCAAAGACTTTTGTTGTATGCAGATGAAATTGCGCTCTTCATCAAGCCAAGATTTTAGGATCTGAATTTCGTGTAATCTGCACTTGCAGTGTTTGGGGAGTCCCTCCAGCCTGAAGGTTAACTAAGGAAACCTCAGCCACACTAACTAGGAGCTTGGAAGAGGATAGATAAAGGGTTTCTAGGCTGTTGCAATGCGATCTAGGTGATTTCCCGTGCAAATATACGAGCATTCAACTGGCGATCAATCAACTAACTAGAGCTAAGTGGCAACCTTTGATCAATCAAGTGAGGCACTTCGTACCTACTTGGCAGCGTGGGCTAATTCAGAGGATAGGCACACTAGTAGAAAAGCGGGCTAGCCATAACTTTGGTTGGTGACGTGCCATTTTCCAACAACGCAAGCACTACTTTTTCCAAATAGTGCTGGTGTCGGCATAATTAGCACGTCAGCTTTACATGCTTAGTGCTACCGTTGCTTTTTGCAGACACGCCACAAATCTGTTGATTTATATGTACTCACCGTTTGGAATATAGTGGTGGCGTAGGATTTCTATGCATGTCGTAGTTAGTTAGTTAGTGATGGCATGCCAAGTTATGTTACGCCAGAAATATATTTTTTCCATTTTATCAAGTGTTTTAAGTATTTAATGATTATACTAGTCACAAAATAATGAATATTTTATATTATATTTTGTCATCATTATTATTAGTGTTTTTATCATTTTGGGACTTTTATTTCTTTACTACCCGTTCTAATTTTGAGTCTTTTATTATGTTAAGTCTTTCATTAATTCTAGTCTTTTTTTATTTGGGCTTTTATTAGCTATGGCGTTGCGCTTTAGGTCCACGCCAACAATGGCCCACCCGAGTCAACTCCACACCTTAGTAAAGACCTAAGTCGAAGACCTCTCATTTCACCCACTATGTACACTCCCCCTCAACCAGTCGTCGCCACCACGGCCGGCCCGTCGCCGCCCGTTCCCGCCCTTCCCCGGCAACAAGGTTCGATTTTCTCCTTCCCCTCCCATCGCATCTCCTTCCTCTCCACTCCCACCTCCTCTGTCCGCGGACAGGCCACATGGAATCCATAGGATTCATGTATAAGTTGATTTAGGGGATTGCTTTGTGTAGAAATTTTAATATATATCATGGATTGCTTTGTGTGATGTAGAATCCAAAGTTAGTTTCATGGACTGCTTTGTGTAGAAATTTTAGGGATAATCTGTTTGCTATTGTGTACAATCCAATTTTAATAGTGTATTTTGATTAGAAATATTTTGAGTGTCTAGGATATTAATGATTCAAGTTTAACTTAATTTGGTAGTGTAGTCTGGAATGTTAGGAATAAATAAAGTGAACTCCTATAAATTAGATTGGCGGTGTAGAATTTCTTTATTTGTGTCTTCCTCCGTGGATTTTGTTTATTTGTGTATAAAATTGCTAGTGTAGAATTATATTTAGCACTATAGTATCCAATTATGTTTAGTAGAAATTGATTTACTAGTGTAGAAACTGATTATACTTAGTGTTGATTCACTAGTCTAGAATCCGAATATATACTTAGTTTTTAATATGTTTTTTGTAGAATGGCGCAAGCACCAACATGTGTGTGCAAGTCAAGGTGTGCAATCAGCCTTGCAACTAGCACGCTGTTCGGCATCTACTTCCAGCCGTGTTTTGTTCCTGTAACAGTAACAAATTGTATGAACCTTTTAATAGTTAGTTCTTTTGTTTTTGTTGCTATTTCCAGTAATGCATTGTGTGTGTTTTTTGATTTTCTTACACGGATCGTCCCTTGCAATGTGAGATTATAGTTCAATAAGCTCATTACCGGAAACACTGTGATCTTCGACGCTCTTGGGGGGCCTACAATATGGAGGTCGGAAAGGGACGAAAGATATCCCATATTGAAGGAGATGAATGAGATCGTTTCATCGCCCACATGCATCTCACTGGGGGTGAATTGATCAGCTTCTCCTTCAGAAGACAAACTCCAAGGTTGGTTGTTATCTACGTCAACTCGGAGGACGGAGATGATGAGGACCCACTTGATGAAGCTCTTTATGTCCAAAGAATGAGGCTAGGCGAGGATGAATCGGGCAACCTCTGGTACATACTTCCTCCACGTGATGACTACGTTGGGATGCCATTCGTGACCCGTCTGACAAGGACAAATGTTAACCGTCATGTAATGGTATGTTACTTAGTGTAGTAATGTGTGATGATATATGCTTAGTGTAGAATTTGATGATATGCTTAGTGTGGTAATGTGATGATATATACTTAGTGCATAATTTGATGATATGTTTAGTGTAATAATGTGATGATATATGCTTAGTGTAGAATTTGATGATATGCTTAATTAGTGTAGTAAATGTGTGATGCATCATATGCTTAGTGTGTAGTAATGTTGTGACATGCCTAGTGTAGAATTTGATATGCTTAGTGTACTAATGTGATATGCTTGTGATATTCTTAGTGCACTAATGTGATATTCTTAGTAATGTGATATGCACTTAGTGTAGTAATGTGACATGCTCATTTATCATATATGTTTTTTCTTCAGAAATTACCTAAGAGGCTAAGTGAGAGTCGTGGCATCGAGCCGGATGAAGCAGGCATTGCTAGACTACGCCTTACCACAAGGGGCTTCATCACCACCTGTGCTTACGCAGTGGACACGTATGGTCGCACTGTCTTCAGAGCCGCCAGATGCAACAACTTTCTTGCTGGCAAGAATCTTGGGGTTGGACAGAGGGGAAACTTTGTTTTTGCCACTCTAGTTTTTGCCTACTTTGCTTATGCCACTCTAGAATTTGACATATCACTTTTGCCACTCTTAGTTTTTGACAATACATCACAAATGCCATTCCGTGGCAAAAGTAATAACTTTTCATTTCACTTTTACCACTCTCAGATTTTGACAATGTATCACAATTACCACTCGAAAATTATTGTGTTTGCCATGGAATGGCAGTTGTGATGTATTGTCAAAAACTAAGAGTGGCAAAAGTGAAATGTCAAATTCTAGAGTGGCATAAGCAAAGTGGTCAAAAGCTAAAGTGGCAAAACAAAGTTTTCCCTTGGACAGACCATCTTAGTCACTATCAGGAACACCCAGCGCCATGACTTGAGGATGATGATCGTCATCGACCTCATTTAAAAGTATGTGTGTGGAGGGGCCGTCAATGCCATATGAACTTCTTATTAGCGCTATCTGCTACTATTTTAGCCCGTGTTTGTTATGAGATTATCGCTGTGTCGTTTTATTAGTGATCTACTAGTACTGTTTGTGAGATTGTCACTTATTAACTCGTAATGTTCTATTAACTGGCACCGTTCTACTGTATAATGCTCTATATGAGCTTAGTTTTATTGTGAAATGCTAAATGAGCGATTACAGAGGGGAAAAATATATTTTTTGGCTGCATGAAACGTTCGTGGCATGCTGACACATCTCCAATGTATCTATAATTTTTTTATTGTTCCATGCTATTATATTATCCATCTTGGATGTTTTATATGCATTATTATGTTATTTTATATCATTTTTTGGGACTAACCTATTAACCTAGTGCCCAGTGCTAGTTGTTGTTTTTTCCCATGTTTTTGTCTTTTATAGAAAATCAATACCAAACGGGGTCCAAACGAAACGAAACTTTTTGACAATTTTTCTTGGACAAGAAGACACCTAGGAAGCTTCGGGAGGAGGCCAGAAGGGACACGGATTGGCCACAAGCCTGGAGGCTGATGACCCACAAGTGTAGGGGATCGATCGTAGTCCTTTTGATAAGTAAGAGTGTCAAACCCAACGAGGAGCAGAAGGAAATGATAAGCAGTTTTCAGTAAGGTATTCTCTGCAAGCACTGAAATTATCGGTAATAGATAGTTTTGTGATAAGGTAATTTGTAACGGGTAACAAGTAATAAATGTAAATAAGGTGCAGCAAGATGGCCCAATCCTTTTTGTAGCAAAGGACAAGCCTGGACAAACTCTTATATAAAGGAAAGCGCTCCCGAGGACACATGGGAATTATCGTCAAGCTAGTTTTCATCACGTTCATATGATTCACGTTTGGTACTTTGATAATTTGATATGTGGGTGGACTGGTGCTTGGGTACTGCCCTTCCTTGGACAAGCCTCCCACTTATGATTAACCCCTCTTGCAAGCATCCGCAACTACAAAAGAAGTATTAAGGTAAACCTAACCATAGCATATGGATCCAAATCAGCCCCTTACGAAGTAACTCATAAACTAGGGTTTAAGCTTCTGCCACTCTAGCAACCCATCATCTACTTATTACTTCCCAATGCCTTCCTCTAGGCCCAAATAATGGTGAAGTGTCATGTAGTCGACGTTCACATGACACCACTAGAGGAAAGACAACATACATCTCATCAAAATATCGAACGAATACCAAATTCACATGACTACTCATAGCAAGACTTCTCCCATGTCCTCAGGAACAAACGTAACTACTCATAAATCATATTCATGTTCATAATCAGAGGGGTATTAATATGCATAAAGGACCTGAACATATGATCTTCCACCAAATAAACCAACTAGCATCAACTACAAGGAGTAATCAACACTACTAGCAACCCACAAGTACCAATCTGAGGTTTTGAGACAAAGATTGGATACAAGAGATGAACTAGGGTTTGAGATGAGATGGTGCTGGTGAAGATGTTGATGGAGATTGACCCCCTCCTGATGAGAGGATCGATGATGATGACGGTGGTGATGATTTCCCCCTCCCGGAGGGAAGTTTCCCTGGCAGAACAGCTCCGCCGGAGCCCTAGATTGGTTCCGCCTCGTGGTGGCGGAGTTTCGTCCCGTAAGCTTCCTTATGATTTTTTCTCGGATGAAAGACCTCATATAGCAGAAGATGGGCACCGGAGGCCTGCCAGGGGGGCCACGAGGCAGGGGGCGTGACCCCACACTCGTGGATGGTGGGTGGCCCCCCTCTGGTACTTCCTTCACCCAATATTTTATATATATCCTGAAACGTGCTCCCGTGAAGTTTCAGGACTTTTGGAGTTGTGCAGAATAGGTCTCTAATATTTGCTCCTTTTCCAGCCCAGAATTCCAGCTGCCGGCATTCCCCCTCTTCATGTAAACCTTGTAAAATAAGAGAGAATAGGCATAAGTACTGTGACATAATGTGTAATAACAGCCCATAATGCAATAAACATCGATATAAAAGCATGATGCAAAATGGATGTATCAACTCCCCCAAGCTTAGACCTCGCTTGTCCTCAAGCGGAAGCCGAAATAAAAAAATATTTCCACATGTTTAGAGATAGAGGTGTCGATAAAATAAAATACGGACATGAGGGCATCATGATCATTCTTATAACAGCAACACACACACACACACATATATATATATATTATCATATGATCTCTTATGCTAAAGTAACAATTCATTCATAGTTTCAAGTATGAATCGTAAACTTCATTGAAAACTAACAAACCATAATCTCGGTCATTGAAGCAATTGCAATTTATCATAACATCGGAAAGAGTCAATATAAGAGATTTTCAGCAAGTCCACATACTCAACTATCATTTAGTCTTGCACAATTGCTAACACTTGTGCAATACTTATGGGTATGAGTTTTAATCGAACACAGAGAAAGATAGGGGCTTATAGTTTTGCCTTCCAACCTTTTACCTCAAGGGTAATGTCAACAATAATAGTTCATGAAAACTCTCAACCAATTAGCTATATATATATATCAGGATCTTTCCAACACATTGTGCTTGCCAAAGGATAAAATGTAAAAAGGAAAGGTGAAGATCACCATGACTCTTGTATGAAGTATAAGACAAGAATAAAAGATAGACCCTTCACAGAGGGAAGCAGAGGTTGTCATGTGCTTTTATGGTTGGATGCACGAAATCTTAATGCAAAAGAATGTCACTTTATATTGCCACTTGTGATATGGACCTTTATTATGCACTCCATCACTTTTATTTCTTCCACATCACAAGATCGTATAAAGCTTATTTTCTCCGCACTAATAAATCATACATATTTAGAGAGCAATTTTTATTGCTTGCAACAACGACAACTTACTTGAAGGATCTTACTCAATCCATAGGTAGATATGGTGGACTCTCATGGCAAAACTGGGTTTAAGGATATTTGGAAGCACAAGTAGTATCTCTACTTGGTGCAAAGAATTTGGCTAGCATGAGAGGGAAAGGCAAGCTCAACATGTTGGATGATCCATGACAATATAATTTATTTCAGATGTAAGAAAACATAACCCATTACATTGTCTTCCTTGTCCAACATCAACTCTTTAGCATGTCATATTTTAATGAGTTCTCACAATCATAAAAGATGTCCAAGATAGTATATTTATATGTGAAAACCTCTCTTTCTTTATTACTTCCTATTAATTGCAACGATGCCCTCAAGATCATAGCAAGATGGCAAAGCCCTTGACTCAACACTAATCTTTATTATATAAAGCACACGGACTTGATTACATAGAAGGATCATAAAGCAAAACTCAAAACTAGATTATACTAAAACTTTATTCTACTAGATCAAGATATTACCAAAAGGATTGAACTAAGAAAAACGGTAAAGATAGGAGTGTAATGGTGATACGATACCGGGGCACTCCCCCAAGTTTGGCAGTTGCCAACACTACAAAAAAAGACACACATCCGTGACATTTTTGGCCGAACGATTTTTTTTCTGTCATACATATGACACTTCTATGACAATAATTGTGACAAAACCCGGTATCATCATAGATGTGGTGGGCTCCTACTTCTATGGCAAAAAATCATGACAGAAAATGGGCTTTTCGTCCTGGGCGGGCCGGAGACGCAGCTGCATGACATTCTTTGGGCCGTCCATGACGGAAAAAATCATGGTAGAAGCGAGGGGGAGGAAAATTTCGGGGAGTTCTCGGTTACGGTGGGAGGTCGGGGGCCGAGCGATGCGCGTTTCTCTTGTACACGTACGCGCGTGTGTGCGAGGCGTTGGCTCTAACTGAACCCGAGCGAGGCGTTGGGCTCTAACTGAACCCGAGCGATTGCACTGCAGGCTACGCGTTACTAAACCCGAGCGATCGATCGATGGCTGTTAACTGAACCCGATCGAGCGATTCCTTCGCTACTGCTGCTAACTGAAGCCGATCGATGTTGCCTCTGGATGAACAGTGAGCATTGCGGGGGGGAGGGGGTGGATGAACAGTTCCCAGTGGGGGTGGATGAACAGGACCCCGTGGTGTTGCCTCTGGATGAACAGGACCCTGATCGATCGAGCCGGTTGGGGCTGGATGAACAGGACCCCGTGGAGGGCTGTATGAACAGGACCACCCCATGGAGGGCTGGATGAACAGTAGACGGTGGAGGGCAGGATGAACAGTAGCCCGTGGAGGGGTGGTTGAACAGGAGCCCGTGGAGAGGGCTGGTTGAACAGAAGCCGGTGGAGTAGCGCGCGGTGGAGGCTGGATGAACAGGAACCCGTGGATGAACAGTCGCAGGTGGAGGCCGGAGGAGGTCGACGGTGGATGAACAATAGCTCGTGGAGGCTGGAGGGGGGCGACGGTGGAGATGAACAGTATCCCGTGGAGTCCCGTTTTGCGGTACGCCACACCCCTCCCGATGAACAAGACCCCCGTTTCGACCGTAGCGCTCCAAAACAAGTCCGTTTTGTCCGTTTTGCGGTACGCCACACCCCTCCCGATCAACAGGACCCCTGTTTCGACCGTAGGAGGTCCGTTTCCTCCGTTTTGCGGTACGCCAGACCCCTCCCGATCAACAGGATCCCGTTTCGAACGTGGCCGGTCGAACACAAGGCCGTTTCCTCCGTTCTGCGGTATGCCAGGCCTCGTTTCCATCGCCTGTTCTGTCCAAGCCCTCCCGATGAACACGACGCATTCCGTTGCCTCCCCATGAACACGACGCATTCCGTTGCCTCCCCATGAACACGATGACGACGCTGTTTCTCCGTTCCGACCCAGCCATGTACACGAGCCCTCGCCGTACGTATGCGCGAGTAGGCATTCGAGACCCCGCCCATATGTACACATACGTGGCTGTATTTTCTTTCTTGCACCCTGGCCTCTACTACGACACGTGCGCGCCTCTACTACGACACGTGCGTGCCTTTACATCGACCAGTATGTACGTACACGTTCGCGACCAGAATGACAACGCTACGTACGCTTCGACCAGGCGGGTCCCGACTGTCAGGCACTTCCTTGCCTGCGAAGATGTAGCTGGTGGGTCCCAGCAGTCAGGGGGCGAATCGTTTTTTTTTGCCCGGACGCACTTCATTGCGTGCGAAGATGTAGCTGGTGGATCCCAGCAGTCAGGGGGAAACATTTTTTTCATGAAATACAATGGCCCGTCTGGTGGGTCCCAGCTGTCAGGTGGAGGAATCATTATTTTCCGCGTAATAAGGAGGCACTTCCTTGCTGCGGCCGTGGACCCAGCTGTCAGCCTCTCCACGTACAGTCCACGTCCAATGGAAGTCGTTCCTTGACCACGTTGACCACGCTGCGCCGAGAGCACCAGCAGTGGACGACGGCGAGGCCTAGGAAGGGGACGGCACGGAGACAGGGAAGACTCGGCAGTTGTTTTCCACGCGGAGGGGAGTACGGCTGTACGAGGGTTTACTGGTTCGTCTGCCGTCGCCGGAGAATAACAACAGGTGTGGGTGAGTAGAGGGATGGCTCGGCCAGCGATGGGAGTACGGTCGGGCGGTGAGGCCTGCGCGGCAGCACAGCCGGCCGCGAGGAGGAGGGAGCAGGCAGTCACGCCGGCGCTTGTTTGAGCGGCTGGAGCAAGAAGAGCAGAGATTGAAGAAGCACGACGGCCGTTGGATGGACATCAAACAGTCAGTGCTTGTGCGTTAACCTTTTTTTTAAGGAAAGCCTCAAATCTGTGGAAGACAGCATACAGCCCATCTGCCATTATTTCTAATAATTTACAGCCCATTTGCTAATTCTTAAGGTTTTTTTGGAGCCCATATTCTTTTTGTTAGCATTACAACCCATATTATGGCAACGGTTAAAAAATTATACGAAATTCTGCATATTTCGGTGCGGTCCGAACTATTTTTAATCCCAAAATTTCGACTCACATTCGAACTGATTTTAAAAATAAATGTATATCAATATAAAATCCAACAAATTCTCCATGCATAAAAATTAATGTAATTTAAAATCTTGAAATGAAAAAAAAGATATTTGAAACTAATTACCGGTTTGATGTGTTTTAAAAATGTACAACCCATTTCTCATTACTGATGGGCCATTTTCTTGGCCAGCCGAATGAAAGCTCTCCTCATCTTGAAAGATTTGCGGCCCAACAGGCCTGACAAAGCGACTTACTTGGCAAATCACAAAAAATGGGCTATGGCCATGGACCCAGCTGTCAGCCTCTCCACGTACAGTACTCTTCCGATGGAAGTCGTTCCTTGACCACACCGCGCGGAGAGCACCACGGTGGGGGATGACGGCGAGGCCTAGGAAGGGGACGACGCGGCAGTGGAAGCCCGCACGGAGAGGACTACGAGGGTTCACTGGTTCGGCTACGGTGTGAGGCTGCCATCGCCGCAGGGCCTGGCCAGCGGTGGGAATAGTAGGGGGCAGTGAGGCCTCTGCGGCAGCACAGCCGGCCACGAGAGGTAGGAGCATGCGGCACGACCGACGCTGCTTTGGGCGGCCGGAGCAAGAAGGCCAGAGGTTGAAGAAGCACTATGGCCGTTGGATGGACATCGTACGGTTACTGGAGCTAGAATCGTTCATATTGACTAAGTTGACAAAGCCCTTCGTCCCCGTCAACTTAGTAGGCCCACAAGTCAGCCTCCCAGCAAGGTGGTCCCAGCTAGCCGGGGGAGTATTCATTTTTTTGTGCGTAATAAGGAGGCACTTCCGGTGGGTCCGAGCTGACAGCGGGGGGGGGGGGGGATGTTTTTTCGCGAAATACGATGGCCCGTCCGGTGTGTCCCAGCAGTCAGGGGGAAAAGATTTTTTTCGCAAAATACTGGTGGCCCGTCCGGTGGGCCCCGCTGTCAGGTGGAGGAATAATCATTTTGCACGTAATAAGGAGGCACTTCCTTGCTGCGGCCGTGGACCCAGCTGTCAGCCTCTCCACGTAGAGTCCACGTCCGATGGAAGCCATTCCTTGACCACGTTGACCACGCCGCGCCGAGAGCACCAGGGCGGTGGACGACGGTGAGGCCTAGGAAGGGGACGACGTGGAGCCGGGGAAGACGCGGCAGTGTATGCCCACGCGTAGAGGAGTATGAGGGTTCACTGGTTCGCTGCGGTGTGAGGCTTCCGTCGCCGCAGAATAACAAGGGGTGTGGGTGAGTAGAGGGATGGCCTGGCCAGCGGTGGGAGTAGTAGGGGGTGGTGAGGCCTCCGCCGCATCGCAGCTGGCCACGGGAGGCAGGAACATGAGGCACGACCGGCGCTGGTTTGGGCAGCTAGAGCAAGAAGACCAGAGGTTGAAGAAGCACTACGGCCGTTGGATGGACATCGTACGGTCACTGGAGCTAGAATCGTGCATATTGACTAAGTTGACAAAGCCCTCCGTCCCCATCAACTTAGTAGGCCCACAAGTCAGCCTGCCACTAAGGTGGGTCCCAGCTAGCAGGGGGTATTCATTTTTTTGTGCGTAATAAGGAAGCACTTCCGGTGGGTCCGAGCTGACAGCAGGGGAATGTTTTTTTCGTGAAATATGGTGGCCCGTCGGGTGGGTCCCAGCAGTCAGGCGCAAACGTTTTTTTCGCGATATACTGGTGGGCGTCCGGTGGGTCCCTGCTGTGAGGTGGAGGAATAATTATTTTCCGCGTAATAAGGAGGCACTTCCTTGCGGCTGCCGTGGACCCAGCTATCAGCCTCTCCACGTATAGTATTCTTCCGATGGAATTTGGTCGTTGACCACATTGACCACGACGCGCCGACAGCACCACGGCGGTGGACGACGGCGAGGCCTAGGAAGGGGACGATCCAGAGCCGGGGAAGACGCGGCAATGGATGCCCACGCGGAGAGGAGTACGAGGGTTCACTGGTTCGGCTTCACTGCCGTCGCTGCAGAATAACAGGGGGTGTGGGTGAGTGGAGTGGAGGGATGGCCTGGCCAGCGGTGGGAGTAGTATGGGGGCGGTGAGGCCTCTGCGGCAGCATAGTCGGCCACGGGAGGCAGGAGCAGGCGGCACGACCGGCGCTGCTTTGGGTGGCTGGAGCAAGAAGACCAGAGGTTGAAGAAGCACTACGGCCATTGGATGGACATTGTACGGTCAGTCGAGCTAGAATCGTGCATATTGACTAAGTTGACAAAGCCCTTCGTCCCTGTCAACTTAGTAGGCCCACTATACTGGGTCCCAGCTAGCAGGGGGAGTATTCATTTTTTTGCGTAATAAGGAGGCACTTCCTTGCATGCGCAGATATAGCTGGTGGGTCCGAGCTGTCAGCGGCGGTAACGTTTTTTTTTGCGAAATACAGAGGCCGTTTCGGTGGGTCCCAGATGTCAGGTGGAGGAAATCATTATTTTGCGCGTAATAAGGAGGCATTTCCTTGCGTGCGGCCGTGGACCCAGCTGTCAGCCTCTCCACGTACAGTCCACTTCAGATGCATGTCGGTCGTTGACCATGCTGACCACGCCACGCCGAGAGCACCAGGGCGGTGGACGACGGCGAGGCCTAGGAAGGGAACGACACGGAGGCAGGGAAGACTCGGTCGTTGTTTTTGTTTCCCACGCGGAGGGGAGTACGATATACGAGGGTTTACTGGTTCGTCTACCGTCTCCAGAGAATAACAGCAGGTGTGGGTGAGTAGAGGGATGGCTAGGCCAGCGATGGGAGTACGGTGGGGCGGTGAGGCCTGCGCGGCAGCACAGCCGGCCGCGGGGAGGAGGGAGCAGGCAGTCCCGCCGGTGCTTGTTTGAGCGGCTGGAGCAGGAAGAGCAGAGATTGAAGAAGCACGACGGCCATTGGATGGACATCCAACAGTATACAGGCCATCTGTGGAAAGCCTCAAATCTGTGGAAAACAGCATACAACCCATCTGCCATTATTTCAATTTACAGCCCATTTGCTAATTCTTACGGTTTTTTTGGAGCCCATATTCTTTATGTTAGCATTACAGCCCATATTGTGGCCACGGTTAAAAAATTATACAAAATTTTGCATATGTCGGTGCGGTATGAACTATTTTTAATCCCGAAATTTCGAGTCACATTTAGACTGATTTTAAAAATAAATGTATATCAATATAAAATCCAATAAATTGTCCACGCATAAAAATCAATGCAATTTAAAATCTCAAAATGAAAAAAAGATATTTGAAAATAATTGCCGGTTTGATGTGTTTTAAAAATGTACAGCCCATTTCTCATTACCGATAGGCCATTTTTTTGGCCAGCCAAATGAAGCTCTCCGCGTCTTGAAAGATTTGCATCCTAGCAGGCCTGATAAAGCGACTTACTTGACAAATTACAAAAGAACTGGGCTAGCCATTTTCAGAAAGAAAAAAAACTACTGGGCTGGTCTGTGGTAAACATTAAAGAAAAGGCTGTCTAGACAGGCCAGAGTGTCCCGCACAGCCCAGTTGACACCCTGCTTCCGTCTCAAAAACAAATTAGATAAATGCCACTCCAATTATGGCGATTCATAAAAATGCCGCTGCAATTTCCAAACTTTGAAAAATGCCACTGCAATTTTTGCAAACTTTGAAAAATGCCACTGCAGTTTGCAATTTTGAAAAACACCACTCCAGACTTCGAAAAATGCCACTAGAAATGGCATGAAATGGCATTTTTCAAAGTTTGGAAATTGCAGTGGCATTTCTCGGATACACCAGATTTGGAGTGGCATTTATCAAATTAACCCAAAACAAAAATAACTGGGCAAGCTGCTGGGTCCCTGGTGTCAGCCGCTCGTTGTGCAATTCTCTCGTTTATTGAGTACGTTGACAATGGCATGGGACCCAGATGTCAGAAATCCACTAGGAGGAGCCATTTTTTATTGGCTTGAAATAAGGAGGCACTTGCTTGCGTACTGCCATGACGTTCGCGGGTCCCTGCTGTCATCCTGTCCATGTACAGTACTAGTTAGTCGTGCTTCAAAACTGATCGACACGCCATTAAAAAAATAAAGGTCAATAACTAATGCGGCACCTCGGGCCAACGCGACCAGATCGAATTTTGCACGAGAAATTACACACCATGTTTCCTTGACATGTGGTCCTGTTCCAACATATCAGTGAGACGACGGCGAGTAGTAGGAGTATTTCCGAACGGACGTGTAGGCCGGGGCGCCTCTTTGTGAACCGTGGCAAACTCGCAACCGTCCACCGACTCTTCTCCTTTCCCTCTCGATTTGGAACTGCTGTCGCACGCTCTTCCCCTGCCTCCTCCATTTTCCTTCAGCCCTTCACCCTTTCTTCTGCCATTGTTCGATCGTCTTCTCCATGGAGGGAACAGGCCGGAAACGACCCCGTTATTCTTGCCCCGGTCTGAAAGATGATGTGGTGGAGGAACTCATTGATCGGTGCGACATCATCACCTTGGCTAGAATGGCATGTTCGTTCAAGCCCATTCTCGACTCAACTAATAACATCATTACAAAGAACCCAAGAGTCAAGGAGCGGTTTGATCTCCCCTATCTTCTTCGCCGTGACCCTGATGACTGGCGCCGGCATGACGGAGGCCTCGCCCTGTGCCAGTTGATGCCGCTTATAATGATACGTATGATGTTAGGATGCCATCGCTCGAGGGCAAGGCTTGGGCGGGCGCAAATGGAGATTGGGTTGTTTACATTGGGTCCAACTGCGAGTGGGAACTTGTGAATGTGTACACTCGTCACCGGGCTCCACTTCCAAAAATCTCAGCACACTGCCCAGAGGTTGAGCACACCGGTAATGTACGCGTGTTCAAATACGATCATGGTGACTATCTTCTACGGAAGAAAGAAATTTGTCGAGTTCCCAACCGCTTTTGGAATTACAACAACTATGAAGTTGTTGCTATCTTCGACAAGCTTGTTGCCATCCTTAGTGGTTTGACTCGATGGACATTGCTCAAAAATCAGTTTCTGTGCACGAATGAGTACTGTGATGCAATTCAATACGAGGGCCTTGTGTTTGCTGCCACCACTCGTGGCACTCTTTTTGCATGGTATCCTCGTAGTTTCGGTACGTTTGTCTTCCACCGTAATTATAATTGTTTCATCCACATGCATGCGGGTTAGCAAGTTTCCCTTTACTAATTAACCTTCTTCTTGTGTTTCCAAGGTCCTGTGAACATCCCACCACCTATACTTGAAAAATTTTATAACCAAGGGGGAGATGCCAATGGTGATGATCACGAGCAGCGCCCATATACTCTGTGGCGCCTGGCAACTAATTCCGATGGATCACCTCTTCTTGTGTGTATACAGCCCACTGATGATGTTACTGCTAAGGAAGCAGGTGTCTCCCATGGTCACACTCTCCGGACCTATTCCAACACCCGTTGCATGGTATTCGGGATGGATACTAGTGTGCTAGCGCCAACTCCTTCTCCCTGGCACAGAATTGATAGTCTTGGAGAAAACTCGCTCTTCCTTGGACAAAACTATCCGATGATGGTGAAATGCGATCCAACTGCTGTTGACACATTTATGAGAAGCAACTGTGTCTTTACCTCGGACATTTGGGTGGTTCCCTACCCTGGTACTGATATAGTAGGCTGCTTCAGCCTGGATGATCAGTCATGCATTGGTCTCCAGATCGACAACGGATGGCCTATCCCAGAGAATCACTTGTGGTTCAAAGCAAGCGTTTCCAACGCCACGGAATGGTTGAGTTGAAGTTCATTTCATGGCTTGTTATTTGTTGTGTGGTGAAAACTTTAGTATTTATAATGTATCCTCGTTGTCGATGTGGGTTGATGACCTGTTGTATGTAATAAAATGATATGCCTGTGATATACTAAATTTATGAATAGCTTTCGAGTCGCTTCTCTAAATTTGTACTTGTCGTGGTTCTAACTCTGACAGTGATGTAGGGGGGTATGTATGGAGAGGCTAGATCTCAGCTATTGGGAAGTTGTAAACACACCAAGATGTACGAGTTCAGGCCCTTCACGGAGGAATTAACAGCCCTACGTCTCGGTGCCCGGAGGCGGTTGACTGGATTACTGGCGTGTGAATAACAGGGGTGCGAACCCTTCATACTGAGGAGGGGGGTGGCTTATATAGAGTTCGCCGGCCCTCTCCTGCCCTCAGTAATGCAGGGTTTAAGGTACATTTAAGGTTGGGCGTTACTGGTAACGCCCCTAATAGAGTGCTACAATGACCATAAAGACTACTTAATAGCCGACCGTTTACCTGCGGAGTGACTTCAGATCTCCTGGCGGTCGAGTGGCTAGCTTCATGGTCGAGTGGTAGCTTCTTGGTCGAGTGTCTTGAACCTGTCGAGTGAGATACCTTCAAGTCGATTGAAAGGTGACTTCTTCTAGGGATGTCCTTGGGTAGGGCTCTTTGGACGGGTCCGTGCCCCTACCCTAGGTACATAGTTTCATCATTAGCCCCCAAATGGATCGAGGTTAGAGTGGGGAAAGAGTTGGGGATCTTCCCGACTGGTTCTTTGGGCTACACGAGTGCCTCGTTTTGGGCCAATCGTCACGGATGACGTTATCAACCTCTTTCAGTCGCCTTGATCCATTCCAGGCCTATCATCGAGTGAATTTCTTTACTTGTGACATACTGAGCGCCGGCGCGATCGGGGTCTTCTGTTTTGACAAGTTGTTCTGTGGCCCGCGGATGTTGCAGGATTCGGATTTTGGGAAGCGCGCGGGACGGGAGCGGTCGTAGTAATCGGAAGCGATAAAGCGGAAGCTCCTTGATCCCCGCGTCGCCTTTTTCGCCACGTACTGCGCACGCGTCTGCTGTGGGATTTGACTGGATAGCCTGGGCCTACCAGTCAGCCACTCGGAAGCGGCCCCTTATAAGTTGCCGGTTCGGGGTTTCCAAACAGAGCGCTCCCTTCTGCTTTCTTCTTCCTCTCTCCCTTCGCAAGTCCTTCCGCCACCTCCGTTCTCACCCTAGCGCCGCAAGCCCGTTCGAGATTTCGCCGGCGACGATGGTGAAGGGCAAGATGACTGCTCTGGAGGGCGCGAAGAAGGCGGCGGCAGTGGGGAAAGGGAAGAGGTCTGCTCGGGGCGGATCTTCCTCTAGGACCGCTCTGCCCAAAGGTTGGATCCAGGGCGACTGGATGCCGTCGGTGCTCCAGCAAGAGGATCTCGACGACATGGTCGAGGGGGGAGTCATTCCCCACGAAGCCGCGCGTCTTCCGGGGGGAGAGATCGAACCTCAACCCCGCGACGGTGAGTGCGTGCTCCTAGCCACCCACATCGACCGAGGGTTTTCTCTGCCGCCCCATCCTTTTTTCCGGAGCTTCTTGAACTTCTTCGGAGCGCAGCTCCACCACTTTACTCCCAACTCCATTGTATACCTTGCCGCTTTCATTTCCGTGTGTGAGGCTTTCTTGGGTTGCCGCCCCCATTGGGGACTTTTCAAGCACATCTTTACCTGCCGTTCTCAATCGGTCAAGAAGGCCAAGTCGAGTGACGAGAGGACGCAGGTGATCCAGTTGTGCGGGGGCTTGGCGATCCAGACAAGGGGGAAGAGCTGTTTTCCATCCATTACTTTCCCGGAGTCGGTCCGTGGTTGGCAGGCAACCTGGTTCTACTGTCAGGACCAGGCGACCCCAGGACATTCGACTGGTCTTCCTCCTTTCTCCCTCGACCGAGCTGAAAAACCCGCTTCTCTGAAAGTGACGCCGGAGGAAAGGGCCCAAGTCAAAGTGTTGGCCGGTCGAGTGGTCGAGCTTGTCCGAGAGGGTGTGACTGGGATGGACCTGCTGGAGGTCTTCCTCCAGAGGCGCATCCAACCGCTCCAGGCCCGTGACCACCCGATGTGGTTGTACTCGGGTCTCGATGACACCACTCGGATCCACCCGGAGGAGGTCACCGACGAGATGCTGGAGGGGTGGCTGTCGAGCATCACGGGGAACAAAGACAACCCCCGAGGAGCCAAGAGGGTAACTCCACTCGACAACTCGTATGAAGTGGACCAGGTATGTCTTTTATGCTCCCGACTGAAATCTTGTTTTCTGCATTGGTCTTCTTTGAGTTGGTCGATTGACTTTCGTCTTGTCTATTGCTTTCCAGGAGACCACCGAGATGTACTCGACGCCCAACGGGGCTCAGGAGCCAACCGAGGAAGGGGAGGCGAGCGGTGGTGAGAGTGGGGACGACCAAGGCGAGTGGGAGTCCGACGGTGAAGGAGAAGGAGACGACAACGTCGACTCCAGCGAAGAGGAGGAGGAGGAGGTCGAACCCCCTCGCCCAGAGGGGCGGTCCAAGCACACACACGACCCAGCGCGGGAACGTGGCAAGGCGACTGCTTCTGTTGGGCAGTCGTCGAAACGCCCTCGGACCTCTTATCCTACGCCGACTGGGAAGGTTCCCAAGCACCCACGCACGACGCTGTCCAAGCCGCCCAAGGCTCTGCCCAAGATGAAGATAGCTGTCCCTACCATTTCCGGGTAATAATAAAACTTGCTTTCCTTCGTCGACCATGGACAGATCCTTGGTCGATTCATTGAGCCAACTGACTGACTTTCGAGATTTGCAGCGCTGCTACTTATGAGGTCTCCACCAAGGACGACGACCAAGAGATGGAGGATGCTGTTACCTCCAACCCTGGTACGATTACTGACGTTCTGTTTGAGTCGACTGATCATTTATTGCAACTCTGGTCGATTGAATGTTTCTCTTGCAGCCCCTCCTCATGTTATCGACCTTCCGGATGACGACGACAACGAACCGCTGAGGATGAGGAGGAACAAGAGATCGTCGGCTGACAAGACCCCCCAACCTGTTCCGGCGTCTGAGGCCATGGCTCGGGATGGTGGTGACACCACTTGGGCTTCTGTGACTTTCGCCTTTCCTCTGACGAGCGTGCGGCCTTCGGCGTCGACTGCGGATCCACCTTCGCTTTTTGCTGCGTACCCCGTCCCTGAGGACCAAGCGGCTGCTGCAAAGGAGGCTATACGCCAGGCGGGGATCATGATGGAGCAAGTGAAGATGGCTCGGGAGGCCAGCCAAGCAGCCTATGACGCGAGTTCGGCTCTTCAGAGCAACGTCCAGGTCAGTCGACTCAACACTTGGTCTGTTATGATATGCTGTTTGAAGAGTCTCTTTTCCGAAGATCTTTTGTATCTGTATCTGTACACCCACTGGGTGTGTCTGCCAATCCTTGGACGAGTGGGGGCATGCTAAGTGCACCCACTGGGTGTAGTCCCCGAGACTACGGTGGACTACTGGCAGTCGACTGTAGTCTTTACATTGTGTTGCTGTAGTTGTATTTCTTCACTCGGTTTGGTCGGGCCAGGTCGAGTGGAACTGTATCCGGTCGACTGCGGGCAGTCGACTTTTTCTCTCTTTCTCTTTGTTTTTTTTGGTCGAACCAGTGGGGGCACGCTGAGTGCACCCACTGGGTGTAGTCCCCGAGACTACTGTCGAATGTTTTTGATTCGGCTGTGGTCTTAGAAACGTCATCATTGTCTCTTAGTTACTCGGAAGCAACTTATCTTGGACGTCTGTCGACTGATTTTGCTTTTACAGAAATCCTGCGAACTTGTAGCTCGTTATACTGAGTTGGAGAAGCAGAAGATTCAACTGAACCTTGATCTGGAGCTGGCCAGAACAGAGCTGCAGAAGGTTAGAGACGGCGCCGCAGGTAAGACGACTTTGTCAACTGGTTAGTTTTTAGGCTTGAGTACCCTTTTGCTATTTCCGATTCAATCATCATTTCTTCGCAGAAAAACTGAACGAAGCTCTGGCGAAGAAGGATCAGGACTTGGCTGCTGCCCGTAAGGAGACTGATGACAAGACCGCTCTGGCCGTACAGAAGCTGGCTTCGGTCGACCACTTAGAAGAAGAGAATACCAAGCTGAAGACCGCTCTGAATGAAGCCAACAGGGAGTGTTCACGTTGGAAGAAGGAGAACCTCACCCTGAACGAGAAGATGGAAGGCGTCGCTCGCAGGAGGGACGACCTGGAGAGCTACTTGAGGAGCCTCGCCAAGAAGTTGTACATCAAGCTTGAAGGTGCACATTCAGTTCCGACTGGGTTTTTTTTTGTGTCGAATCAGTCTATGAAAATTGACTTATCCTTGGATCATGTATGCAGAGCTTTGTCAGAACTTTGAAGAGGAGACTGGGCGGATCGAAACAGGTTTGGATCCAATCAACTCTCCCGTGAAAGATGAAGCTGCCATGAATCTGCTCCGACTGGAATCTCGCATTGACGGCGTTGTGGACTACTTGGCTCGACTGAAGGTTGCCATGTCACGGATCGACCCGGCACTTTGGCCAGAGGCTACGCTCCAAAACGATCTCGAGTCTCTGATGACTCGACTTAACGGAATCCCTGACCGAGTGCAGGAGTGGAAGAAGTCTTCTGCTCGGTGTGGTGCTGATGTGGCTCTGTCTCTGGTCCGCGTCCATTGCAAGGAGGCGCGAGAAGAGAAGCTGGCCGCCATCCAAGTTGCCAATACCAGGAAGCACAACTTTCAAGATTTCATGGAGACTTTCATCGCTGCTGCCACCCGTATTGCAGACGGGATCAACTTGGACGAGTTCGTCGCCCCTTTCAGTCCTCCACCTGAGGAGTAAAAAACTTTTGAGCTCCACTTTAAATTTGCCTCGGAATGCCGAGTGGATTTTGTAACTGTTAAACTCCGTCGAGCTGAGGGCTCGATTGCTTTGGCCTGAGGTCTGGGACCTTTAGGTCTTATCTGAATTGGATTTATCGTTGAATATCTTCATGGATGATCCGTCGAGTGGAACTCGATCTTCACTCGAAATAACTTTTGTATTTGTGGTGCAGCTCCGAAGGAGAAGGTAGTAGTTGATTTGCACCTCGTCGTCCTTGCGGATTGGGTTGTGTCCTGTACTTAGGCAAGCGCTGGTCTGCAGCTAAGCCCCCGAGTGGGAGGTTTGCTCTCACTCGGTAGGATTTTTAAACACTTAGGCGAGCGCTGGGCTGCAGCTAAGCCCCCGAGTGGGAGGTTTGCTCTCCACTTAGTAGGATTTTTTCAAACTTAGGCGAGTGCCTGACTGCAGCTAAGTCTCTAAGCGGGAGAACTTAGGCGAGTGCTGGACTGCAGCTAAGCCCCCGAGTGGGAGGATCGCTCTCCACTCGACAGGATTTTTCAAACTTAGGCGAGTGCCGGACTGCAGCTAAGTCTCTAAGTGAGAGAACTTAGGCGAGTGCTGGACTGCAGCTAAGCCCCCGAGTGGGAGGATCGCTCTCCACTCGGTAGGATTTTTCAAACTTAGGCGAGTGCCGGACTGCAGCTAAGTCTCCAAGTGAGAGAACTTAGGCGAGTGCTGGACTGCAGCTAAGCCCCCGAGTGGGAGGATCGCTCTCCACTCGGTAGGATTTTTTCAAACTTAGGCGAGTGCCGGACTGCAGCTAAGTCTCCAAGTGAGAGAACTTAGGCGAGTGCTGGACTGCAGCTAAGCCCCCGAGTGGGAGGATCGCTCTCCACTCGGTAGGATTTTAAACACTTAGGCAAGCACTGGGCTGCAGCTAAGCCCCCGAGTGGGAGTCTGGCTCTCCACTCGGTAGGATTTTTCAAACTTAGGCGAAACGGATTCGCAGCTAAGTCACCCACTGAGGGATTTCACATGCAAACAAAAGTGACAGCAATTATTGGAACACTCTTGTCTTTGATAAAAATGAACTGCGGGAATTTTTTTTCTTATTACATCCCGTCCAGGGGAGAACTCAAGTGTAAAAGGGGCGGAGTAGTTCCGCATTCCAAGCTCGTGGCTCGTCGATCTGGCGATCAACATTGTAGAGGTGATACGCTCCATTGTGGAGGACTTTGGTGACGATGAAGGGGCCTTCCCAAGTAGGAGCAAGCTTGTGTGGTTTCTGTTGATCCACTCGGAGGACCAAATCTCCTTCTTGGAAGGCTCGACTCTTCACATTCCGGGCGTGGAATCGACGCAAGTCTTGCTGATAAATGGTCGATCTGATCATGGCCATCTCCCTGTCTTCTTCTAGGAGGTCGACTGCGTCTTGCCGGGCCTGTTCTGCTTCATCTTCGGTGTAAAGCTCGACTCAGGGCGCGTTGTGAAGAAGATCACTTGGCAGAACTGCTTCGGCTCCATAAACTAGAAAGAATGGAGTTCTTCCAGTCGACCGGTTAGGGGTGGTCCTCAATCCCCACAGAACTGACGGAAGCTCGTCGACCCAAGCACCTGCCGCGTGCTTGAGATCGCGCATCAGTCGAGGCTTTAGTCCTTTGAGAATCAGACCATTTGCTCTTTCAGCTTGTCCATTCGACTGGGGATGGGCGACCGATGCGTAGTCGACTCGAGTGCCTTGAGAGGCGCAAAAAGCTCTGAACTTGTCCGAATCGAAGTTTGACCCATTGTCAGTGATGATGCTATGCAGGACTCCATATCTGAATGTTAGCCCTCTGACGAAACTGATAGCAGTGCAAGCATCAAGATTCTTGATAGGCTTAGCTTCAATCCATTTGGTAAACTTGTTGACTGCCACAAGCACATGAGTGAAACCACTTCTGCCTGTTCTCAGTGGACCAACCATGTCTAGTCCCCAGACAGCAAAGGGCCAGACGAGTGGAATGGTCTTCAGGGCTGACGCAGGCTTGTGTGACATGTTGGAGTAGAACTGGCACCCTCCACACTTGTCGACTATATCTTTTGCCATCTCATTTGCTCTAGGCCAGTAAAATCCCGCTCGATATGCTTTAGCCGCAATGGTCCGAGAGGACGCATGGTGACCACAGGTCCCCGAGTGGATATCATCAAGGATTATCCGACCCTCTTCTGGTGTTATGCACTTCTGACCAATTCCAGTCGCGCTTTCTCTATACAACTGCCCCTTTATGACTGTGAAGGCCTTGGATCGGCGGACGATCTGTCGAGCCTCTTCCTCGTCCTCTGGGAGTTTCCTTAGGATATACGCGACGTACGGTACTGTCCAGTCGGGAGTGATTGCCAAGACTTCCATGATTAGGTCGACCACAACAGGAACTTCGACTTCAGTCGGATCTGTGGCACTTTTCGGTTGCGGGGCTTCTTCTGCGAAGGGATCCTCCTGGACTGACGGCGAGCGGATGTGCTCCAAAAACACATTGCTGGGAATGGCTTCTCTCTTGGAGCCTATCTTTGCCAGATCATCTGCTGCTTGATTTTTCAGTCGGGGGATGTGATGAAGCTCTAACCCCTCGAATTTCTTTTCTAACTTTCTTACTGCGTTGCAATAGCCAGTCATAGCTGGGCTTCTGACGTCCCACTCCTTCATCACCTGATTAACCACCAAATCTGAGTCGCCGTAGACCATGAGGCGCCGGACGCCGAGTGAAATGGCCATGCGCAACCCGTACAAGAGTGCTTCATATTCTGCTTCATTGTTGGAGGAATCAAAGTGAATCTGGAGAACGTATCTGAGCTTATCTCCTCGGGGGGAGACCAATACTACCCAGCACCGGAACCGTTCATCATCTTAGATCCATCAAAGAACATGGTCCAGTGCTCCGAGTGAACTTGAGTCGGAAGTTGCTGTTCAATCCACTCGGCGATGAAATCTGCGATTGCTTGGGACTTGATAGCCTTCTTTGCTTCAAACTTGATATCTAAGGGAAGGAGTTCAATCGCCCACTTGGCCACTCGACCAGTTGCATCTCTGTTATGCAGAATCTCTGACAGTGGGGCGTCGCTGACGACTGTAATGGAGTGGTCAGAGAAGTAATGTGCAACCTTCTTCGTGGTCATGTAAATCCCATATACGAGCTTCTGGTAGTGAGGGTATCTTTGTTTTGAAGGGGTCAAAACTTTAGACAGATAATAGACTGGGCGCTGAACTCTGAAGGCTTTTCCTTCTTCTTCCCGCTCGACCGTAAGTACTGTACTGACAACTTGTCCTGTGACTGCAATGTAAAGCAGCAGAGGCTCTTTGCTGATTGGGGCAGCAAGCACCGGCTGGGTGGAGAGCAGAGCTTTGAGCTCTGCAAATGCTGCGTCAGCTTCTGGAGTCCACTCGAACTTGTCAGACTTCTTCATCAGTCGGTAAAGAGGCAACGCCTTTTCACCGAGACGAGAAATGAATCAACTTAGAGCGGCCAAGCAGCCTGTAAGCTTTTGGACATCGTGCACGCGTACAGGACGCTTCATCCGGAGTATGGTGCCAACTTTTTCAGGATTGGCATCGATCCCCCATTCGGAAACGAGAAAACCGAGTAACTTTCCACCTGGAACTCCAAACATGCACTTTGACGGATTGAGCTTGATATCATACCTCCTGAGGTTGGCAAAGGTTTCAGCAAGGTCAGCCCGCAGGTCAGAACCTTTCCGTGACTTGACCACAATATCATCCATGCATGCCTCCACATTCCGACTGATTTGAGTGAGTAGACACTTCTGAATCATTCTCATGAACGTGGCTCTGGCGTTCTTGAGGCTGAACGGCATGGTGACGTAACAGAAGCATCCGAATGGAGTGATGAAAGCTGTTTTGATCTCGTCGGGTCCATACAGACGGATCTGATGGTACCCGGAATAGGCATCTAGAAAAGACAATCTCTCGCACCCCGCAGTCGAGTCGACTATTTGGTCGATGCGAGGGAGAGGAAAATGATCTTTCGGGCAGGCCCGATTGATATGTTTGAAATCAATGCACATGCGAAGTGACTTGTCCTTCTTGGGGACCATAACGACATTGGCGAGCCACTCGGAGTGGTAAATCTCTTGGATGAACCCCGCTGCTAAGAGCTGAGCTACCTCCTCGCCAATGGCTTGCTTCTTCTGGACGGCGGACCGTCGAAGATGTTCCTTCACAGGCTTGAATTTTGGGTCGACTCGTAGACGGTGCTCAGCCAGCCCTCTGGGAACTCCGGGCATGTCAGAGGGCTTCCATGCGAAGATGTCCCAGTTCTCACGGAGGAGCTGGACGAGCGCTTCTTCCTATTTGGAGTCGAGCATCGTTGAGATGTGAGTCGGGGCAGCATCGGGGTCGGTCGGGTGAATGTGGACTGGCTTTGTTTCACCGGACGACTGAAAAGCTGATTCTGAAGCAGGCTTCTTGGCTCGTAGCAATTCACTCGGATCGGCAGTCTTTTGGTACTCTTGTAGCTCGACCACTGCCATCTGAGCATCAGCGATCTTTGAGCCTTTCTGAAAACACTCTTCTGCTTTCTTTCGGTTGCCTGTAACAGTGATTACACCTTTAGGGCCACGCATCTTCAGTTTGAGGTACACGTAACATGGTCGAGCCATGAAGCGTGCGTAAGCTGGCCTGCCCAAAATGGCATGATAAGCACTTTGGAAGTCCACAACCTCGAATGTCAACTTTTCCTTGCGGTAATTCTTTGAATCGCCGAAAACCACATCAAGAGCAATCTGGCCGAGTGATTCGGCTTTCTTGCCAGGAATGACTCCGTGGAAGCTCATGTTGCTGGTACTTAGTCTCGACATCGGAATGCCCATTCCTTTCAAAGTTTCGGCGTATAGTATGTTCAGGCCACTGCCACCATCCATCAGGACTTTGGTCAGTCGAGTGCCTTCGACAATTGGATCGACCACCAAAGCTTGCCTCCCAGGGGTGGCAATGTGCGTAGGGTGATCAGACTGGTCGAACGTGATGGCAGTCTGAGACCACTTCAGATAACTGGGTGTTGCCGGAGCAACCATATTCACCTCACGGTTAATGACTTTCAGTCGACTTTTGCTTTCGACATCAGGAAAAATCATCAGGGTGGAATTGATTTGGGGGTATCCATCGTCGCTATCTTCCTTGTCCTCGACTCTGTCTGACTCTTTTTCCTTATCCTTGGACTGTTTGCGTTGAAACTGCTGGATTAGGAGCCGGCACTGTCGAGTGGTATGCTTTGGGTAAATAAAATTACCCTCTTCATCTTTCTTGGTGTGGATGTGACATGGCAGATTCAAAACATCGTTTCCATCCTGATCCTTGACTTTCTTGGGCTTCCAGGTGCCCTTGGATTTTCTCTTGAAGTTTCCCTGGGCTATGGCCAGGGCCTCCCCAGGAGCGGCTGGCTCGGCCTTCCGCTTCTGTTTTCGACTGGAGTTTCCTCCGGTTTCTTGGGCGACTGCTTTGTGCTTGCCACTCCGGAGTCGGTCCTCGTCTTCACCATTAGCGTACTTGGTGGCAATCTCCATCATCCGATTCAGAGACATCTCTCCAGTTCGACCGAACTTCAGATTCAACTCTCTGTATTTAACGCCTTCCTTGAAGGCACAAACTGCTTGATGGTCTGGCACATTCTCAACCGAGTGATGCAGTGTGATCCACCTCTGGATGTATTCCCTCAGAGTTTCATTCGGCTTCTGCACGCAAGACCGCAACTCTGTAAGGCCTGCAGGTCGCTTGCATGTTCCTTCAAAGGTTGTGATAAACACTCGGGAGAGGTCCTCCCAAGTGTAAATGCTGCTGGGTGCCAACTGATTTAGCCCCGCTCTAGCTGAGCCCTCTAACATGAGAGGCAAATGCTTCATGGCCACCTCATCATTGCCACCGCCAATCTGTACAGCCACTCGGTAATCTTCGAGCCAAGTGTCAGGCTTAGATTCACCGGTGAACTTGCTGATTCCAGTCGCCAGCCTGAAATTGGGGGGAATCACTGCGGCTCTGATGGCTCGACTGAAACACTCTGGCCCTGAAGCATGTACTCCGCCGCTGGCAGGCGCATCTCTGTTGTGGCCTTCTCGACGAGCTCTGTTCCTGTCAACCAAACCTTGAACGAGGATGGATCTCGCATCAAAGCCTGGGTCCCTGGGGTCGACTGGAATCCTCTGCCCAACACTATGAGGGCGTCTGTCATCTCGATGTCGAGGCACATATGACCCACTCCTCGGGGGAGGGGTTGGCACTCGACGTCGATCATCACGATCGGATCGGTGATCATACTGCTATTCCTTCTGTACTGATCATGCCGGCCGCCACATCCCTCACGCCTCGGGGGCGACCGCGGGCTGTGAGCCGACTTGACTGTATCTGTTGCAACGGATCGACTGTGGATCCTATTCCGCGACTGAGAAACAGCGGAATTCTGGTTTCCCGCCGCCCGGAGCAACGCTCTGATCTGTAACAAGCCCCTGCCAGCCTCCGACTGGGAGGGCTGAATCGATTCTGCTATACGGGCCGCGGCGGCCAAATTCTGAACTGGGGTTCGGTATACCTGCGTCGGCGGGAAGAGCTGGCGTCGACTAGACTCGGGAGCCCACTGACGCGCTTGCTCGTCGAGTGCTCGCTGGAGATTCTCCAGTCGAGTGCGCTCGGCCAAATTAGCCAAGCGCGCGTCCTCCAAGGCTCGGGCCTCGGAGGACTCTCCGACGATAGGAGTGCGGAGTGCGTCCGTGTTCCGGCGGCGAAGCTCCTCTCGCTGTAATGACGTGAGAGGTTCGGGGAGATACTCATCGTGGGGATGCGACGGGTCGCCCCCACCCACGCCTCCATCAGCGCGAGGGAAACCGGGAGGACTGTGTGTTCCATCGACCGCCAGGATCTCAGCCGCTGGGTCGCTGCTGTCGCACTCGGATGCGGTCTCCATGGAGCCAGTTGACAGGTCGAACAGGCCGCAGAGGGATTCGTCGGGCTCGATTGCCGCGACTTGCGGGGCGGCCGACTGGCGAGCCACGGCATGCCTCACCCACCTCTGAAGTCTCGACCGACTGGAGCGCTTGCGCCGGTGGGAGACAGAGTGGGGAGACGATACGGGGGCCGACCGATACTGGGTCGACGGCTGCTGCAGGAGGACGCCACGAACGCATGCGCGGAAATGCGTCGCACTGCGAAGGGGGAGCGCGTCGATGTCGAGTGGCGCCTCCTGAAGCCAGGCGGATCTCGCGGCCCTCCACCAAAACTCCGCACGAAACCATGATCAAAGGGATCGGAAAAATCGCAACTTGTCCAATCAGGCGCTAAGATTCCCGCCCCACGGTGGGCGCCAACTGTCGTGGTTCTAACTCTGACAGTGATGTAGGGGGGTATGTATGGAGAGGCTAGATCTCAGCTATTGGGAAGTTGTAAACACACCAAGAGTACGAGTTCAGGCCCTTTGCGGAGGAAGTAGCAGCCCTACGTCTCGGTGCCCGGAGGCAGTCGACTGGATTACTGGCGTGTGAATAACAGGGGTGCGAACCCTTCATACTGAGGAGGGGGGTGGCTTATATAGAGTTCACCGGCCCTCTCCTGCCCTCAGTAATACAGGGTTTAAGGTACATTTAAGGTTGGGCGTTACTGGTAACGCCCCTAATAGAGTGCTACAATGACCATAAAGACTACTTAATAGCCGACCGTTTGCCTGCAGAGTGACTTCAGATCTCCTGGCGGTCGAGTGGCTAGCTTCATGGTCGAGTGGTAGCTTCTTGGTCGAGTGTCTTGAACCCGTCGAGTGAGATACCTTCAAGTTGATTGAAAGGTGACTTCTTCTAGGGATGTCCTTGGGTAGGGCTCTTTGGACGGGTCCGTGCCCCTACCCTAGGTACATAGTTTCATCAGTACTAGCTTCACATGCTTCATGCGTCAGGCGGGTGTTTTTACTGTAGCCATATGTTAATGTGTTCGTTGTACGTAACCAGCACCTCGAATCCTCGATACTAGTATACTATATACTAGTCGGAGTAAGTAGTAGGAGTAGTAGGGTGGCATGGGCCAGAACAAGCATTCATGTCCAGGAGTACGGCACACGCCACCACCACGACATCCATTTGACACCATATTATTTCTTGGAGTCCGTGCCAGAGCAATCTATTCAACCTCGTCGTTTCTCTAACTTCAGCCATCGCCCGGCGGGCGAGGTGGGGGTTTGCCGATAGTCGGTTTCCTTAACTGCGGTCCCACTTGTAAGGCCAACTCCAACGCACGACCCCAAATGCACCTCCGTTTTGCACGAACTCCAATGATAATTTTGACTAGAAAAGCAAGATCAAAGAAAACAAGAACCACAAGAATACATTTTACTACTCCTGTAAGTTGGATTAGTGCCTTCTCGATGCATTCATTGTTGATCTGCGGAGGCTCGATCTTGCGTGCTTCTTTCTTCTTCGAGTGTAAAGAAGTAGACGTTGCTTCCTCGCATCTAATCTCATGTCTAGCCTCTATTCTAGTAGGAGTATCAACAAGTGCACTAATCTCATCTGAGAGCAGAACCGAAGATTTGGTCGGGTTCTTCCTCCTTTTGCCGACACGTGGGACATCCAGCATCCAGGTCGTGTCATGAAAGAAAATAGAGTGGTAGTTGAAGCCACGAGATGTGCATCTTGGGTTAAACTGTAAATAGAATCTTACTACTCTTGAGTAACTCCAAAAGCGGCCACCGAAGATCTTTATTGGATTTGTTTTTCATCACCAGCACATCGAGGTGAAAGATGTGCATGTTCAGTGGGTCCTCTTGCGTTTTCACTGACATGTGGGGCCGCATGTGAGCAAACAGACGATGGGCTCCGCGTGTCTGCTGGCTGGCTGAGAAGAGAGATAGAGGAGGGCTGAGCACGGACTGCAGGAAATTTGTTCTATGTACCTCGATATAGGCTCGATATAGTGGGGTGGCATGGGCCATAACTAGCATTCACGTTTAGCAGTACGGCACACGCCACCCACACGAGTCCCATCCGACACCAATTTTCTTGGAGTCCATGCTACAACCATCTCTTCTCCCTCCTGTTTTCTCAGCCATCGCACGGTGGGCGGGGTGGGGGTTTGCCGATAGTCGGTTTGCTCAACTGCGGTCCCACTTGTAAGTGAAAATGCAACACCGCACGCATTCCCGCTTGAGCGGCGTGCCAGACCAACCGTCTGGGGGTGCGACGCGAACACGACAGGCTTTTCCTTTTGAACTCGTAACTTGTAAAATTTGGTTCAGCTCCATGGCGCGACCGATAGATAGAAAATAATGATTTTGCCTAGAGTAATGAGAAGTTTGGTTCTGACGCTGTTCATGCATGGAGTACGTATGAAAATTATGAAGTTGATGCGAAAGATAAGATAATTACTGTAGTATCATATACTACTACATGGATTTGACGGAAAGATAAAAATACATACGGATCCATCAACGTTCAACGGCATCCTCACGCCCTAGTGCGCCGGGTCACCAACCGACGTGTGAGGAGCAGCGACGTTGGCGGCGAGCTCAACGTGCTTCTGAACAGTGCCGTCCAAGGTTGCCCTGCGCTCCAAGAAGGCCAGCGTCCTATCGTCCTCCTCTTGCATGTAGTAGTCCTTGTGGATGATTTGCGTGTAGACGTGGGTGATGATGTCGATGGTGTCTTGCTGCACCAGGCGCAGCACGGCGAGCGCGACCTCGAGGTGGACATTCTCCGGCGCGACGGCGGGCAGTCGCAGGGCTACCAGTGCGTCGAAGAGGTTGTTACCATAGTGGCCATTGAGGGTGGCGGGCATCGCAGAGCCTGGGCGCGTCGGCTAGAGACTTACGTCAAAGTCGTCCGCAAGCTTCTTGACGACGGTGAACTTGTCGAGGAAACCGACGAGGACCTCGTTGAACAAGGAGACGAAGCTGTCGTCCAAGCGGCCCCTCGCCCTGGCGGCCTCAAGCAATACTACCTGGAGACGTTCCTCGGTGCCGGGCTGCAGGCCGGCGTCGTGGACCATCTGGCACAGCCGGCTAATGCTCGCACTCATCGCCTCCATGGGTCTAGCGTAGCTTCTAGTCAACTGATCTTGCGATTCGAGTGATCACTCAGCCCTTGGTTAGCGTGCGTAGGTGCGTAGGATTTCGTACTACTCCTCGGCCCTCTACTGCACCTGCCTTTGGCTGTATTATAGGTGGGCCAGCCACCCCCTAGGGCCACGTGTCATTCACCCAAAGGCAGTTGCCGTAAGTCAATGAAGCTGCGTCCCCGTCCGTGCCGGTGTAGTATAATCATCTCACCGGACCTCTAGTTGGGGCCAAACGAGAGAAGTTTGATGTTTACTGGTTTATTGGTCCCCTTTGCATTTTGCGCCAAGTTTTGACCTTTGATTTAACTATTAAATGTTAATGCATGTAAACAAAAATGTTGTGTAAGTCACCTTACGAAAACCAAATAATCCCAAAATACTTAGGCATGGTGCATTAACTCCCTCCTTGTTTCTTATTTCGTGACATATCAACCAATGAGAGATGTGGGCCGTGCATGCTTTCAATGACTTGAGACTACCAAACATGACATGCGGTGTTTAGTTCATTGCATGTAATCCTATTAGTACTCTAGTTAGGAGTAGCAAATGTTGGGTTTCGTAGTAATTTCAAAAAATTTCCTACGCACACGCAAGATCATGGTGATGCATAGCAACGAGAGGGGAGAGTGTTGTCTACGTACCCACGCAGACCGACTGCGGAAGCGTTGACACAACGTAGAGGAAGTAGTCGTACGTCTTCACGATCCAACCGATCAAGCACCGAAACTACGACACCTCCGAGTTCGAGCACACGTTCAGCTCGATGACGATCCCTGGACTCTGATCCAGCAAAGTGTCGGGGAAGAGTTCCATCAGCACGACGGCGTGGTGACGATCTTGATGCACTACAGCAGCAGGGCTTCGCCTAAACTCCGCTACGGTATTATCGAGGAATATGGTGGCTGGGGGCACCGCACACGGCTAAGGAATAGATCACGTGGATCAACTTTTGTGTTTCTGGAGTGCCTCTACCTCAGTATATAAAGGAGCCAAGGGGGAGGGGGCCGCCGGCCAGGAGGAGGGCGCAGGAGGAGTCCTACTCCTCCCGGGAGTAGGACTCCCCCCCCAATCCTAGTTGAACTAGGATTCCCCGAGGGGGAAAGAGGGAGAGGGGGGCCGGCCACCTCTCCTAGTCCTAATAGGACTAGGGGAGGGGGGAGGCGCGCAGCCATCTTGGGCTGCCCCTTTCTCCTTTCCACTAAAGCCCATTAAGGCCCATATGGCTCCCGGGGGGTTCCGGTAACCTCCCGATACTCCGGTAAAATCCCAATTTCACCCGGAACACTTCCGATGTCCAAATATAGGCTTCCAATATATCAATCTTTATGTCTCGACCAATTCGAGACTCCTCGTCATGTCTGTGATCATATCCGGGACTCCGAACAACCTTCGGTACATCAAAATGCATAAACTCATAATATAACTATCATCGTAACCTTAAGCGTGCGGACCCTACGGGTTCGAGAACAATGTAGACATGACCGAGACATGTCTCCGGTCAATAACCAATAGCGGGACCTGGATGCCCATATTGGCTCCTACATATTCTACGAAGATCTTTATCGGTCAGACCGCATAACAACATACGTTGTTCCCTTTGTCATCGGTATGTTACTTGCCCGAGATTCGATCGTCGGTATCCAATACCTAGTTCAATCTCGTTACCGGCAAGTCTCTTTACTCGTTCTGTAATACATCATCTCGCAACTAACTCATTAGTTGCAATGCTTGCAAGGCTTATGTGATGTGCATTACCGAGAGGGCCCAGAGATACCTCTCCGACAATCGGAGTGACAAATCCTAATCTCGAAATACGCCAACCCAACATCTACCTTTGGAGACACCTGTAATGCTCCTTTATAATCACCCAGTTACGTTGTGACGTTTGGTAGCACCCAAAGTGTTCCTCCGGCAAACGGGAGTTGCATAATCTCATAGTCATAGGAACATGTATAAGTCATGAAGAAAGCAATAGCAACATACTAAACGATCGGGTGCTAAGCTAATGGAATGGGTCATGTCAATCAGATCATTCTCTTAATGATGTGATCCCGTTAATCAAATAACAACTCATTGTTCATGGTTAGGAAACATAACCATCTTTGATTAACGAGCTAGTCAAGTAGAGGCATACTAGTGACACTTTGTTTGTCTATGTATTCACACATGTATTATGTTTCCGGTTAATACAATTCTAGCATGAATAATAAACATTTATCATGATTATAAGGAAATAAATAATAACTTTATTATTGCCTCTAGGGCATATTTCCTTCAGCAAAAACATTAAGTTCTCTCGCCGATAGGAATAAAACACCATGTATTTATTTACAGAGGAGTAGTACATTTTTGGTGACATGCATTACTAGATATTGCTAGTCAAATACTAAAATCCAGATGGACGTGGTAGTACTCCTAAATCTAGACGGTGGTGCTACTAGTACTAGTAGTAGTACTACCAATGTAGTAGGAGTACTAGCACTGTACTATCCGTTGGTCAAATTATTACGTGCTGCTCCTCACAGTGAAGTGACAAGACCCTGCGCCGGAGATGACACCTGAGTATAGGCGCCGTGTTCGGCATACCATAGTTAACCTCATCGTCTGCAGTCACTATCATCATGGCTGTAGAGCTAGCCTGCTTACAACTAGCCCTGTTCGACATAATTTCCCGTGCGTAGATGCCCGTGCATTGCACGGAACACCAAGATTGGGGGTGGACGGCTCCGGCAGCGGCCATTCGCGCCAGATGTTTCCACGGCCTTCTACTCCTAGATGCGGTGGGGAGGAGATGAGGCTGATTGTGAGAGACAAGGAGTTGTTTGTAAATAGGGAACAAGTGCGAGCCTCTTTTTGCAAAAATGGAGAAGCTTGGTTTGTATGCGTCAGATCTAGATCCGACGGCTATTGGTGAAAGATGGGAGGCACAACATCATCACCAACTCAGGACCTGTTTGATTCGCAGGATTTTGAAAATGCAGGAATAGGACACGGCAATATTACAAGTTTCAAACTGATATTACAAATGTTAGGAGTAATGCTGCACCTACGAAGAGGGAATTACTAGGAAGTTTACGTAAGAACTTTCGTTACTTTAGGTGGATGCAGCATTATCGTACAAACTAAAATCCACCGCCCTGACAAGTCACTAATGGGAAAATAAGTTTTCGAGTCTCTGGCCACTTGATGTTTCAAAAACAGATTCAGCTTCTGCGGAGAAATGAGCTCCACCGTGTACCCGCGCGGGTGTGGCTGGGCACGAAGCATGAGTACGTGCACGGTGCACCTATTCTCTTCTTGTATACGTACACCACCTACGTGGGGTTGTGTGAGAGAGATACAAACCTAGAGAGATATAGTGTGTGGGTTCTTGAGAGTTTCTTTGTGTGTGGGGGGGGGGTCAATCAAAAAATTTAACATATGCAATGTGTGTGAAATAGAGTCCTGGATATAACATATATATAGAGGGGGCGATCCACGAGAAGAGAGTGGAGGTATCATCGGCTTGAGGTGTCCCATAGAATCGAAGAGAGGGATGATGTGTGTGTGTGCGCGCGCGATCGATAAAGAGTGCCATCGAATTTGTGTGTGCCCACGTCAAAGATATAGAGTGGCTGGCCTACTGGAACGTGAGATGGGACATGTGCAGTTTGTCTCTGTGGCATGGATACCTACCTGCAGCGCTTGACTATCGGTGTGTGGTGGGGGAAGAGGGAGGCCCAATTAACTATAGAGGTACAATGGCTGGTATATGTATGGAGGAGGAGAGAGGCCTACCTCATGTATTAAGGAGATCGATCTGCCTCATGTATTAAGGGAGATCGATCGGCATCCATGCATATGTGCAGGAGATGAATAAGGTTGGGAGAGAGACAGAGCTAGAGTGTTGGAGGGGGTGGTAGTGGAGTTGCTTCTAACAAATGGTGGGATAGGCTTGCTAGACAAACAAAGGGCACACCCGCAATATCAATAAGAGAGGAGATGGCTGCTTGTTGTCTGTGCACGTGCGTGTGAGAGACGGTTCAGGAGGCATGCAAGAATGATGAGGGGGGACGATGTGGCTGTGGTAAGCAGACGTAACTACATAGGAAGATCAATCGCCCTTTGTAAGACAAAGGAGATACATAACTTGTGAGGTACGTCGATCGATGGGGGGTAGTTAAAGTCGATCTAGGTATATGTTGGGAGATCGATCGGTATACATGCATGTGTGTGTTAGAAGCAAATGAGGCACGAGGAGAAGGATAGAGAGAGAGGGATGCATGTAGGAGGTGGTACGAGAGGCATACTATATCGAGGGGGAGGAGTGTGCGAGTACGAGAACGATGAAAAGAGTGGTGGGAGTGAGGCATGGACGGTGACAAGAGAAGAGGGGAAGCTTGTGTTTGTGCTAGGCACACCTGGCTAGAGAGGCATATCGATCGATGTGTGCCATAAAGAAGGAGCTGGGGGGCCTACACCACCGTGGGTGAACGACCTAAAGTGAAAATACGAATTTGCGCGATAGAGCTAGAGGATGCTGAGGGAGGGTGAGAGGGATGCGGGCGTGTGCATGCACAAGAGAAAGTTAGCGCTAGCTACAAAGATAAGAGGGTTGTGTGGGTGTAAAAGATGAATAGAGATCATATATACTTCATTATAAAAAGCAAATTCGGATATTTGAAGAATTTATCATAGTGTTTCAAACCGACGGATGTGTGAATATATATAACGATGATACACATGGTGTGGTTATGAACATGGTATACTACATTTAATATGTTTTATCTCTACTCTTATAAAAAACGGAGTTGTTGATGATGGTGTGCCTGCCATCCTGCATTATAGGCCGTCTGATTTATATCTGGCGGATAGCAAGGAAACTATGATGGTTGAAGTTGGCAACAATCATGATTGTAGATTTTTTGAAATAGAGAAACAAATTCAAATTTAGTTTGAATTGCAGCGGTAGTATAGACATTTGGAATGCACTAAAATGTTGGTATGAGTAGGTTACATGCATTATACAGCAAGCGAAAAAATTTAATCGGACATAACATGGATTCATACTCCCTCCTTCCATCTATATAGGGCGTAATGAGATTTTTAAGACCGCCTTTGACTATTGACAAGATTAATAGTACATGACATGCACAATGTGAAAATTATATCATTGAAAGAACCTTTCACAGACGAATTTAACGATGTGCTTTGTGTAAGTTGCATGTCATATATCATTGCTCTAATATTTGGTCAAAGTTAGCATCGAAAAACGCATTAGGCCCTATATAGATGGAAGGAGGGAGTAGCTTTGAATAGCATTTGTATAGTAAAACGGGGCAAGACTCTCTCTTTGTGTGGTGTGAATAGTTTTATTTTTTTCATTTTCTTTTTGGTTGAGGGAAGTGCGAATTGATTTGGTATGTACAAGTACAATATTACTACACGTTAGGCTTGTCCCTAAAATTCAACCCGCGTCTTGTTATATCCCGAAAATTCAGATTTCGTGCTCCCAAAACCGGCGCCTTCACAACCCGTGCCTTGCTATCCCGAAATTACAATGTGCGCGAAAACTCCCTCCAGCTGCCAAATCCCGACACGCGAAATCCCCCTTCTAACCCTGAGCCGAAAGGGCCGCTAGTTCAAATTGGTGGGGGTACTTTTGTAACACACCTACAATTTGGACAAGCGCGTTCCTAAGTCATACTTCAAACCCTCCCATCGCCCCCTTTTCGCCATTCGAAATCCCAGGCCGCCATAACCTCTCCGCTCCAGCCGCGAAACCCCACCCTCCTCCGTCCGCCACATCACCGCTGCCCAGCCGGAGCCTCTTCCCCGATGACGTCGTCCAGCGCAACAGCTCGACGTCCCTCGTCCACCTCCCCGGATGAGGATCCGTCGTCCATCTCGCCATCCCGCTGGTTCAGCCGCCCCGTCCTCCACCTCCAAGGAGCTGCTCCGACGATCGCCTCGTCTATCGCGGCTGCTCCATCCCCACAGCGCCGCCTTAACCTGCTCCACCGGAACCGCAGCATCCTCACCAACTCCTCGGACGAAGCCGAGGCCTACTCGGCGCCACCAAAGAGGTTGTACACTCGTCGCATCGCACCTTCTCCTTAACTCGACCTCTCGGCGCCGACGGTGCTCCATCCCGCACCCCCATGGAGCGGCTACCTTGAAGCCGGCGCCGCGGGCGACATCTCCATGGCGGCTCTCCCCAGTGCGAGGCCCCTTCGGCGGCGGCGTCCATACCAGCCGGATCTGCTGCTGCTACTCCGGCTCTCGCTCGATCGCTCGCTCGCCCAGCTGCTGCTCTCCCCCTTGCTCGTGCTGCTGCTCTGCTCCGATTAAGCCACACTTCAGTCGACTGAATCGACTTTTGGGTCAGTCGATTTTCAGGGGTTGGGGGGCTTGCCAGAGTTATGGAAGAACCACCCGCAGCGGGGACGGGGGCTCGCCGAAGAGGTACCCCACTATCTATCTTAGGGTTCAGGGTGGGGGCGGGGGGCCTAGAGGGCTGGCCGGGGCGGCGGTGGCGAGTTGTTTCGGGGCGGCAAGGCGGCGCTGGGGCCGGTGGTTCGGCCGGTGGTGGTTGGCGGCTCAGGGGGGTGCAGGTTGAAGATGAACTGCAGGCCCTCCCTAAACTACATGTTAAGTGCCTCTCTGCTACCATTGCGTTCAGTTTCGACAGTAGCATTCAGAATCCACAGTAAATTTCAGTTTTGACAGTTAAGTTCAGAGTCAACAGTTTTTACCTCATCTGTTGTAGTCAGGTGGTTTTTGGTGATGTTAATTTTACATACATTTTACACCATCTATTGGAGATGCTATTAGAATCCCACTTGAGATTGACAATGTCTGTCTTGTGCTGCTTTAGCCTTGACGTCTTACGGCTCACCGAAGCTGCTCCAACGACAGAACGATCCATCACAACAGAGCAGTGCCCAGGACGCTGTCTACAGATTCCTCAGATCTTCCTCCACACCTCCGACAGCCACCTCTGCCTCAACTGCTTCAGCGACCAACCCAATGATGCTGAGGTCGACACAGCTACGGCAAAGAGGTTGTACACTTGTTGCATCACTTATTACTATACATTCACGTCGATCCATTAGGGCTATTTTGGTTCAACGAAAAAGCATCGATCCACTGGTTGTTACCATCACTCTAAATTTCTGCATGCTCTCCTTACATAATCTCACCATATTTTTTTCGTATGCATGTCAGATATTGTACACAATCATGCTGAACATGTAGAGAAAAAGAGAAGAGTTTTGCGCGGCAATACAATGTCATGCAGACATTGCTCCACGGTGGGTTCAATGGCAAACCCTCCCCACCCCTCTCCAGATTGTAATCCAGAGGAAGATATCTGTTCTGAGGCGGATTCGTACGCCGTTGACCACTCCTATTTACCCCCAAGGTGTTTGCTCTACCTTGGCATGATGATGTTAGTCATATCATGCATATATTGCCTTGCAGTGCCTACTTTTGACATCATATATGTCATCTGCTAATTTAGACATGTTCTGTAATGCCACCTGTTTAGTTTCTATATCATATATGGGAATTATGCAGTCTCATGTCTTTTAGCCAGCCATAATATATGTGAAATGTGCAATGCCATCCTGTTTAACCAGGCATCATATATTTTAATGATATCTTGCCCATCCTTTTCTTCATTACATTTCCATTTGTCGACAATGTTTGTACATTAAACTACTCTTCCTGTGAATCAGCCATTTGGGTGGGAGATGGAAAAATCTGGAGTGAAAACAAGGCCTTCAGAGCAGACAGTGCTACCTGTCGAAGCAGATCTCTTGTTGGGTCCCGATAGCTCCTCAGAGATGGATTCAGAGACAGATGACCAGTCCTATTCCCCCACTGAGGTGTATGCTCTAACTTGGCACAATTATACTTCTCATATCATGCATACGGTGTCTTGCATTGCATAGTTTAGACATCATATACACAATATTCAACACCATGTTCTTAGTTCAGACATCATATCGAATGCCCTCTGTTTAGCATATAAATCACATATGTGAATTAAATGATGCGATCCTGATTACTTAGATAACATGTAGGTGAATTATGTCATGCGATCCTGTTTAGTTATTCATCATATCTTTGAATTATGTTATGCTATGCTATCTAGTTTAGATAGACATCATATATGTGAAATTATGTCATGCTATCCGTTTTAGTTAAACAATATACATGTCAACTATTTCATGCCCTCTTTTTTCCACACTATCTATTGCATCTGTCTCTCATACAATATCTGTACATTCAACTATGTTTCCTGTTTATCAGCCATTTGAATTGGAGCGGGTGATGCCAGTATCTAGCGGACTAAAAACACGGTCTTCAAATAAAACAGTGCTACCTCTTGGTGGAGATAGCACCCCGGTTGTACATGCACAAGAACTAGCCCTACCACACATAACCCAAACTCTCGCAGATTGTACCCCTACTACGATGGACAGAGAACCAGCTTCACCCAATCTAACCCCAACCCCAGCCGATAGTAACCCAGTTCCTGTTGACACAACATCGTCTCCACCACAGAGCTCCCAAACAAGAGCAGTTAGTAAGGCAGCTCCAGTGCCCAAAGGGCTAGTACTATCATGGTGAACCCCAACTCCACCAGTTAGTACACTTATTCCTGTGGAGGAAGCACAACCAGCTAGTCGTAGTTTAGCATCTATCGCATTCGATGTTGTTAAATCGTATGTGCATATCTTCCCATCTTGGAAATATTATATTGAAGATGAAGGAAAATGCCAGTTGCAGGTGTTTGTCCAGGAGTTATGTGTAAGTAATGTTATTCATGGCAATTATTTTGCTTCGTCTCATACATCCTACCTCCATGATGGTTATAATACAACAAATTTTCCCATTTTTCTCTATAGAGAAGGACCAATTTGGAAACTCAGGATGAGGTAACCTGTGCTAATACCTCTGCTATCTTCAAGAATGCTTGGTGGCAGTATCAGAAATACCTGAAGAAAACGTACTTCACCGGCAAAGAAACTCATCAAATTCCCTTACGTTCTCCTGAGACACATTTACTGGACGATGACTGGGAACGCCTTGTTCTGTACTGGTCCCGAACCAAGAATGTGGTAAGGTCTATGAGCTCATTTTCTATTTTTAAGTATTATATTCTTGCGTCTTACTGTACTCTGTTCATGTAGAACAAGTGCCTAAACCTGAAGAACAACTGTTCTAATTTAAGATTCCATTGCTACCATAGGACATAGATATATGTTTGTTTGATGCTTTTATTATGTACTAGTACTTGGCAATAGAAGACTTGGTAGTTTAATGCTGTCCACCTTACTAATGAACTAGTTCACCGAAATGAGTTTCATATACTAGTACATGCTAAACTTGTTATGTGTCTGCTTGTTTCTTCTTTTAGAATGCTGACAGAATATTGGGGAAGAGTGCCTTATTAAGCAATGGTAAAGGAAGTAATGCAGATAAGGTTCAGGATAGTGACACATCCTGTCTTGGTTTAGTGTTGGAGTTACTGGCCACTACCGCTTGCATAAGCTATTCAAACTCACTGTTTGAATCAGCTCGGTTTCTTGGGTCTCAACTACAAGCTGAAAGATATTGATCAGCTGTGCTGCGACAAGAAGCGGAAGGACTGCGAAAAGTCCCTGGAGCATTAAGATGCATACTTTCTGGTGCAACAGCAAGCGTTGGAGGATTTTAGCGCCAAACAGGACAAAGCTAATCAGCTTGCTAAGCTTATTGCCAGCATGGTGGATACCCAGGATAATGTTTCTTGAGCTCTTCTGAAGTTGTTTCAGTTATGCTCTTGTTTTTCTGCCGCGTTTATTTGCACTGGTGGCCAATTTTGACAGCCAATGTATATGATATGCTGCTTTGTTCTCTATATTTGCACTGGTGGCGAACTTTGATGCCCAGTGGATGTAATATGTGTAATACCTGTGATAGCCTAGCGTTAGTTGCTTGCTTATTTATTTCCTTGTTGTCTTGTTTATTTGTTTGCTTGTAGTCATTGCAGTTCTTTTTCCGCGGCTAACTAGTGGTTGCAATAACCTATTTTTTAAAACTAGGCCACAATAACCATGGGCTAATATTTACTGTAGTGACACTGGGCCTCCTACGGGCCGTAGAAATAGTGGGCCTTCTACGGGCCGTAGAAATAGTGGGCCTTCTACGGGCCGTAGAAACAGTAGGCCTTCTACGGGCCGTAGAAACAGTAGGCCTTCTACGGGCCGTAGAAACAATGGGCCTTCTACGGGCCGTATCATCAATGGGCCTTATACGGGCCGTATGATCGATTGGCCAAACATGGGCCAATAACAGGACGCATTATGGCCGTAAATGGGCTAGAGTTGGAATCGTCCGTTCATGGGCCGACCGTAACGGGCCATCGTTAATAGGCCGTATCTGATGACACTATGAAAACAGCCCAACGTATTAACGGACCACAAACGGGCCGACTGTAACCACGGGCTGAATTTGGCCCACAAGCAGAAAATGACAGTAACGGGCCGTAAGTAAACGAATGCTGGAAATGAGCCCAAGAATAAATGGGCTCTGAGAAGGCCGAAAGATAACATGGGCTGGAAACGGCCCAACGGAATAACGGGCCATTAATGGGTATAAAGTGATACACTGTTCATTACGAGCCAGTTTCACCACGGGTCGTTAATGGGTGTAAAGTGATACACTGTTCATTACGGGCCAGTTTCACCACGGACCGTTAATAAGTCAAGAGTTACATAGGGCCTCATATGGGCCGAAAGACGTCACGGGTCATACATGGGCCAGAAGTGAAAACGGGCTGGAATCATATTGGATGGCCTAGATGACGCTACTGGGCCTAATTCGGATAGGGCGTAACGGGCCTTGGGTTAGCGGGCTGTAAATGGGCTATATGCGAACATGCCGTTAACAGGCTTTCCATGGGTCGGCCCGCCACCTTTTGACCAAGTCAAACGGGCCGGCCTTTTCACAGGAATGGGCCTCTGTTGGGCCATGCCACGTGTCGACGTATCATAGGCGCCTATCTGACCCACTAACGAGCTAACACGTGTTTCGTCCGGCCAATAAGAATTTTACATGTGGAAATTTCCCATGGGTCGGGGCTGTTAATGGGTTATCGGATCCAAAACCCGACCCGATAGCTTAACGACGTTCCGTTACGGTGGATGCCATGTGTCGGTCACCCTTGACGAAAGCACTTCTGTGACGCACGATTTATCGTCATGGAAGTGGACACTTCCGTGATGATAATTTTGGTAATGTCATGGAACACTTCTACGACAACACATGTATGACTATCTTGATTCTGTCATAAATTTGTCATGGATGTACATGCATGACAAAAAAAGTGACCTACTGTGACAAACACGTATCATCACAGAAGTGTATTCTTTTTGTAGTGCAAGGGGAGTGCCCATACCCATGTGTTTATGTCTCTTTCTTCGGGGGTGGTGATGAGATATTCTTGGTGATGATTCCCCTTAGGATACGATTCTCTTCCTCGAGCTTATTGACTTGCTGCTTGAGGTCCATTATTTCCTTAAGGAGCTTGCCCGTGATGGCTAAAGCTCCTTTCACCCAAGGATGTTGCATAGCCACGGGAGAACAAGTAACACTCTTTTTCATATTTTCATAAGAAAGAAATCTAACATTGGAAGGGATGACCGAATTTGGAATAGCTGAGCTATGTAGTTCCCCCATCGTGAATCCGGCTCGGAAACGAGAAGTAACTTCTTGATCCTCCTCCATGGTATCTATCTTTTTCATGTCGGCCTCTATCTCTTCGTCAGTTGATGGCCCAAAGTGGTCAGCATCGCTGTTTTCTCTTGGCCCCGGTATCGGATGAGACACCCGACTCTCCCCGACTGACTCTTGAGAAGACATCTTGCTCTAGATCTGTAGCAGAAAACAACTCAAAACAAAAACAGAGGATATTTGCGTGGTACGGTGGTCAAAACCTGCGGGAGATTATATAATGAATTTTTACCGACCAAAAGAAGTATCGTGCAAGAAAACAGAGTCCAGAGAGCACACGAGGTGCCCACGAGGCAGGGGGCGCGCCCAGGGGGGTAGGGCGCGCCCTCCACCCTCGTGGACGCCTCGTGTCCTTCCCGGACCGCTTCTTATTTTCCTATTTTCTTAAATATTCCAAAATGGAGAAAAATTGCTATTAGAACTGTTTTGGAGTTGGTTTACTTACCGTACCACATACCTATTCCTTTTCGGAGGCTGAAACGTTCTAGAAAGTGTCCCTTATGTATTCCTTTGGGGTTACGATTTCGATAACATTAGTTTCAACATTTATAGGATTACCTGAGATATAATGTTTGATTCTTTGACCGTTCACCACCCTCGGATTTGTGCCTTCGAAGTTGTTGATTTTTATGGCACCGGAACGATAGACCTCCTCGATGATGTAAGGACCTTCCCATTTAGAGAGGAGTTTTCCTGCAAAAAAATCTTAAACGAGAGTTGTATAACAATACATAATCACCTACATTAAACTCACGCTTTTGTATCCTTTTGTCATGCCATCTTTTAACTTTTTCTTTAAACAGTTTGGCATTCTCATAAGCCTGGGTTCTCCATTCATCAAGTGAGCTAACGTCAAATAATCTCTTCTCACCGGCAAGTTTGAAATCATAATTGAGCTCTTTAATGGCCCAATATGCCTTATGTTCTTGTTCGAGAGGTAAGTGACATGCTTTTCCATAAACCATTTTATACGGAGACATACCCATAGGATTTTTATATGCAATTCTATAAGCCCATAATGCATCATCAAGTTTCTTGGACCAATTCTTTCTAGATATATTAACAGTCTTTTGCAAAATTAATTTAAGCTCTCTATTACTCAGTTCTACTTGACCGCTAGACTGTGGATGATATGGAGATGCAATTCTATGATTAACATCATACTTAGCAAGCATTTTACGAAAAGCACCATGAATAAAATGTGAACCACCATCAGTCATTAAGTATCTAGGGACTCCAAACCTCGAAAAAATAACATCTTTAAGCATCTTAATAGAGGTGTTATGATCAACACTACTAGTTGGAATAGCTTCTACCCACTTATGAACATAATCAACATCAACTAAAATATGTGTATACCCGTAGAGGAAGGAAACGGTCCCATATAATTAAAGCCCCAAACATCAAATGGTTCAATAACAAGTGAATAATTCATAGGCATTTCTTGATGTCTACTAATATTACCAATTCTTTCACATTCATCACAAGACAAGACAAACTTACGGGCATCCTTGAAGAGAGTAGGCCAATAAAAACCGGATTGCAATACCTTATGTGTAGTTCTGTCTCCAGCATGGTGTCCTCCATAAGCCTCGGAGTGACACTTGCGCAGGATCTATTCCTGTTCATGCTCAGGTACACAATGTCTAATAACACCATCTACTCCTTATTTATAAAGGTGTGGGTCATCCCAGAAGTAATATCTTAAATCATAGGAAAACTTTTTCTTTTGTTGGTATGTGAAACTAGGTGGCATAAATTTAGCAACAATGTAATTAGCATAATCAGCATACCATGGAGCAGTACGAGAAGCATTTATGACAACTAATTGTTCATCAAGAAAGCTATCATCAATAGGTAGTGGGTCATCAAGAACATTCTCTAACCTAGATTAGTTGTCTGCAACGGGGTTCTCAGCTCCCTTTCTATCAATAATATGCAAATCAAATTCTTGTAGCAAGAGAACCCATCTAATAAGTCTAGGTTTAGCATATTTCTTTTCCATAATATATTTAATAGCAGCATGATCAGTGTGAACAGTTACTTTAGAATCAACAATATAAGGTCTGAACTTATCACAAGAAAATACAACTGCCAAAAATTATTTTTCAGTAGTAGCATAATTTCTCTGGGCACTGTCTAGAGTCTTACTAGCATATTGGATAACATTTAATTTCTTATCAACTCTTTGTCCTAGAACAGCCCCTACAGCATAATCACTAGCATCACACATAATTTCAAAGGGTAAACTCCAATCAGGTGGTTGAACAATAGGTGCAGAAATCAAGGCTTTCTTAAGTATTTCAAATGCTTCTACACAATCATCATCAAAGACAAATGGAACATCTTTTTGTAAGAGATTAGTGAGAGGCCTAGAAATTTTAGAGAAGTCCTTAATGAACCTCCTAAAAAAACCGGCATGACCAAGGAAACTTCTTATACCTTTAATGTTGTCGGCGTTCTGGGAACGGGGGTCCCCAGACTTGCCTGCCTGCGGCCTGCGGCGTGGCTTAAAAGGGGGCCCGGCATGGCCCATCTTCATCAACACAGACCCAAGACCCTCGCGAGGGGCCAAGCCTCGCGGGGCGGACGACGCGGAGCTTCCTCAGGCACGGCCTCACTAGGCTGGCTCGTGAAGAGGCGGAGAGATCAAGGCGGGGTACCTCACGAGGTGCCCATGACGCAAGCCATGACGACCAAGGGCGCCAGGCGGGTGCCAGCCCGCGCAGTGTCCTCCTTTCCTCTTTGGTGCAAAGGGGGCAAGCGCAGCCGCGGAGTACCGAGGCATCAGGCAAAGGTTGCCATTTCGGTGCAACGAGACCAAGACCAGGAAGACTGCAAGACGGAGGTCATCGTGGAGCCCAGGACGGCGTCACCACCAGAGCTTTGTGCAGGCGAAGACTACTTTTGTCAGGGTAGCGAGTACTAGCTGTCCCCCTTCAAATTAGCCCACCATTGTTGGCTCCCTTCCCGCTTGATATTGGGAAGAGGACTAGGGCCTCTATAAATAAGACCAGCCACCCACAGAAGGGAGGGGTGAAGAGGAGAGGTTCGATAGGAGGTTGAATCGGAAAAAGACAATCGGAAAAAGACAATCAGAGAGAGAGAGAAGGGTGGCTGAACTCCTCCCAGCAGTTCATCACCCCAGCCAAGAACAGACCCTCGCGAGGCTGTTCTTCCTTGTATCATTCATCATCATCAGCCCAAGAGGCAATCCACCACACCACACACTGGAGTAGGGTATTACACCACAACGGTGGCCCGAACCAGTATAAACCCTGTGTCTCTTGTGTTGTTCTTTCCATAGCTTAGATCTTAGAGAGGCGGAGGGGTGCAGGTAGGTAGGAAGCGAGATCTCCGCGCGCACCCCAGTGTTCGAACCTCAAGGGTCTGCCGGAACCCGAAATCCGAAATTTGGTGCACCATGTAGGGGTGCACCGGAGTTTTCTCTTCCGCCACCGCCACGGCCTACCTCGCGATGAGTAGCGCGTCGCCCGTTCCGGCCGCTGGCGCCAGCACGGGGGCCAGGGGGCTCCGAGCCCTGGCCCCAGCCCTGCAACGGGTACGGTGGCCGGACGAGTTCAAGCCAACGACGCCGCCGCGCTACGGCGGCGCGACAGATCCGCTGGCCTTCTTGCTGGCGAGCGAGGAGGCCCTCCTCGAAGCTGGAGGTGATGATAGGGTCATGGCCAACCGGCTCCCCATGGCCCCCACCGGCGCTCCGCGCACATGGCTGCTCCACCCGCCGGCAGCCTCCGTGGCCTCTTGGGAAGAGCCCCGCGGCCTCTTCCCCGCCCATCGCGCTACACCAACACCCCCGGTCGTCGCGGCCCTCCTGGGCGGCTCGCAGGCGCCGCCTACAAGTCACCACGTCAAGCCATTCATCCGCCAGGTCACTGCCACTTCCACGCGGTAGGGGGCTCTCCCGGACCGGGCGACGCCCAAGGCCGGCCTGACCTTCAGCTCGGAGGACCACCCTCCCAACTCGGCCTGCTCGGGTGCGCTCCCCATGCTGTGCACCCCCACCATCTGCCAGGTGGCCGTCACCGGAACTCTCATCGATGGCGGTGCGGGCCTCAGCATGCTCTCAGTCGAGGCCTTCGACCTCCTCCGCATACCCCTGGAACGGCTGCAACCCAGCCAGCCCTTCTCAGGCGTTGGGGGCGGATCATCCAGCTCCTTGGGACAGATCCGGCTCCCAGTAACCTTCGGCACCTACAACAACTTCCGTATGGAGCTGGTCGACTTTAACATCGCCCCCATCGGCCTCCCCTACAACGCCATCCTCGGCTACCCAGCGCTGGCCCAATTCATGGCCGTGACACACCCGGCGTACAACCTCATGAAGATGCCCGGGAGCAGCGGTGCCCTCACCGTGCACGGGGACACCGGAGACGCGCTGCGGGTGCTCAAGCTCGCCTTCAAGACGGCGGCGTCGGCGCGGCCCGCCGACTTGGAGACCCCCGAGCCCAAGGGGGCTGCACCCGCCAAGAAGAAACAGTTGTTCACCCAGGACAAGGCAGAAACCAAGCAGATACCCATCGATGAGGACGGGTCCACCAACGCCACTTTAACCATAGGCGCCAACCTTGAACCCGAGTAGGAGGAGGCCCTAGTCGGGTTCCTGCATGCAAACAAGAAGGTATTTGCTTGGGAGCCAGACCAGTTGGCAGGGATCCCTAGGAGAGTAATCGAGCATCACCTCAATGTGTGCCCCAACGTGCGCCTTGTGAAGCAGAAGGCCAGGCGGCAGTCCACAGAAAAGCATGCCTTCATCGTCCAAGAGACCCGCAAATTAGAAGCCGCTGGGGTCATTCGCGAGGTCCGATACCCGGATTGGTTGGCCAACCCTGTCGTTGTGCCAAAGAAGGGAGGGAAGGAGCGCATGTGTGTCGACTTCACCAACCTCAACAAAGCATGCCCGCAAGATCCGTTCCCGCTTCCCCGCATCGACCAGATCGTCGATTCCACTGCGGAATGCGACCTGCTATGCTTCTTGGATGCCTTTTCTGGGTATCACCAGATTAAGATGGCGGTGGAAGACGTTGAAAAGACAGCCTTCCTAACCCCGTGTGGGGTGTACTGCCACACGTGCATGCCATTCGGGCTGCGTAACGCAGGGGCGACCTTTCAGCGGCTGATGCACATCACCTTGGCCCGCAGCTCGGGAAGAATGTTGAAGCTTACGTCGATGACATCGTGGTAAAGTCTCGGGAGGCCAGGACCCTGATACAAGACCTGGAGGAAACCTTCGCAAGCCTCAACGCAGTGAACCTACGGCTCAACCCAGAGAAGTGTGTGTTCGGAGTCCCCTCGGGCAAGCTCTTGGGTTTCCTCGTGTCCCACCGAGGCATCGAGGCTAACCCGGAAAAGGTCAAGGCGGTGGAAGACATGAGCCCGCCAAAGACCCTCAGAGAAATGCAGAAGCTCACCGGGCGCGTGACCGTGCTAGGGCGCTTCATCTCCAAGTTGGGGGAACGAGCGCTGCCCTTCTTCCAGCTAATGAAGAAAAAGGGGCCCTTTGAGTGGACTGAAGAGGCCGACAAGGCGTTCCAGGATCTCAAGAGATACCTGACCAGCCCACCGGTCATGGTGGCTCCGCGCCCTCAATAGCCCCTAGTGCTTTACCTCGCCGCCACTCCGTACTCCGCCAGCGCAGCCCTGGTGGCGGTTAGAGAGGAGCGTCGAATCAAAACCGCAGTAGCAGCCCGGGAAAAGGCAAAGCATGAACAAGGAAGACCCATAGAAACCGCCATCGCGGCTGAGGAGGATCAGCCGCCGCAGAGGAGTGCACCGGAGGCGGAAGAGGCTCCTCCCCCAGATGGCCAGCCTCAGGAGGCCTCGTCGCCTCAAGAGGCGCCATGGTCTCCGAAGGGAGCCGCCAGCACTGATGCGCCCAACCTTGTAGAGCACCCGGTGTACTTCGTTAGCACGGTGTTGCGGGATGCGAGGGCACGGTACCCCATGCCTCAGAAACTCCTCCTCGCGCTACTGGTGGCCTCTCGCAAGCTGCGGCACTATTTTCAGGGTCACCCCATCAAGGTCGTCTCGTCATACCCCCTGGAGAGAGTGCTCAGGAGCCCTAACTCAGCTGGAAGGGTCGCTGAGTGGAACATAGAACTGCAAGCGTTTCAGCTCGAATTCAGCACGACCAGAGTCATCAAGGGAGCAGCGTTGGCGGATTTTGTGGCAGAATGGACGGAGGCGCCATGCCTCAAGGCTGACGAGGATCGGTCCCTATCCCCGGGAAGCGAGGCGCCAGAAGGCTGGGTCATGTACTTCGATGGGTCGTTCTCCAGGCATGGCGCTGGGGCTGGGGCGGTGCTTATATCGCCCACTCAGGACAAGCTCTATTACGCTGTGCAGCTCTGTTTCCAGCAAGGTGAAAAGGTCTCCAACAACATAGCGGAGTATGAAGGTTTAATAGCGGGCTTGAAGGCCGCAGCTTCCCTGGGGGTGAAACGCCTCACCATCAAGGGCGATTCGCAGCTCCTTGTCAATTTCTCCAACAAGGTGTATGAGCCGAAGGATGAGCACATGGAAGCCTACCTTGCGGAGGTCCGCAGGATGGAGAAGCAGTTCTGGGGGTTGGAGTTGCAGCATGTGCCCCGTGGCACCAATCAGGAGGCCGACGACATCACCAAACGGGCTTCCAGACGATTATGTCAGGAGCCTGGCGTTTTCGAGGAGCGGCTCTTCAAGCCCTCAGCCCTGCCGTCATTATCAAACACGGCTCAGCCCCGGGAGGAACTCCCCCAGCCACCTGCCTCAGGAGCTCCAGCCTGTGGCCCGGCCTCAGGAGCACGCCTGCTCCTGACGATGGAACCTCAGGAGGGATGTTGGATCACGGAGCTCCGGAGTTACTTAACGCAAGGGACCCTGCCAGAGAAGGAGGAGGAAGCGGAGCGAGTGGCACGCCAGGCCACGGCATACTGCATCAAGGATGGAGAGCTCTACCGGAAGCGACCAAACGATGTATCCCTGCGCTGCATCTCCAAGGAGCAAGGGAAGGAACTGCTGGAAGATATACACGGCGGAGACTGTGGACATCATTCATCATCACAGACCCTCGTCGGCAAGGCGTTCCGCAGTGGGTTTTATTGGCCCACCACGCTCAATGACGCCGTCGAACTAGTGAAAGCTTGTGAGGCCTGCCAGTTCCATGCCAAGCAGATCCATCAGCCAGCAGGAGGCCTGCAGACTATACCCCTTTCGTGGCCATTCGCAGTCTGGGGGCTGGACATCTTGGACCTGTTTCCTCGGGCGCCAGGGGGCTACCGCTACCTTACGTCGCCGTGGACAAGTTCACCAAGTGGGCTGAAGTAGAGGCTGTCCGCACCATTCCCGCGGGTTCCGCGGTCAAGTTCATCAAGGGCATCGTGAGCCGGTTCGGGGTGCCGAACCGCATCATCACGGACAACGGTTCACAGTTCACCAGTAACCTCTTCAAAACATACTGTCCTAACCTTGGAACGCAGATATGCTACGCTTCGGTGGTGCACCCCTGAAGCAACGGCCAGGCCGAGCGAGCCAACGCGGAGGTCCTGAGGGGCCTCAAGACCAGGACGTTCAAGAAGAAGCTGGAGGCCCGCGGCAGAGGTTGGTACGACGAGCTTCAGTCCGTGTTGTGGTCCATCCGCACAACCGCGACCAAGCCGACTGGAGAGACCCCGTTCTTCCTGGTCTACGGAGCCGAAGCGGTCCTCCCTCACGAGGTCAAACGTCGCTCCGCGCGGGTCCTGGCGTTCGACAAGGCGCAGCAGGACGCCATGCGGGGGATGGACCTCGTGCTGGGGGAGGAACGTCGCGGAGAAGCCGTGCTACGAGCGGCGAGGTACCAACAAGCACTGAGGCGATATCACTGCCGCAACATCCGCCCCAGAACTCTTGAGGCCCGGCTCCGCGCGCTTGGAGACTCAGGAGGGGGTGCCAGTCCAGAACGCATGGAACATCCAGCACCTCCGGAGGTTCTACCCCTAAAAAGGCCCGGAGCCTGTGAAGAAGGCGAATGCCTGTGAAGCCATCGCGTTTTGGAAAAGGCCCGGAGCCTGTGAAGAAGGCGAATGCCTGTGAAGCTGTCGCATTTTGGAAAAGGCCCAGAGCCTGTGAAGAAGGCGAATGCCTATGAAGCTGTCGCGTTTTGGAAAAGGCCCAGAGGCTGTGAAGAAGGCGAATGCCTGTGAAGCTGTCGCGTTTTGGAAAAGGCCCAGAGCCTATGAAGAAGGCGAATGCCTGTGAAGCTGTCGCGTTTTGGAAAAGGCCCGGAGCCTGTGAAGAAGGCCAATGCCTGTGAAGCTCGCCGCCCGTGACACTCTCACGTAATAATGAGTTGTGGCTGCACACGCCCCGGAGTCTCAGGAGCGCCGGCTCAGGCCCCGGGGCTCCCTCCCACGCCCAGTGGCAGCACTTAGCTCCGCGCTGGTGAGAAGATGTCGAAGACTAGATTAGGTGCCGGACGTGGCTTTTCATTTGCTTTCCGCAGTTGGCTTGCTCCTTCTCATTCGAAGTTTTATTGAAGTTGTTGCCGTCTTTGGCTTGTGGTTCTTCGACTTTTCGCTCTCCCGCCTCGATTTCTCTTTTGCAAGGCCTCGCGAGGGAGGGGGACAGCCGAGCGCCCTCGCGAGTGTTCCTATCCTAGTCATTCAAAGGTTTCGCGACCTGGGTCCATTATAGGAGCACCCCTCCAGTCCGTGCCCCATGGGCACCGCCACACGAACACAGGGCCTGGGTCGGTCGCCCCCCACGGCTGGGGCCGGGAACTACCCACGCGCGGGCACATAGCCGGAAGGCACGATAGCGGAAGCAAATGATGATTAACGACAATAACCCAAACACGCCCCCGTGGGGCTCCACACTACTGTATTTTTGCGCAAGAAAAAGGAAAAGAAAGAACAAATCAGGCGCAGCTCGCCTCACACCGGCCTGCAGGGAGGACTCGAGCCGCCCACGGGGCTCAGGCAGACTCCCTCTCGCGCTTCACCGGGGCGCGACGGCGGGCAGGCACGCCACCACCTCCCAAGTAGATACGACGGCGTGGAGGCTGACCGCGGCCACCGCTGGAGGAGTCGCCACTTGAAGAAGAACCGAGAAGCTTGAGGAACCCTGAGCGTCGCCAGTCACCCGAGCGTTGTCCTCTCCATCGTCGTCGGAGCTGGGTTCCCGGCCGCGGTCGTCGTCCTTAGGGCAGCACCCCGCGCGGCGACCATCCTCCCCAAACACCCTCACATAGAGGGTGGCATCGCCGTCAAACTTGAAGTGCAGGGTGCACCGATGCCTCAGGCCACGCGCGCGGGCAAACGTCTGCCAACCGCGGGCCAAGGCTAGGCTCCCAGCTGCGGAGACCTCCAATGAAGCCCATGAGGCCCGGCTGCAGCAGCCGTCAGCCTGGAGCCAGAGGCCGCCTGGGGCGCCGGCCGGGAGCTCGCCGAGGAGGAAGCGAGGAAGTGGAAGCCGGGTGCTAGTCGGCTCCGCCGACCACACAACGAACTCCGGCAGCACCTCTGCAGTGCGAAAGCATGGCCTAGGGGGACGCGCGACCGAAGCGCACCCCCCGGCCGCAGCAGTCCGACCGTCACCATGCTGGGAATCGTCTCCGCGGCCGCGGGGAGCTGCCGTGGAGACCACATGATGCTTGCGAGGGCGCCATCGGCCACGCTTGGGCGGGGAAGAGGCAGGCTTTACCCGGCGAGCCTTCCCCTTCTCTGCGGCCAAGAACCTCCTCGACGGGGCCATGAAGAAGAAGGAAAAGCAAGGGAGAATGAACTGGAAGGGCGTGCGCCAATCCGTACTTATAGCCAGTGAAGGCCAACCGTCGGCCCCCACTATCACAGGTAATCATGACCCGCTTTGCATGCATGGACTTGTCCAATCCGTGCAGTTGCTGAGGCGCCATGGGGAAGTGGAGACGCCCACGTCCAATCAACCGCCACGCGGCGCCCAAGACCGCAGGCTGTTAGGGCCCGCGGCGCTTCGCTCTTGCCCTTCCGCCTCCCTGCACGGCCAAGTCCGGGCGCGCCTTGGGCCCGGGGCCTACTGTCAGCTTTCTGGGAACGGGGGTCCCCAGACTTGCCTACCTGTGGCCTGCGGCGTGGCTTAAAAGGGGGCCCGGCATGGCCCATCTTCATCAACACAGACCCAAGACCCTCGCGAGGGGCCAAGCCTCGCGGGGCGGACGATGCAGAGCTTCCTCAAGCACGGCCTCACCAGGCTGGCTCGTGAAGAGGCGGAGAGATCAAGGCGGGGTACCTCACGAGGTGCCCATGACGCAAGCCATGACGACCAAGGGCGCCAGGCGGGTGCCAGCCCGTGCAGTGTCCTCCTTTCCTCTTTGGTGCAAAGGGGGGAAGCGCAGCCGCGGAGTACCGAGGCATCAGGCAAAGGTTGCCATTTCGGTGCAACGAGACCAAGACTAGGAAGACTGCAAGACGGAGGTCATCGTGGAGCCCAGGACGGCGTCACCACCAGAGCTTTGTGCAGGCGAAGACTACTTTTGTCAGGGTAGTGAGTACTAGCTGTCCCCCTTCAAATTAGCCCGCCATTGTTGGCTCCCTTCCCGCTCAATATTTGGGAAGAGGACCAGGGCCTCTATAAATAGGACCAGCCACCCACAGAAGGGAGGGGTGAAGAGGAGAGGTTCGATAGGAGGTTGAATCGGAAAAAGACAATCAGAGAGAGAGAGAAGGGTGGCTGAACTCCTCCCAGCAGTTCATCGCCCCAGCCAAGAGCAGACCCTCGCGAGGCTGTTCTTCCTTGTATCATTCATCATCATCAGCCCAAGAGGCAATCCACTACACCACACACTAGAGTAGGGTATTACACCACAACGGTGGCCCGAACCAGTATAAACCCTGTGTCTCTTGTGTTGTTCTTTCCATATCTTAGATCTTAGCGAGGCGGAGGGGTGCAGGTAGGTAGGAAGCGAGATCTTCGCGCGCACCCCAGTGTTCGAACCTCAAGGGTCTGCTGGAACCCGAAATCCGACAAATATCCTTAGGACACGACATCTTTTCAATAGAATTAACTTTAGATTTATCGACTTCAATACCTCTTTCAGAAATTTTATGCCCCAAGACAATACGTTCATTAACCATAAAGTGGCACTTCTCCCAATTCAAGACAAGATTAGTTTCTTCACATCTCTGCAAAACTCGATCAAGGTTGCTTAAGCAATCATCAAAAGAAGTTCCATAAACGGAGAAATCATCCATGAAAATCTCAACAATCTTTTCACAAAAGTCAGAGAATATAGGAGTCATACATCTTTGAAAGGTAGCAGGTGCATTGCATAAACCAAAGGCATACATCTATAAGCAAAGGTACCAAAAGGCCAAGTGAAAGTGGTATTTTCCTGATCCTCTTTCGACACATGTATTTGAGACAAACCAGAATAACCATCTAGAAAGCAAAAATGTGTATGTTCAGATAATATTTCTAGCATTTGATCAATAAAAGGTAATGGGTAATGATCCTTTTTAGTAGCTTTATTCAATTTGCAAAAATCAATTACCATTCTATAACCTGTAAAAATTCTTTGTGGGGTCAATTCATCTTTATCATTAGGAACAAAAGTAATACCTCCCTTCTTAGGGACACAATGGACATGACTCACCCACTGACTATCAGCAACGGGATAAATTATACCTACCTCCAGAAGCTTTAGTATTTATTTTCTTACCACTTCTTTCATCTTAGGATTTAACCGTCGTTGGTGATCAACAACCGATTTCGCATCTTTCTCCAATTTTATTTTGTGCTGGCATAGAGTGGGACTAATGCCCTTAAGATCATCAAGAGTATATCCAATAGCATCATGGTGCTTCTTCAGAGTTTTCAATAATTTCTTTTCTTCATGCTCTGAAAGGTTAGCACTAATAATAACAGGATATATCTCCTTCTCATCAAGATAAGCATATTTAAGAGTATCAGGTAAAGGTTTAAGCTCAAACACGGGATCACCCTTGGGTGGAGGAGGATCCCCTAGGATTTCAATAGGAAAGTTGTGTTTCAAAATAGGTCCCTATTTAAATAATACTTCATCTATTTCCCTTCTTTCATTCATAAACATATCATTTTCATGGTCGAGCAAATATTGTTCTAAAGGATCATTAGGAGGCACGACAATAGAAGCAAGACCAATAATTTCATCTTTACTAGGCAATTCCTTATCATGGGGTTGTCTACGAAATTTAGCAAAATTAAACTCATGAGACATATCCCCCAAACCAATAGTAACAACATCCTTTTTGCAATCTATCCTAGCATTAACAGTATTCAAGAAGGGTCTACCAAATATAATGGGACAAAGGTTATCTTGTGGGGAACCAAGAACAAGAAAATTAGCAGGATATTTAACTTTCCCACACAAGACTTCAACATCTCTAACAATCCCAACTGGTGAAATAGTGTCTCTATTGGGAAGCTTAATTGTAACACCAATTTCCTCTATCTCAGTAGGTGCAATATCATGCATAATTTCTTTATATAAGGAATGCGGTATTGCACTTGCACTAGCACCCATATCACATAAGCCATGATAGCAATGATCTCCTATTTTAACAGAAATAACATGCATGCCTACAACAGGTCTATGTTTGTTTTTAGTGTCAGGTCTAGCAATTCTAGCAGCTTCATCACAGAAGTAAATAACATGCCCATCAATGTTATTGGCCAAGAGATCTTTAACCATAGCAATACTAGGTTCAACTTTAATTTGCTCAGAGGGTGTAGGTGTTCTAGTATTACTCTTACGAACCACAATTGAAGCTTTAGCATGATCCTTTATTCTAACAGGGAAAGGTGGTTTCTCAATATAAGAAGTAGGAACAACAGAATCATTATAAGTGATAGTCTTTTCTTCAACTTTAATAGGTGCAACTACTCTTAATTCAATGTGAGGATTATATTTAAACCACTTATCCTTTGGGAGATCAACATGAGTAGCAAAGGATTCACAGAAATAAGCTACTATCTCAGAGTCAAGTCCATATTTAGTGCTAAATTCACGGAAAGCATCGGTATACATAAAAGATTTAACACAATCAAACTTAGGTATTATACCTGACTCCTTACCTTCGTCGAGATCCCAATATTTAGAGTTGCGTTTAATTCTTTCCAATAAATCCCATTTGAATTCAATAGTCTTCATCACAAAAGAGCCAGTACAAGAATTATTGAGCATGGAGCGATTATTGAGAGAAAGCCGAGCATAATTTTTTTGAATAATAATTTCTCTTGAGAGGTCATGATTGGGGCATGAATATAACATTGAGTAAGTCTCCCCCAAGCCTGAGCGATGCTTTCTCCTTCGCGAGGCAAAAAATTATATATATAATTACGATCACAATGAACAAGATGCATAGGATAAAACTTCTGATGAAATTCCAATTTCAACTGGTTGTAGTTCCATGATCCCATATCATCACATAGCCTAAACCATGTCAATGCCTTTCCCTTCAAAGATAAAGGGAAGACCTTATTCTTGATAACATCATCGGGCATACCTACAAGCTTAAATAATCCACAAACTTTATCCACATAGATTAGGTGCAAATCGGGATGCAATGTTCCATCTCCTATAAAAGGATTAGCTAGCAGTTTCTCTATCATACCCGGAGGAATTTTAATGTAAAAATTTTTAGTAGGTTCAGTAGGTTGAGGAGCAACTCTTTTCTCTACTGGTCGGGGTGAAGATACCCCAAACAAGCCCCTCAAAGGATTATGTTCCATAGTAACAAGTGACAGTACATTTCAGCACACTATATAAATATTTCCTTACCAAATTCCACCTACCAAAGGCGCTTCACTCCCAGGCAACAGCGCCAGAAAAGAGTCTTGATGACCCACAAGTATAGGGGATCGATCGTAGTCCTTTCGTTAAGTAAGAGTGTCGAACCCAACGAGGAGCAGAAGGAAATGATAAGCAATTTTCAGTAAGGTATTCTCTGCAGGCACTGAAATTATCGGTAACAGAGAGTTTTGTGATAAGGTAATTTGTAACGGGTAACAAGTAATAAATGTAAATAAGGTGCAGCAAGATGGCCAATCCTTTTTGTAGCAAAGGACAAGCCTGGACAAACTCTTATATAAAGGAAAGCGCTCCCGAGGACACATGGGAATTATCGTCAAGCTAGTTTTCATCACGTTCATATGATTCGCGTTCGGTACTTTGATAATTTGATATGTGGGTGGACCGGTGCTTGGGTACTGCCCTTCCTTGGACAAGCATCCCACTTATGATTAACCCCTCTTCCAAGCATCCGCAACTACAAAAGAAGTATTAAGGTAAACCTAACCATAGCATGAAACATATGGATCCAAATCAGCCCCTTACGAAGTAACTCATAAACTAGGGTTTAAACTTCTGTCACTCTAGCAACCCATCGTATACTTATTACTTTCCAATGCCTTCCTCTAGGACCAAATAATTGTGAAGTGTCATGTAGTCGACGTTCACATGACACCACTAGAGGAAAGACATCATACATCTCATCAAAATATCGAACGAATACCAAATTCAAATGACTACTTATAGCAAGACTTCTCCCATGTCCTCAGGAACAAACGTAACTACTCACAAATCATATTCATGTTCATAATTTGAGGGGTATTAATATGCATAAAGGATCTGAACATATGACCTTCCACTGAATAAACCAACTAGTATCAACTACAAGGAGTAATCAACACTACTAGCAACCCACAGGTACCAATCTGAGGTTTTGAGACAAAGATTGGATACAAGAGATGAACTAGGGTTTGAGATGAGATGGTGCTGGTGAAGATGTTGATGGAGATTGACTCCCTCCCGATGAGAGGATCGATGATGATGACGGTGGTGATGATTCCCCCCCCCCCAGAGGGAAGTTTCCCCGGCAGAACAGCTCCGCCGGAGCCCTAGATTGGTTTCGCCAAGGTTCCGCCTCGTGGCGGCGGAGTTTCATCGCGTAAGCTTCCTTATGATTTTTTCTCGGACGAAAGACCTCATATAGCAGAAGATGGGCACCGGAGGCCTGCCAGGGGGCCCACGAGGCAGGGGGCGCGCCCAGGGGGGTAGGGCGCGCCCCCACCCTCGTGGATGGTGTGTGGCCCCCCTCTGGTACTTCCTTTGCCCAATATTTTTTATATATTCTGAAACATGCTCCCGTGAAGTTTTAGGACTTTTGGAGTTGTGCAGAATAGGTCTCTAATATTTTTTGCTCCTTTTCCAGCCCAGAATTCCAGCTGCCGGCATTCCCCCTCTTTATGTAAACCTTGTAAAATAAGAGAGAATAGGCATAATTATTGTGACATAATGTGTAATAACAACCCATAATGCAATAAACGTCGATATAAAAGCATGATGCAAAATGGACGTATCAGAGGCCGCGCCCTAGGGGGGATGTGCCTCCTGAGCTTGTGCCGCCCCGTGGCTCCTCCAACCCTAATATCAGCTCTATAAATACCCAAATATTCCCCGTATACCAAAAGACACACCAAAAATATTTGTGTGTTCCCCCACTTCTAAAACCTTTTTAGAAAAATACAAAAATATTTGTCTTTTTATTTGCCTTCTTTCCATTTGCCTTTATGTCTTACTTGGTTTGTTTACTTGTTCGCTTGGCATAATTGTATGTTTATTGCAAATCAGAAGTCAAAAAAGGGGGTTTATGGATCCTCATCTAGTTGCTAATCTTTTTAGAAGATCCAACTATGATGAACCAATTTCTAGTGAGTTGAGTGCACTAGATTATCTTTATGACGTTTTGCTTGAAATTCGTGAATCTGAAAATTGGGATGAAGTGCTAAAAGAAGAAATTTATGAAGTGATTCATGATAGCTCCTTGAATGAAAATCATGATTGCAATGGTGTTACTATATATTCTATTAATGTCAATTGTGCAAATAATATGCAAAACCCCAAGCTTGGGATGCTAATTTTGATATGTCCACTACTTATTGCAATGATCATGATTGGGGTGATTCTTCTTATGATCTTGAAAATTTATTTAAACCTCATGATGAATATGTTTGTGATAATATTGGAAGTGGGTTTGGAAGAGTGTTAACTCTAGGAAAAAAGAATCCCACATATTTGGAGAGTGTTCAATCTTATGATTTTTTTTATAAAAGTGGGTTTGGAAAGGTGATACGTCTCCAACGTGTCTATAATTTTTGATTGTTCCATGCTATTATATTATCTGTTTTGGATGTTTTATATGCATTAATATGCTATTTAATATTATTTTTGGGACTAACTTAGTAACCTAGAGCCTAGTGCCAGTTTATGTTTTTCCTTGTTTTTGAGTTTTACAGAAAAGGAATATCAAATGGAGTCCAAACGAGCTAAAAATTTACGGTGATTTTTTATGGACCAGAAGAAGCCCACGAAGCACAAGAGTTGGGCCAGAAGAGTCCCGAGGAAATGAAAAGGGTGGAGGGCGTCCCCCCCTAGGGCGCGCCCCCTATCTTGCCGCTGCCTCGTGGAGCCCCCTGACGTGAAACCAATGCCAAAAATTCCTATAAATCATGAGAACCCCAGAAAGAAACCTAGATCGGAAGTTCCTCCGCCGCAAGCCTCTGTAGCCACGAAAAACCAATCGGGAGTCCGTTCCAACACCCTACCGGAGGCCATCTTCATCATCCTGGCGGTCTCCATGACGAGGAGGGAGTAGTTCACCCTCGGGGCTGAGGGTATGTACCAGTAGCTATGTGTTTTATCTCTCCCCCTCTCTCTCTCGTTTTATTGATTTGGCACGATCTTGATGTACCACGAGCTTTGTAACTATAGTTGAATCATATGTTGTTTCTCCCCCTCTACCTTTTTGTGATGAATTGAGGTTTACCTTTGAGGTTTCACTATTATCGGATTGAATACTATTATGGATTTGAGAACACTTGATGTATGTCTTGTGTGGGATACCCGTGGTGACAATGGGGTGTTCTATTGATTCACTTGATGTATGTTTTGGCACTCAACTCGTAGATTCCTGAGGTGACATTGGGGTAACCTATGCATAGGGGGTGATGCATGTTTTCATCCTTGTTTCTCTGGTAGAAATCTTGGGGCACTCTTTGAGGTTCTTTGTGTTGGATCGAATATTATGAATCTGAAGCTGTTTGATGCATATCGTATAATTGACCCACAGATACTTTTGGTGACATTGGAGTATCTAGGTGACATTAGGGTTGATTGATGTGTATCATATGGTGTTATTTTACTACAAACTCTAGGGCTGTTTGTGACACTTATAGGAATATCTTAATGGATTGATCGAAAAGAATAACTTTGAGGTGGTTTCGTACCCTACAAGCAATTTTATCTTATGTTCTCCGCGATAGGAACTTTGGAGTGACTCTTTGTTGCACGTTGAGGGATTGTTATCTGATCTAATTATGTTATCATTGTTGAGAGAACTTGCACTAGTGAAAGTATGAACCCTAGGCCTTGTTCCCAAACATTGCAATACCGTCTTTGCTCACTTTTGTTACTAGTTACATTGTTGTTTTTATATTTTTGGATTACAAAAACCTATATCTACCATCCATATTGCACTTGTATCACCATATCTTCACCGAACTAGTGCACCTCGATTTGTGCGGTGACTGCCATGAGCTGGGCGTGGGCGGCCTCCATCAGGCTAAGGCCGCCCCTGCGAAACGGACAGCTACTATGCCGCTCTCACCAGTTGATATCCCCGAGGCAGATGTTGCTGCCGCCACCTGAGAAGCAACAGCGGCCATTTGGGCTGCCTTGGCCGCCCGATCACAGATTGCGGCCGCGCTCATGTAGCTTGTTAGCACGCGCATGGCGGCTGCGGCCGCGCTCTCACCGAAGTGGGCCGCCGAAGTTGCCCTCACAACGCGGGTCCATGTCCCCATCTTTCACCGGCGACGATTGAATAGTGAAATGATATTTGGGGAACGAGCTAGTGTGACTGACACGCATGCTGCCTTCTCGCGTAAGTAATTGGCGTACTATACTCCAATGGTGCTCCAAGATATTTTGTACTCCATGTCACACGATTGGTGATAATAAACTGTGTGTGATCTACTAGATTATTCATCTTGATTTGAATTACATAATGGGTCACAGCAGCAAAGGAGGGTGTTTGAATTGCTAGAACTTTTATCTGTAGTGAACGTGCAACTATTGGTATGTCATAAAAAAATTGGAATTATTCAGGGTTCGTTTGGACATTCTTATACATTAACTTGGTTTTCTAGCCATGTCAGGTGCACAATTCAAAATTAAACTACATGCACATGCTCCGGTGCACCAAAATGGGATGTAAAATCATATATGTGTCCATGGCTTTATGCTTATGTCCCATGCAAGAAATGGGGATGAATTTTGAACACCACGACAGCGTGGCTCCCCGGCAGACGTTGAGGTACTTGCTTTTATAATTTCAGTAAATCTAAAACCCATCTGAAATTCATGAACCTTGGCATGCTATCATGGAATGGCATCAACATGCTAGGGTGAAAGAATATTGTCCCATTTGGGGCAGGTTATGGTATAAGCTTCTCACAAACCAGAGCTTCTCACAAGAAGCCTCATGGTTCCGTTAGGGAAACATGTCTCCTCTGTGGACAAAACGATATTCGTCGCCTCTTCTTGCTTTCAATTTTTTTCTGGTGTCAACATAGAACAACAGGAGTGTCGTGTTAAAGTTTGGAATTTTTCGGGGATCGTTTGGACATTTTTATATGTTAAATGAGTATTCTAGGCATTTATGTGCATAATTCAAAATTGAACTACATGCACATGCTCCAGTGCATATAAGCGGGTCGAAAAATCAAATGTGTGTCCTTGGTTGCAAGCTTAGGTCACATGCAAGAAATGAGAATGAATGTCAAACACCTTGACACGGTCGCTCGGCCGCTAACATTGAGATACATGGTTTTAAAATTATAGTAAATCGAAAATTCGTCTGAAATTCATGAAAGTTGACATGATAACATGTAACGGCATCGACATGCCGTGGTAAAAATGTTGTCCCATTCGGGCAGGTTTGGGTATAAGCTTCTCGCAAACCAGAGCTTCTCACAACAAGCCTGATGGTTTTAGTAGGGAATGTGCCACCTTGGGGGACGAAACGATATCCGTTGCCTCTTCTTACTTTCAATTTTTTCTTGTGTCAACATAGAACAACATGAGTGTTGTGTCAATTTTTGGGATTTTTCGGGGTTCGCTTGGACATTTTTATACATTAACAGAGTTTTTGTGCATTTATATGCATAATTCAAATTTGAACTACACGTACATGTTGTAGTGCATATAAATGGGTTCAAAATTTAAATGTGTGTCCTTGGTTGCATGCTTAAGTCCCATGCAAGAAATGAGAATGAACGTCAAACACCTTTGCCACTGTCGCTCGGCCGCTAACATTGAGATACATGGTTTTAAATCCTTGTAAATAGAAAACGCGTCTGAAATTTATGAAACTTGTGATGCTAGCATGGAACGACATCAACATGTCGTGGTAAAAATATTGTCTCATTTGGGGCAGGTTGGGGTATAAGCTTCTCAAAAACCAGAGTTTCTCACAACAAGCGTCATGGTTACGGTAGGGAACGTTTCACCTTTCTAGACGAAACGATATATGTTGCCTCTTCTTGATTTCAATTTTTTTCTAGTGTCAACATAGAACAACAAGAATGTTGTGTCAACTTTAGGAATTTTTCGGGGTTCGTTTGGACATTTTTATACATCAACTGAGTTTTCTATGCATTTATGTGCATAATTCAAATTTGAACTATAGGCACATGCTCCAGTGCATGTAAATTGGTTGAAAAATCAAATCTGTGTCCTTGGTTGCATGCTTAGGTCCCATGCAGGAAATGAGAATGAATGTCAAACACCTTGCCACCGTCACTCAGCCACAAACATTGAGATACATGGTTTTTAAATTCTAGTAAATCCAAAACTCGTCTGAAGTTCATGAAACTTCACATGCTATCATGGAGCAACATCAACATGCTGTGGTAAATTTTTTGTCCCATTTGGGACAGGTTTGGGTATAAGCTTCTCGCAAACCAGAGCTTCTCACAACAAGCCTGATGGTTTCGGTAGGGAACGTGCCACCTTTGGGGACAAAACGATATCCGTTGCCTCTTCTTACTTTCAAATTTTTTCTAGTGTCAACATGGAACAACAAGAGTGTTGTGTCAATTTTTGGGATTTTCGGGGTTCTACTGGACATTTTTATACATTAACTGTGTTTTATAGGAATTTTATGTGCATAATTCCAATTTGAACTACATGCACATGCTCCAGTGCAGAAAAATGGGTTGACATATCAAATGTGTGTCCTTGGGTGCATGCTTAGGTCCCATGCAAGAAATGAGACTGAATTTCAAACACCAGGGCACTGTTGATTGCCGACAAAATGTTGAGATACTTTGTTTTTAAATTCTAGTAAATCCAAAACTATTCTAAAATTCATGAAACTTGGCATGCTATCATGGAATGGCACCCGACATGCTATGGTATTTTTCATGTTCATTTTGAGAGAAGGCGCACTCGAATAACATCCCACAAATGCATTTTGAAACAAATAGTTGCCATTTTAACATCTCAAACATCTGTATAATTTAAATCGTGTGCGTTCTATTAACCATTCACGTGATGCCACGTGTCTCTCTTTTAATGGCTATAGGAGGTGCCGTGCGGACAGCTGCTTGACTGAACGGGAGGCGTGTGAGCGCAGTCCGGTGTGCAGGCTGACCGAGAGGTGTGCAAGCTGTCCTGCAATGCGCGGGCTCACCAGGAAGCGTGCGAGTTGTACGCTGCGCAGGCTCACTGGGAAGCGAGCCCTTTGACTTCCATGGCCGCCCGCTGATGAACCACAAGTATAGGGGATCAATTGTAGCTCTTTTTGATAAGTAAGTGTGTCGAACCCAACAAGGAGCATAAGGAAATGACAAGTAGTTTTCAGTAAGGTAGTGTCTGCAAGTGCTGAAATTGTAAGTAGCGAGTAATTTGATAGCAAGATAGTTTGTAATGAGCAAGTACCAATAATAGTAAAAAGTATGCAGCACGGTAGCCTAATACTTTTGAGGCAAAGGACATGCCAAAACGGTCTCTTATAATAAGCAAAGCGTTCTTGAGGGTACACGGGAATTTCATCTAGTCACTTTCATCATGTTGGTTTGATTTGTGTTCGCTACTTTGATAATTTGATATGTGGGTGGACCGGTGCTTAGGTGCTGTTCTTACTTGAACAAACCTCCTACTTATGATTAACCCTCCCGCAAGCATCCGCAACTACGAGAAAAGTATTAAGAATAAATTCTAACCATAGCATTAAACTCTAGGATCCAATCGGTCCCTTACGGAATAGTGCATAAACTAGGGTTTAAGTTTCTGTCACTCTCGCAACCCACCATCTATTTACTACTCCACAATGCATTCCCTTAGGCCCAAATATGGTGAAGTGTCATGTAGTTGACGTTCACATTACACCACTAAGGGAATCACAACATACATACTATCAAAATATCGAACACATACCAAATTCACGTGATTACTTGTAACATGATTTATCCCGTGACCTCAAGAACAAAGGTAACTACTCACAAATTAAAAAACATGCTCATGATCAGAGGGGTATTAATATGCATAATGGATCTGAACATATAATCTTCCACCAAATAAACCATACAATAATCAACTACAAGATGTAATCAACACTACTAGTCACCCCCTAGCAACAATCTATAGTTCCGGTAACAAGATTGAATACAAGGGATGAACTAGGGTTTGAGATGAGATAGTGCTGGTGAAGATTTTGATGGAGATTGCCCTCCCCAAGATGGGAGCGTCATTGGTGATGATGATGACAATGATTTCCCCCTCCGGGAGGGAAGTTCCCCCGGCAGAATCGCTCCGCCAGAGGGCAAAAATGCTGCTGCCCAAGTCCTGCCTCAAGGCAGCGACGCTTCGTCCCGAAAGTCCTCTCCTTATTTTTTCTAGGTCAAAACCACCTATATACCAAAAGATGGGCACTGGAGGTGGGCCGAGGAGGCTACAACCCACCAGGGCGCGCCTGGGGGCCTGGCGCGCCCAGGTGGGTTGTGCCCACCTGGTAGCCCCCCTCTGGTGTTTATTGACTCCAATATTCCTCAAATAATTCATAAAAATTCACCATAAAGTTTCAACTCATTTGGAGTTGTGCAGAATAGGTGGCCTGATGTAGCTTTTCCAGGTCCAGATTTCCAGCTGCCGGAATTCTCCCTCTTGGTGTGTTCCTTGTAAAGTATGAGAGAAAAGGCATTAGAATTACTCCAAAAAGCATTATGATGGATAAAAACATTATAAATAACAGCAAGGAAACATGATGCAAAATGGACGTATCAACTCCCCCAAGCTTAGACCTTGCTTGTCCTCAAGCGAAAAACCGAAATCGAAAACATGTCCACATGCTTTGAGAGAGAGGTGTCGATAAAAACAAAATACAGACATATAAGCATCATGTTGATTATTATAACATCAACAAAATTAGACATAGTACTTTTATCATAGGACTTTTATCATATACTTCCCATGAATAAGTAATAGTTCATCACATAATCGAAGTATAAAGAAAAAACTCTATTAGAAACCAACAAACTATGTTCTCGTTCAACTTTGCAACTACAATTCATCATCTTTTCAGGAAGAGTCATGTGTCGGAGCCTTTAAAGCAAGTCCACATACTCAACCATGATATAGTCTTCTATGATTGCTAAAGCTCACCTTGTACCCATGAACGAAACGTTTCAACTGGACACATACAAAGATAGGGGCTTATAGTTTCACCTCCCAACATACTCACCTCAAGGGTGATGTCAACAATAATAACTCATGCTATCTATATTCAACTGGAAATATGTGCCTAGATCTTTCCTCACCACATGATGCTTGCCAAAAGAGAAAATAAAAAGGAATAAAAGGAAAACTTTGAATCTTTGCATAAAAGTAAAGGATAGGCCCTTCGCAGAGGGAAGCAGAGGTTGCCATGCGCTTTTTTGTTTGCATGCTCAATCCCTTAGTGCAAGAGAACGTCACGTTGTATTGCCCCTTCAGATGACAACCTTTATTATGCAGTCTATCGCTTTTATTCTTTGTCATCCAAGTTCATATCATGCTCAATTTTCTCTTACATTAAAAGATCTCACATATTTAGGAGAAATTTGTATTGCCTTTTTGCACCGATGACAACTTACTTAAGGGATCCTGCTCAATCCCTAGGTAGGTATGGTGGACTCTTGAAAACATTTGGGTTTAAGGGTTTTTGGATGCACAAGTAGTACCTCTACTTAGTATAGAATTTTCGGCTAGCAAATATAGGGGGCAAGCATCACATGTTAAAGGATCTATGACAATATGACTTCTATGTGAATATAAACAATCATAAACCATTAAGTTGTCTTCCCTGTCCAGCGTCAACAATGTTGGCATATAATATTTTGATGAGGGCTCACAATCACAAAAGGTTTCTAGGATAGTATATCTATATGTGAATCTTCTCTTCCCTTATTAATTCTTTCATGAGTTACATCATTGACTAATGCTATGTTTGTCAATCTCTAATACAATTTTCTTACTTATACTTTTCCATATGTGGTGCTATCACTTACCATAGGATTAGTATATAATATTTTCATTGTCTCTATCCTTTCTTTATTTCTTTCTTTCTTGTTTATTTTCTTTACTAATTCTTTTCTTTATTTCCAACATGAAAGTAAAGAAAGAAAAACTAAAACTGACTTTATTATATAACTTGTACCCGATTACAATGATAGATCACTAAGCAAACTTTCAAATGAGAAAGGATCGAACTAAACTTTATTTCATCTAAAAGCAAATGATCGAACTAAGATAAGTAAAAGCAAAAAGATAGTGGGATGATATGATACCGGGGCACCTCCCCCAAGCTTGGCGGAAGCCAAGGGGAGTGCCCATACTCGATACTCAATTCCCCTTTTGGTGGTGAAGGAAATGACGGTGGTGATGAAGAGATCTTGTCTTTGGATTTCCATGGCAGTGGCCCAACAGATCTATCAGAAAACAACAAGAAGAGAGAATAGAGGATTTCTCCGCGATGCGATGGTTAACAGGTTCGGTAAGTATATATAGATTTTTTATCTTGCAGGGCAAGTATATGGAAGAAAAATGGAGTACAGGAGGTGTCCCAGGTGGGCATAACCCACCTGGGCGCGCCAGGTAAGCCTGGCATGCCCTGGTGTCTTGTGCCCACCAGGGTACACTTCTTGGGAGTTTCTTTATTTCCAAAATTTTAGAATATTCCAAAACTGATAAAAAATATTTTTGCAGATTTTTCAGAGTCCGTTTACATACCGTATCACGTACCTCCTTATTTTCATGATTCTGGAGTGTTCCAGAAGGACTCTTTTACATGTTCTTCCGGTGTCAAGGTTTGAATAATATTACTTTCAACATTAATAGGCGTACCTGAGATATAATGCTTTATTCGCTGCCCATTGATAACCTTCATGTTAGTGCCTTCGAAATTATTTATTTTGATGGCTCCAGACCGGTAAACCTCCTCGATGACGTATGTGCCTTCCCATTTTGAGAGGAGCTTCCCTGCAAAAAATCTAAAATGAGAGTTGCACAAAAGAACATATTCTCCAACTCTAAACTCACGCTTTTGGATTCTTTTGTCATGCCATCTTTTAACTTTTTCTTTGAATAATTTTGCATTTTCATATGCTTGGGTTCTCCATTCATCTAATGAGCTTATATCAAATAACCTCTTTTCACTAGCTAGTTTGAAATCATAATTGAGTTCTTTAACTGCCCAATATGTTGTCGGATTTCAGGTTCTGGCAAAACCCTTGAGGTTCGAACACTGGGGTGCGCACGAAGATCTCTCCTCCCTCTTGCTCACGCCCTCACCGCGATGTCAAGGCTCAGCGCGTCGAACTCGCAAAACAAAGGGACACAGGATTTATACTGGTTCGGCCCACTGATGTGGTGTAATACCCTACTCCAGTGTGGTGTGGTGGATTGCCTCTTGGTCTGAGGATGAACCGTTACAAGGGAAGAACAGCCTCCTGAGGAGAGGTACTCTTGTGCTTGATGAGTGTGGTGGCCTTGGTGGAATGGATCCGGTCCAAGATGAATGATGATGACCTGCTACCTACGGTGGTGGCTAGTCCTATATATAGAGGCCCGGGTCCTCTTCCCAAATATATGGCGGGAAGGGATCCTACAATGGCCGATTCGAAGGGGGACAACTAGTACAAGCCATCCTGACAAAAGATGGTCTTCGCCTGCCAAAGGCTCTGGTGGTGACGCCGTCCTGGGCTCCACGGTGTCCTCCGTCCTGCCGGTCTTGGTATCTTTGCACTGATGTGGAAACCTTTGCCTGATGCCTCGGGACTCCTCATCTATGATTGCCTCTTTAGCACCAAAGAGGAAACGAGGACACTGCGCGCGCTGGCGCCCGCCTGGCCTTGGTCGTCATGGCTTGCATCATGGGTGCCTCGCGAGGTGCCCCTTGCCTTGATATCTCCGCCCCTTGCGAGCCAGCCCGGTGAGGCCACCCCCGAGGAGGTCTTGCATTGTCCACCTCATGAGGCTCGGCCCCTCACGAGGGTCTTGAGTGTTTGCTGGTGAAGGTGGGCCATACGGGGCCACTGACGGAGCCACGCCGCAGGCAGGCAAGTCTGGGGACCCCCGTTCCTAGGACACTGACAGTAGCCCCCGGGCCCAAGGCACGCTCAGACTTGGCTTCGAGACAAAGCCAAGGGGTAAGTGCAGAGCGCCGCGGGCCCCAACAGTCTGCGGCCTCAGTTGACGCATTGCGATTGATGGGACGTGGGCGTCTCCGCTTCCCCATGCCGCCTTGGCAACTACCTGACTTGACGAGTCCCTGTTGCATGCAGAAAAAGGTCATTATTACCTTAGATCGTGGTGGACGGCGGTTGGCCTCCTCTTGGCTATAAATGGGAAGGGGGAGCAGAGCCACCGTCACCCATCTCTTCCTTCGCTCCTCCTGATTCTTCTTCTTCTTCCTTGCTTCATTGCTAGCAGGGACACTCATGGCGCCGGTGAAGAGGTTCTTAGCCGCAGAAAAGGGGAAGGCCTGCCAGGAGGGGCCAGCAAAGAGGTTCTCGGCCGCAGAGAAGGGGAAGGCCTGCCAGGAGTGGCCCGGCTCGCCGCCACCCAAGAGGGGGCGTGGTCGCCCGCCTAAGCATGCCGCGACCCCTCCGTGGCCCCTCGCAGCTACGGCGGCGCCTCCTCACACGGTGGGAGCCCCCCAGGTCATGGCAGTCCCGTCGATGAAGTGAGGCGCGCTATGGTTGCGCGGCCTCCTCGGCCGCGCTTCCACTCGGTGGAGGTGATGCCGGAGTTCATCGTGTGGTCGGAGAACCCGGCTGGCACCTGGCTTCAGCTCTCGTGGTTCTTTTCTGGCGAACTGCCGGCCGCAGGCCCAGGCGGTCTCTGGCTGCAAGCGGACGGCTGCTGCAGCAAGGCTTCATGGGTCGCGGTGGAAGTCTCCACTGCAGGCAACGCAGTCCTAGCCCGTGGTTGGCAGACGTTTGCCCGCGCGCGTGGCCTGGGCAGGCGGTGTGCCCTCCACTTCAAGTACGATGGTGACGTGACCCTCTACATGAGGGTATTCGAGGAAGATGGTCGCCGCGTCGGGTGCTGCCCCGAGGACAACGACGATGACGAGGTGCTCGGCCTTGGCGACGGTCATGACGAGGATGATGGTGGCCTCATCCTCGGCGCTGGCCGTGGCTCGTCCAGCTACGGCAGCTCTTCTTCCGGCGATAGCTCCAGCAGCGGCGGTTATGACCAGCCGCCGTGCCTGTTTCGAGGGTGGCAGCGGGTTGTCTCGTCGCCACGCTCCAGCGAATCGCGAGGAGGGGTCTGGCTGAGCCTAGGAGAGCGCCATGGGCTCATCCTCGTGAAATACTGCAGGGGCACGCGCCACTTTTGTTTTGTTCTTTCCTTCCTGCATTTAAGAAGAAACAAGTATGGGCCCTGCAGGGGCGTGTAATGAACCATGATTCCCAAGTTGCTATGCTATGTTTATCGTTCCTATGTCGCGTTGCAGCATCGGCGTTTTATGTAGGCACGTAGAAATAACTTAGCTTGGCACGCTCGAAGTAGTCTCCGCCGCATGAGGCGCGCATTTCCAAGTGCCTGGCGAGGCCTCCTTGGCTCGGGAGGCGTCCAGGAGCTGCAAAAAATCGTTAGGAAGCTCTTACTCTTCCGAGCCCTGGTCGCAGGCGCAGCCGGTCACGACCTAGCACTTCGCATTGCGGTACCCGAGGGGCACAGATTGAGAGAGGTGCGCCATCTTGCGAGCTCGATCGAGGGTGCCTCGTGAAGAGCAGGAAAAACGCTCACACGAGGGCACCTGTCCAGCCCCCTCGCGAGGCACGTGAGGGAGAGCACGAGCCAAATCAAAGAACCAAGGGAAGAATAGAGGAAAAGGTGATCGAACCAAGATGACAAGTAAAACCAGAATGCAAACTTCCATTAAGAAAAGGGGCAAGCCGACCATGGAAAGCAAATGAAAAGCCGCGTCTAACACCTAGTCTAGTCTTCTCACCAGCGCAGAGCTAAGTGCTGCCACTAGGACGTGGGAGGGAGCCCCCGAGGCCCGAGGGTGGCACTCCTGAGACTCCGGGGCATGTACAGCCCCACTCATCATTACGTGAGAGTGTCACGAGCGAAGACCTTCACAGGCACGGCGCCTTGCTTCACATGCGTTGGGCCTTGCTTCATGGGTAGAACTTCCGAAGGTGCTGGATGTTCCAGGCGTTCTGGATGGGGATCCTGTCCTGCGTCTCCAGGCGCGCGGCGCCAGGCCTGGAGACACGGGAGATCCTAAACGGGCCCTCCCACATGGGCGAGAGCTTGTGCAGCCCTTCCCTGGAGAGCACCCACCTCAGGACGAGATCACCCACCTCGAGCATCCTGGAGCGGACACTGCGACAGTGGTACCGTCGTAGCGCTTGCTGGTACCTTGCCGCTCGGAGCGAGGCTTCATGGCGGCGTTCCTCCCCCAGCACAAGGTCCATCCCGCGCATGGCGTCCTACTGCATCTCATCAAATGCCAGGACCTGCGCGGAGCGATGCTTGACCTCGTGTGGGAGAACTGCTTCTGCTTCGTAGACGAGGAAGAATGGGGTCTCGCCTGTTGGCTTGGTGGCGGTGGTGCGGATGGACCACAGTACAGACTGGAGCTCGTCATGCCAGCCCTTGCAACATGCCTCAAGCTTCTTCTTGAAGGTCCTAGTCTTGAGGCCTCTGAGGACCTCCGCGTTGGCGCGTTCGGCTTGACCATTGCTCCTGGGGTGCGCCACCGAAGCGTAGCAGATCTGCGTTCCAAGGTTAGCACAATATGTCTTGAAGAGATTGCTAGTGAACCGCGAGGCATTGTCGGTGATGATGCGATTAGGGAACCCGAACCGGCTCATGAGACCCTTGATGAACTTGACCGTAGATCCGTCCGGGATGGTGCGGACGGCTTCTACCTCCGCCCATTTGGTGAACTTGTTTATGGCGACGTAGAGGTAGCGGTAACCCCCAGGCGCTCGAGGGAATGGGCCTAAGATATCCAGCCCCTAGACAGCGAACGACCACGAGAGCGGGATGGTCTGGAGGCCCTGGGCTTGCTGATGGATCTGCTTGGCGTGGAATTGGCAGGCCTCGCAGGACTTCACCAGCTCGGTTGCGTCGTTGAGTGCCGTAGGCCAGTAGAACCCATTGCGGAATGCCTTGCCGACGAGGGTTTGCGATGACGAGTGGTGCCCGCAGTCTACGCCGTGTATGTCAGCCAGCAACTCGTTCCCCTTTTCCCTAGAGATGCATCGTAAGGAAACATCATTTGGCCGCTTCCTGTATAACTCACCGTCCTGGATGCAGTATGCCGTAGCCTGTCGGGCCACGCGCTCCGCGTCCTCCTCCTTCTCCGGCAGCGTCCCTTGTGTCAGGTATCCCTTGAGCTCCTCGGTCCAGCACCCCTCCTGAGGCTCGAGCACCAGGAGTAGGTGCACTCCCGAGGTTGGGCCGCAGGCCGAGGCTCCCGAGGCAGGTGGTTGGGGGAGCTCCTCCCGAGGCGGCGCCGGCCCTGAAAGTAGAGGTGCTGCCGACGGCTTGAAGAGCCGCTCCTCAAAGACGCCAGGCTCTTGGGGTTGTCGCTCGGACGCTCTTTTGGCGATGTCGTCGGCCTCCTTATTGGTGCCATGGGGTACGTGCTGCAACTCTAGCCCCAGGAAATGCTTTTCCATTTTGCGTACCTCCGTGAGGTATGCCTCCATGTGCTCGTCCTTCGGCTCATATACCTTGTTGGAGAAGTTGATGAGGAGCTGCGAGTCGCCCCTGATGATGAGGCGCTTCACCCCCAGGGCCACCGCGGCCTTGAGGCCAGCGATGAGGCCTTCGTATTCCGCGATGTTGTTGGAGACCTTCTCGCCTTGCTGGAAGCAGAGCTGTACGGTGTAGTAGAGCTTGTCCCGAGTAGGCGAGATGAGCACTGCTCCATCCCCCGCGCCCTAGCGTGTGAACACGCCATCGAAGTACATGACCCAGCCATCTGGTGCTTCACTTCCTGGTGAGAGGGGTCGATCCTCGCCTTCTTCAAACCCTAGGGTGTCTGTCCATTCTACCACGAAGTCGGCGAGTGCAGCCCCCTTGATGATCGTAGTTGTGCTGAACTCCAGCTGGAATGCTTGCAGCTCGATGTTCCATTCGGCGACTCTTCCAGCAGCGTTGGGGCTCCTGAGTACCCTCCCCAGCGGGTAGGCCGAGACGACCTTGATTGGGTGACCTTGTAAGTAGTGCCGCAGTTTATGTGAGGCCACCAAAAGCGCGAGCAAGAGCTTCTGAGGCATGGGGTATCATGCCCTTGCATCCCGCAGTACCGTGCTGATGAAATACAGCGGGTGCTCAACGAGGGCGGGAACGTCGACGGAGCTTGTGCCTGCCGGCAGTTGGGGCGTCTCCTGAGATGACGGGACCCCAAGAGCCTGATCGCCTGCTGGGGCCTCTGCCGGCCCGTGAACTCCGCCTTGTTGGGCCTGGTCACTCATTGGCATTGCTTCAGCCCTTGCGGCACCCTCCGGGTCCTGCATCGCCTCGGCTGGTGGTGCAGCACGGTGCGACAGCCCCTTGGCCTGGCGCTCCTTCTGAACCGCCACTAGAGCTGCGCTAACGGAGTAGGGAGTGGCGGCAAGGTAAAGCACCAGGGGCTCGAGAGGGCGAGGCACCACCATCACCGGAGGGCTGATCAGGTATCTCTTGAGGTCTTGAAATGCTTGGTCAGCTTCTGGGGTCCACTCGAACCGGCCCTTCTTCTTCATCAACTTGAAGAATGGCAGGGCGTGCTCTCCCAGCTTGGAGATGAAGCGACCCAGCGAGGTCACGCAGCCTGCAAGCTTCTGCATCTCCTTAAGAGTTTGTGGTGGGCTCATGTCTTCTATCGCCTTGACCTTCTCTGGGTTAGCCTCGATCCCCCTGTGGGACACGAGGAAGCCCAGCAGTTTGCTAGAGGGGACACAGAACACACACTTTTCTGGGTTGAGCCGCAGGTCTACCTGGCGCAGGCTTGCGAAGGTCTCCTCCAGGTCTTGAATCAAAGTCCTTGCCTCCCGAGATTTTACCACAATGTCATCGATGTAGGCCTCTGCGTTCCTCCCGAGCTGCTGGCCCAGGGCGATGTGCATCAGCCGATGGAAGGTCGCACCTGTGGTGCGTATCCCGAACGGCATGCAAGTGTAGCAGTACACCCCACACGGGGTTAGGAAGGCCATCTTCTCCACATCCTCTACTGCCATCTTGATCTGGTGATAGCCTGAAAACGCGTCCAGGAAGCACAGCAGGTCGCATTCGGCGGTGGAGTTGACAATCTGGTCGATGCACGGGAGCGGGAACGGGTCTTGGGGACAAGCCTTATTAAGGTTGGTGAACTCAACACACATGCGCTCCTTCCCACCTTTCTTTGGTATGATGACGGGGTTCGCCAGCCACTCGGGGTACCGAACCTCGCGAATGACACCCGCCGCCTCCAGCTTGCGGGTTTCCTGGATGATGAAGGACTGCTTCTCTGTGGATTGTCGCCGTGCCTTCTGCTTCACGAGGCGCACATTGGGGCACACCCTCAAGTGATGCTTGATCACCCCTCTCGGGACCCCTACTAGCTGATTGGGTTCCCAGGCGAATACATCCTTGTTCGCATGCAGGAACCTCACTAAATGCCTCTTCTTGATTTGGGTCGTGGTTGGCGTCTATGGTGAAGGTGGCTCCTGAGGACCCATCTTCCTCGACCTGCACCTTCTTGGTTTTGGCCCGATCTTGAGTGAACAACTGCTTCTTCTTTGCTGGCGTTGTTGGGTTTCGTAGTAATTTCAAAAAATTTCCTACGCACACGCAAGATCATGGTGATGCATAGCAACGAGAGGGGAGAGTGTTGTCTACGTACCCACGCAAACCGACTGCGGAAGCGTTGACACAACGTAGAGGAAGTACTCGTACGTCTTCACGATCCAACCGATCAAGCACCGAAACTACGGCACCTCCGAGTTCGAGCACACATTCAGCTCGATGATGATCCTCGGACTCCGATCCAGCAAAGTGTCGGGGAAGAGTTCCATCAGCACAACGGCGTGGTGACGATCTTGATGCACTACAGCAGCAGGGCTTCGCCTAAACTCCGCTACAGTATTATCGAGGAATATGGTGGCTAGGGGCACCGCACACGGCTAAGGAATAGATCACGTGGATCAACTTGTTGTGTTTCTGGGGTGCCTCTGCCTCAGTATATAGAGGACTAGAGGGGGGAGGTTGGCCGGCCATAGGAGGCGCGCCAGGAGAGTCCTACTCCCTCTGGGAGTAGGATTCCCCCCCCCCCCCCCAATCCTAGTTGGAATAGGACTCCTTGAGGGGGGAAAGAGAGAGAGGGGGGCCGGCCACCTCTCCTAGTCCTAATAGGACTAGGGGAAGGGGGGAGGCGCGCGTCCACCTTGGGCTGCCCCTTTCTCCTTTCCACTAAGGCCCATCAAGGCCCATATGGTTCCCGGGGGGTTCCGGTAACCTCCCGGTACTCCGGTAAAATCCCGATTTCACCCGGAACACTTCCGATATCCAAACATAGGCTTCCAATATATCAATCTTTACGTCTCGACCATTTCGAGACTCCTCGTCATGTCCGTGATCACATCCGGGACTCCGAACAACCTTCGGTACATCAAAATGCATAAACTCATAATATAACTATCATCGTAACCTTAAGCGTGTGGACCCTACGGGTTCGAGAACAATGTAGACATGACGAGACACGTCTCCGGTCAATAACCAATAGCGGGACCTGGATGCCCATATTGGCTCCTACATATTCTACGAAGATCTTTATCGGTCAGACCGCATAACAACATACGTTGTTCCCTTTGTCATCGGTATGTTACTTCCCCGAGATTCGATCGTCGGTATCCAATACCTAGTTCAATCTCGTTACCGGCAAGTCTCTTTACTCGTTCTGTAATACATCATCTCGCAACTAACTCATTAGTTGCAATGCTTGCAAGGCTTATGTGATGTGCATTACCGAGAGGGCCCAGAGATACCTCTCCGACAATCGGAGTGACAAAACCTAATCTCGAAATACGCCAACCCAACATGTACCTTTGGAGACACCTGTAGTACTCCTTTATAATCACCCATTTACGTTGTGACGTTTGGTAGCACACAAAGTGTTCCTCCGGCAAACGGGAGTTGCATAATCTCATAGTCATAGGAACATGTATAAATCATGAAGAAAGCAATAGCAACATACTAAACGATCGGGTGCTAAGCTAATGGAATGGGTCGTGTCAATCAGATCATTCACCTAATGATGTGATCCCGTTAATCAAATAACAACTCTTTTGTTCATGGTTAGGAAACATAACCATCTTTGATTAACGAGCTAGTCAAGTAGAGGCATACTAGTGACACTCTGTTTGTCTATGTATTCACACATGTATTATGTTTCCGGTTAATACAATTCTAGCATGAATAATAAACATTTATCATGATATAAGGAAATAAATAATAACTTTAGTATTGCCTCTAGGGCATATTTCCTTCAGTCTCCCACTGGCACTAGAGTCAATAATCTAGTTCACATCGCTATGTGATTAACACCAATAGTTCACATCTTTATGTGATTGGTTCACATCTCCATGTGACTAACACCCAAAGGGTTTACTAGATTCAATAACCTAGTTCACATCACTATGTGATTAACACCCAAAGAGTGATCATGTTTTGCTTGTGAGAGAAATTTAGTCAACGAGTATGCCACACTCAGATCCGCATGTATTTTGCAAATTTGTATGTCTACAATGCTCTGCATGGAGCTACTCTAGCTAATTGCTCCCACTTTCAATATGTATCCAGATTGAGACTTAGAATCATCTGGATCAGTGTAAAAAACTTGCATCGACGTAACCCTTTACGACGAACCTTTTTGTCACGTCCATAATTGAGAAATATATCCTTATTTCATTAAGGATAATTTTGACCGCTGTCCAGTGATCTACTCCTAGATCACTATTGTACTCCCTTGCCAAATCAGTGCAGGGTATACAATAGATCTGGTATACAGCATGGCATACTTTATAGAACCTATGACTGAGGCATAGGGAATGACTTTCATTCTCTTTCTATCTTCTGCCGTGGTCGGGCTTTGAGTCTTACTCAATCTCACACCTTGTAACACAGGCAAGAACTTTTTCTTTGACTGTTCCATTTTGAACTACGTCAAAATCTTGTCAAGGTATGTACTTATTGAAAAAACTTATCAAGCGTCTTGATCTATCTCTATAGATCTTGATGCTTAATATGTAAGCAGCTTCACCGAAGTCTTTCTTTGAAAAACTCCTTTCAAACACTCCTTTATGCTTTACGGAATAATTCTACATTATTTCCGATCAACAATATGTCATTCACATATACTTATCAGAAATGCCGTAGTGCTCCCACTCACTTTCTTGTAAATACAGGCTTCACCGCAAGTCTGTATAAAACTATATGCTTTGATCAACTCATCAAAGCGTATATTCCGACTCCGAGATGCTTGCACCAGTCCACAGATGGATCGCTGGAGCTTGCACACTTTGTTAGCACCTTTCGGATTGACAAAACCTTCTAGTTGCATCGTATACAACTCTTCTTTAATAATTCCATTAAGGAATTCAGTTTTGTTTATCCATTTTCCAGATTTCATAAAATGCGGCAATTGCTAACATGATTCGGACAGACTTAAGCATAGATACAAGTGAGAATCTCTCATCGTAGTCAACACCTTGAATTTGTCAAAAACCTTTTTGCGACAATTCTAGCTTTGTAGATAGTAACACTACTATCAGCGTCCGTCTTCCTCTTGAAGATCCATTTATTTTTATGGCTTGCCGATCATCGGGCAAATCCATCAAAGTCCATACTTTGTTCTCATACATGGATCATATCTCAGATTTCATGGCCTCAAACCATTTCGCGGAATCTGGGCTCATCATCGCTTCCTCATAGTTCGCAAGTTCGTCATGGTCTAGTAACATGACATCCAGAACAGGATTACCGTACCACTCTGGTGCGGATCTTACTCTGGTTTACCTACGAGATTCGGTAGTAACTTGATCTGAAGTTACATGATCATCATCATTAGCTTCCTCACTAATTGGTGTAGTAGTCACAAGAACAGATTTCTGTGATGAACTACTTCCCAATAAGGGAGAAGGTACAATTACCTTATCAAGTTTTCTACTTTCCTCCCACTCACTTCTTTCGAGAGAAACTCCTTCTCTAGAAAGTTTCCGAATTTAGCAACAAAATCTTGCCTTCGGATCTGTGATAGAAGGTGTATCCAATAGTTTCCTTTGGATATCCTATGAAGACACATTTCTCCGATTTGGGTTTGAGATTATCAGGTTGAAACTTTTTCACATAAGCATTGCAACCTCAAACTTTAAGAAACGACAACTTAGGTTTCTTGCCAAACCATAGTTCGGTGTCGTCTCAACGGATTTAGATGGTACCCTATTTAACGTGAATGCAGCTGTCTCTAATGCATAACCCCAAAACGATAGTGGTAAATCGGTAAGAAACATCATAGGTCGCACCATATCTAATAAAGTACGGTTATGACGTTCGGATACACCATTACATTGTGGTGTTCCAGGTGGCGTGAGTAGTGAAACTATTTCACATTGTTTTTAACTGAAGACCAAACTCGTAACTCAAATATTTGTCTCCGCGATCAGATCGTAGAAACTTTATTTTCTTGTCACGATGATTTTCCACTTCACTCTGAAATTCTTTGAACTTTTCAAATGTTTCAGACTTATGTTTCATCAAGTAGATATACCCATATCTGCTCAAATCATCTGTGAATGTGAAGTTCAGAAAATAACGATACTTGCCGTGAGCCTTAACACTCATCGGACCGCATACATCAGTATGTATTATTTCCAATAAGTCAGTTGCTCGCTCCGGAGAACGGAGTCTTAGTCATCTTGCCCATGAGGCATGGTTCGCAAGCATCAAGTGATTCATAATCAAGTGATTCCAAAAGCCCATCAGCATGGAGTTTCTTCATGCGCTTTACACCAATATGACCTATAAGGCAGTGCCACAAATAAGTTGCACTATCATTATTAACTTTGCATCTTTTGGTTTCAATATTATGATCATGTGTATCACTACGATCGAGATCCAATGAACTATTTTCATTGGGTGTGTAACCATATGAGGTTTTATTCATGTAAACAGAACAACAATTTATTCTCTTACTTAAATTAATAACCGTATTACAATAAACATGATCAAATCATATTCATGCTGAACGCAAACACCAAATAACACTTATTTAGGTTCAACACTAATCCCGAAATTATAGGGAGTGTGCGATGATGATCATATCAATCTTGGAACCACTTCCAACACACATCGTCACTTCACCCTTAACTAGTCTCTGTTTATTCTGCAACTCCCGTTTTGAGTTACTAATCTTAGCAACTGAATTAGTATCAAATACTGAGGGGTTGCTATAAACACTAGTAAAGTAACATCAATAAGATGTATATCAAATATACTTATGTTCACTTTGCCATCCTTCTTATCCGCCAATCACTTGGGGTAGTTCTGCTTCTAGTGACCAGTCCCTTTGCAGTAGAAGCACTTAGTCTCAGGCTTAGGACCAGACTTGGGCTTCTTCACTTGAGCAGCAACTTGCTTGCCATTCTTCTTGAAGTTCCCCTTCTTCCCTTTGCCCTTTTCTTGAAACTAGTGGTCTTGTTAACCATCAATACTTGATGTTTTTCTTGATTTCTACCTTCGTCGATTTCAGCATCACGAAGAGCTTGGGAATTACTTTAGTCATCCCTTGCATATTATAGTTCATCACGAAGTTCTACTAACTTGGTGATGGTTACTAGAGAATTCTTTCAATCACTATTTTATCTGGAAGATTAACTCCCACTTGATTCAAGCGATTGTAGTACCCAGACAATCTGAGCACATGCTCACTAGTTGAGCGATTCTCCTCCATCTTTTAGCTATAGAACTTGTTGGAGACTTCATATCTCTCAACTCGGGTATTTGCTTGAAATATTAACTTCAACTCCTGGAACATCTCATATGGTCCATGACGTTCAAAACGTCTTTGAAGTCCCGATTCTAAGCTGTTAAGCATGGTGCACTAAACTATCAAGTAGTCATCATATTGAGCTTGCCAAACGTTCATAACGTCTGCATCTACTCCTGCAATAGGCCCGTCACCTAGCGGTGCATCAAGGACATAATTCTTCTGTGCAGCAATGAGGATAAACCTCAGATCACGGATCCAATCCGCATCATTGCTACTAACATCTTTCAACACAATTTTCTATAGGAATATCAAAATAAACATATGAAAGCAACAACGTGAGCTATTGATCCACAACATAGATATGCTAATACTACCAGGACTAAGTTCATGATAAATTAAAGTTCAATTAATCATATTACTTAAGAACTCCCACTTAGATAGACATCCCTCTAATCCTCTAAGTGATCACGTGATCCAAATCAACTAAACCATGTCCGATCATCACGTGAGATGGAGTAGTTTCATTGGTGAACATCATTATGTTGATCATATCTACTATATGATTCACACTCGACCTTTCGGTCTCCGTGTTCCGAGGCCATATCTGTATATGCTAGGCTCGTCAAGTTTAACCTGAGTATTCTGCGTGTGCAAAAACTGGCTTGCACCCGTTGTAGATGGATGTAGAGCTTATCACACCCGATCATCACGTGGTGTCTGGGCACGACGAACTTTGGCAACGGTGCATACTCAGGGAGAACACTTCTTGATAATTTAGTGAGAGATCATCTTACAATGCTACCGTCAATCAAAGCAAGATAAGACGCATAAAAGATAAACATCACATGCAATCAATATAAGTGATATGATATGGCCATCATCATCTTGTGCTTGTGATCTCCATCTTCGAAGCACCGTCGTGATCACCATCGTCACCGGCGCGACACCTTGATCTCCATCGTAGCATCGTTGTCGTCTCACCAATCTTATGCTTCCAGTAATAAAGTAAAGCATTACATCGCGATTGCATTGCATACAATAAAACGACAACCATAAGGCTCCTGCCAGTTGCCGATAACTCGGTTACAAAACATGATCATCTCATACAATAAAATTCAGCATCATGTCTTGACCATATCACATCACAACATGCCCTGCAAAAACAAGTTAGACGTCCTCTACTTTGTTGTTGCAAGTTTTACGTGGCTGCTACGGGCTTAAGCAAGAACCAATCTCACCTACGCATCAAAACCACAACGATAGTTTGTCAAATAGACTCCGTTTTAACCTTCGCAAGGACCGGGCGTAGCCACACTTGGTTCAACTAAAGTTGGAGAGACAGTCGCCCGCAAGCCACCTGTGTGCAAAGCACGTCGGGGGAACCGGTCTCGCGTAAGCGTACGCGTAATGTTGGTCCGGGTCGTCTCGTCCAACAATACCGCCGAACCTAAGTATGACATGCTGGTAGGCAGTATGACTTATATCGCCCACAACTCACTTGTGTTCTACTCGTGCATATAACATCAACATAAATAACCTAGGCTCGGATGCCACTATTGGGTTTCGTAGTAATTTCAAAAAATTTCCTACGCACACGCAAGATCATGGTGATGCATAGCAACGAGAGGGGAGAGTGTTGTCTACGTACCCACGCAGACCGACTGCGGAAGCGTTGACACAACATAGAGGAAGTAGTCGTACGTCTTCACGATCCAACCGATCAAGCACCGAAACTACGGCACCTCCGAGTTCGAGCACACGTTCAGCTCGATGACGATCCTCAGACTCCGATCCAGCAAAGTGTCGGGGAAGAGTTCCGTTAGCACGATGGCATGGTGACGATCTTGATGCACTACAGCAGCAGGGCTTCGCCTAAACTCCGCTACAGTATTATCGAGGAATATGGTGGCTGGGGGCACCGCACACGGCTAAGGAATAGATCACGTGGATCAACTTGTTGTGTTTCTGGGGTGCCTCTGTCTCAGTATATAAAGGACTAGAGGGGGGAGGCTGGCCGGCCATAGGAGGCGCTCCAGGAGAGTCCTACTCCCTCTGGGAGTAGGATTCCCCCCCCCCAATCCTAGTTGGAATAGGACTCCTTGAGGGGGGAAAGAGAGAGAGGGGGGCCGGCCACCTCTCCTAGTCCTAATAGGACTAGGGGAAGGGGGGAGGCGCGCGGCCACCTTGGGCTGCCCCTTTCTCCTTTCCACTAAGGCCCATCAAGGCCCATATGGTTCCCGGGGGGTTCCGGTAACCTCCCGGTACTCCGGTAAAATCCCGATTTCACCCGGAACACTTCCGATATCCAAACATAGGCTTCCAATATATCAATCTTTACGTCTCGACCATTTTGAGACTCCTTTTCATGTCTGTGATCACATCCGGGACTCCGAACAACCTTCGGTACATCAAAATGCATAAACTCATAATATAACTGTCATTGTAACCTTAAGCGTGCGGACCCTACGAGTTCAAGAACAATGTAGACATGACCGAGACACGTCTCCGGTCAATAACCAATAGCGGGACCTGGATGGCCATATTGGCTCCTACATATTCTACGAAGATCTTTATCGGTCAGACCGCATAACAACATACGTTGTTCCCTTTGTCATCGGTATGTTACTTCCCCGAGATTCGATCGTCGGTATCCAATACCTAGTTCAATCTCGTTACCGGCAAGTCTCTTTACTCGTTCTGTAATACATCATCTCGCAACTAACTCATTAGTTGCAATGCTTGCAAGGCTTATGTGATGTGCATTACCGAGAGGGCCCAGAGATACCTCTCCGACAATCGGAGTGACAAAACCTAATCTCGAAATACGCCAACCCAACATGTACCTTTGGAGACACCTGTAGTACTCCTTTATAATCACCCATTTACGTTGTGACGTTTGGTAGCACACAAAGTGTTCCTCCGGCAAACGGGAGTTGCATAATCTCATAGTCATAGGAACATGTATAAATCATGAAGAAAGCAATAGCAACATACTAAACGATCGGGTGCTAAGCTAATGGAATGGGTCGTGTCAATCAGATCATTCACCTAATGATGTGATCCCGTTAATCAAATAACAACTCTTTTGTTCATGGTTAGGAAACATAACCATCTTTGATTAACGAGCTAGTCAAGTAGAGGCATACTAGTGACACTCTGTTTGTCTATGTATTCACACATGTATTATGTTTCCGGTTAATACAATTCTAGCATGAATAATAAACATTTATCATGATATAAGGAAATAAATAATAACTTTAGTATTGCCTCTAGGGCATATTTCCTTCAGGCGTGACCTCCTTAACCCCAGGGGTGGCCTCGTTGGCCAGTCGCGCCACCACGGCGGTTTTGAAGGCACACTTGAGCGCTGCTAGAGCCTCCTTAGTATCTCCAACTATGGTGAGGATGTCCTTGCTCCCGGGCATCTTCATGAGGTTGTAGGCTGAATGGGTCACCGCCATAAACCGAGCCAGAGCCGGGTATCTAAGGATGGCGTTGTACAGGAGGCCGATGCAGGCGATGTCGAAGTCGATCAGCTCGGTGCGGTAGTTATCGCGGGTGCAGAAGGTCACATGAAGGTGGATCTGCCCCAAGGGGCTGGTGGAGCCGCCGCTGACCCCGGAGAAGGGCTTGCTGGGTCGAAGCCATTGGAGTGGTACATGAAGAAGGCTGAAAGGCTCCACAGAGAGCACGTTAAGACCGGCGCCGCCGTCGATGAGGGTCTTGGTGACAGCTACGCTGCAGATGGTGGGCGTGCACAACATTGGGAGCATGCCCGAGCCGACGGTGGTGGCGGGGTGATCCCCCGTGTCGAAGGTGAGGTCGGCCTTGGGCGTCGCCCAACCCGGGGGAGCTCCTTGCTGCGTGGAGGCGGCGCCAATCTGGCGAAAGAACCGCTTGGTGTGGTGGTTCGAGGGTGGTGCTTGCGAGCCGCCGAGGAGGGCCACGACGGAGGGGCGCCGGTGCCGTGAAGCGCGCGACAAAGAGACCACGCAGCCCCCCAGGAGATCATCGGAGATCCTAGCAAGCTGAGCGGCCAGGCGCGTGGCACGCTGGCCAGGGCCAAGGGGAACCAGTTGGCCATGACCTGGTCATCACCTCCGGCTTCGAGAACGGCCTTCTCATACGCCTGCAGGAAGGCCGCCAGATCTTCCGCGCCATCATAGCGGGGTGGCATATCTGGCTTGAACTTGCGTGGCCGCCGCACCTGCCGCAAGGTGTGGGTGAAGGCCCGGACGCTCGCGACGCATCCGCAGGCGCCCGCCGGCCTAACCAGAGGGGTGGCGTCTACCATGGAGCTGGACGAAGCGAGCGAAGAGGCGGAGCTTCGGCGCACCCCTACATGGCGCGCCAAATGTCGGATTTCGGGTTCTGGCAAAACCCTTGAGGTTCGAACCCTGGGGTGCGCATGAAGATCTCTTCTCCCTTTTGCTCATGCCCTCACCGCGATCTCAAGGCTCAGTGCGTCGAACTCGCAGAACAAAGGGACACAAGATTTATACTGGTTCGGGCCACCGATGTGGTGTAATACCCTACTCTAGTGTGGTGTGGTAGATTGCCTCTTGGGCTGAGGATGAATAGTTACAAGGGAAGAACAGCCTCCTGAGGAGAGGTGCTCTTGTGCTTGATGAGTGTGGTGGCCTTGGTGGAATGGATCTGGTCCAAGATGAGACTATGATGATCCCCCCGCCTACGATGGTGGCTAGTCCTATATATAGAGGCCCAGGTCCTCTTCCCAAATATATGGCGGGAAGGGATCCCACAACGGACGATTCAAATGGGGACAGCTAGCACAAGCCATCCTGACAAAAGATGGTCTTCGCCTGCCAAAGGCTCTGGTGGTGACGCCGTCCTGGGCTCCACGGTGACCTCCGTCCTGCCGTCCTGCTGGTCTTGGTCTCGTTGCACCGATATGGAAACCTTTGCCTGATGCCTCGGGACTCCTCTTCTACGCTTGCCTCTTTAGCACCAAAGAGGAAACGAGGACACTGCGCGCGCTGGCGCCCGCCTGGTGCCCGCCTGGCCTTGGTCGTCATGGCTTGCGTCAGGGGAGCCTCGCGAGGTGCCCCTTGCCTTGATCTCTCCGCCCCTTGTGAGCCAGCCTGATGAGGCCGCCCCCGAGGAGGTCTTGCATCGTCCGCCTCGCGAGGCTCGGCCCCTAGCGAGGGTCTTGAGTGTTTGCTGGTGAAGGTGGGCCGTACGGGGCCACTGACGGAGCCACGCCGCAGGCCGCAGGCACGCAAGTCTGGGGACCCCCGTTCCCAAGATGCTGACGTATGCTTTATGTTCTAACTCAACAGGCAAATGACAAGCTTTTCCATAAACCATTTTATAAGGAGACATACCCATAGGATTTTTATAAGCTGTTCTATAAGCCCAAAGTGGACCATCTAATTTCTTAGACCAATTCTTCCTAGACCTATTAACCGTCTTTTGCAAACTTAATTTTATTTCCCTATTGCTAAGTTCAACTTGACCACTAGACTGAGGATGATAGGGTGATGCAATTCTATGGTTAACATCATACTTAGCAAGCATCTTACGGAAAGCACCATGGATAAAATGTGAACCACCATCGGTCATTAAATATCTAGGGACTCCAAACCTTGGGAAAATAAATTCCTTAAGCATTTTAATAGAGGTGTTGTGATCAGCACTACTAGTTGGAATAGCTTCTACCCATTTAGTAACATAATCAACAACAACCAAAATATGTGTATACCCATTAGAGGAAGAAGAAGGTCCCATGTAATCAAACCCCCAAACATCAAATGGTTCAACAGCAAGCGAATAATTCATAGGCATTTTTGACGCGTACCGATATTACCTATTCCTTGACATTCATCACAAGATGAGACATACTTACGAGCATCCTTGAAGAGAGTAGGCCAATAAAATCCAGACTGCAATACCTTGTGAGCAGTTCTATCTCTAGCATATATGATGCCCTCCATAAGCCTCGGAGTGACATTTCCGTAGGATTTGTCCCTGTTCATGCTCAGATACACAACGTCTAATAATACCATCTACTCCTTCTTTATAAAGATGTGGGTCATCCCAAAAGTAATGTCTTAAATCATAGAATTTTTTTATTTTGTTGATATGTAAAGCTAGGTGGCAAATATTTAGCAACAACGTAATTAGCATAGTCAGCATACCAAGGTGTACCATTAGCAACATTTATTGCAGCTAACTGTGCATCAGGAAAACTATCATCAATAGGAAGTGGGTCATCAAGCACATTTTCAAGCCTAGACAAGTTATCAACTATGGGGTTCCCAGCTCCTTTTCTATCAATAATATGCAAATCAAATTCTTGTAACAAGAGAACCCAACGAATAAGTCTAGGTTTAGCATCTTTCTTTTCCATAAGATATTTAATAGCAGCATGGTCTGTGTGAACAATTACTTTGGAATCAACAATATAAGGTCTAAACTTATCATAAGCAAACACCACTGCTAAGAATTCTTTTTCAGTAGTAGCATAATTTCTTTGGGCACTGTCTAGAGTTTTGCTAGCATAATGAATAACATTCAATTTCTTATCAACTCTTTGTCCTAGAACAACACCAATAGCATAATCACTAGCATCACACATAATTTCAAAAGGCAAGTTCCAATCAGGTGGTTGAACAATAGGTGCAAAAATTAAGGCTTTCTTGAGTGTTTCAAAAGCTTCAAGACAATCATCATAAAAAACAAAAGGAATATCCTTCTGCAAGAGTCTAGTAAGAGGCCTCGAAATTTTAGAGAAGTCTTTAATAAATCTCCTATAGAAACCAGCATGACCTAGGAAACTACGAATACCTTTGATGTCCTTAGGACATGGCATTTTCTCAATAGCATCAACCTTAGCTTGGTCCACTTCAATACCTCTTTCAGAAATTTTATGACCCAAGACAATGCCTTCATTAACCATAAAGTGGCATTTCTCCCAATTCAAGACAAGATTTGTTTGTTCACATCTCTGCAAAACTCGATCAAGATTGCTTAAACAATCATCAAAAGACTTCCCATAAACAGAGAAGTCATCCATGAAAACCTCAACAATCTTTTCACAAAAGCCAGAGAATATAGCAGTCATACATCTTTGAAAGGTAGCAGGTGCATTACATAAACCAAAAGGCATATGTCTATAAGCATAGGTTCCAAAAGGACAAGTAAACGTTGTCTTTTCTTGATCAGGTTGAAAAACGGGTATTTGTGAAAAGCCAGAATATCCATCAAGGAAGCAATAGTGTGTGTGCTTAGATAATCTTTCAAGAATTTGATCAATAAAAGGCAAAGGGTAATGATCTTTTCTAGCTGCTTTATTTAATTTTCTATAATCGATTACCATTGTATAGCCTGTAATAATTATTTGTGTAATAAGTTCATTCTTATCATTAGGAACAACAGTTATACCTCCCTTCTTAGGGACACAATGAATAGGACTTACCCATCTACTATCAGCTATTGGATAAATTATACCTGCTTCCAGAAGTTTTAATATTTCTCTTCTCACCACCTCTTTCATCTTCGGATTTAACCGACGTTGGTGGTCAACAACGGGTTTAGCATCACGTTCCATATTGATTTTGTGTTGACATAGAGTGGGACTAATGCCCTTTAAATCATCAAGAGTATATCCAATAGCAGCCTGGTGCTTCCTTAGAACTTTCAATAATATTTCTTCTTCATGTTCTAAAAGGCTAGCACTAATAACAACAGGATATATCTTCTTTTCATCAAGATAAGCATATTTCAAAGTGTCTGGCAATTGTTTTAATTCAAACATAGGATCACCCTTAGGTGGAGGAGGACCTCCAAGAGTTTCAATAGGAAAATTGTGTTTAAGCAGAAGATGTTGTTCAAAGAAAATATTATCTATTTCATTTCTTTCATGCATATGTAAATCATTCTCATGGTCTAGAAAATATTGCTCTAAAGGATCAGTAGGTGGCACAACAATAGAAGCAAGACCAATTAATTCATCTTTACTAGGAAATTCTTTTTCATGATGGTTCCTACTAAACTTGGAAAAATTAAACTCATGAGACTCATCACCAAAGCTAACACCCACAGTTTGTTTCTGACAATCTATCCTAGCATTAACAGTGTTCAAGAAAGGTCTACCAAAGATAGTGGGACAAAAGTCATCTTGTGGGGAACCAAGAACAAGAAAATCAGTAGGGTATTTTATTTTCCCACAATAATCCCACAAGGTGATATGGTGTCTCTATTTTCAAGTTTAATAGTGACATCTATGTCTTCTAACTCTGTAGGTGATATGTCCTCCCTAATTTCTTAATATAACTTGTAAGGAATAGCACTCACACTAGCACCCATGTCACATAAACCATGATAACAGTGTTCTCCTATTTTAACTGAAATAACAGGCATGCCAACGACATGTCTATGTTTATCTTTTCCATCAGGTTTAGCAATTGTAGTAGCTTCTTCATAGAAGTAGATAACATGCCCATCCACATCTTCTTCCAATAGATCTTTAACTATAGCAATATTAGGTTCAACTCTAATTTGTTCATCTGGTTTAGGTGTTCTAACAGAGCTTTTGTTAACCATAGTTGAAACTTTAGCATGTTCCTTTATCCTAACAGGAAAAGGAGATTTCTCAAAATAAGCAGTAGGAACAACTGGATCAACATTATAAAGTATAGCTTCTTCTTTAACTCGTACCAATTCTTTAATTTCTTCTTTAATAGGTGGTTGATATTTAATCCACTTCTCTTTAGGGAGTTCAACATAAATAGCAAAAGATTCACAAAAGGAGGCTACTATCTCAGACTCAAGTCCATATTTAGTGCTAAACTTTTGAAAAGCATCGGTATCCATAAAAGATTTAACACAATCATACTTAAGATTAATACCTGTCTCTTTACCTTCGTCGAGTTCCCAATGTTCAGAGTTGTGTTTAATTCTTTCCAAAAGATCACACTGGAATTCAATAGTCTTCTTCATAAAAGAACCAACACAAGAAGTATTAAGCATGGTTTGATCATTACGAGAAAACCGAGCATAGAAATTCTGGATAATAATTTCTCTTGAGAGCTCATGATTGGGGCATGAATATAATATTGACTTAAGCCTCCCCCTAGCTAGAGCGATACTTTCTCCTTCACGAGGCCAGAAATTATATATATAATTCCGATCACGATGAACTAGATGCATAGGATAATTTTTTTGGTGAAACTCCAATTTCAAACGATTCCAATTCCATGATCCAATATCATCGCATAGCCTATACTATGCCGATGTTTTTCCCCTCAAATATAAAGGGACAACCTTTGTCATCACCTCATCTCCGGGTGAACCTGGAAGCTTAAACAATCCACAAATTTGTTCCACATATATCAAGTGCATATCGGGATGTTCAGTTCCATCTCCTGCATAAGGATTAGCTAGCGGTTGTTCTATCATACCCAAAGGAATTTCATATTCAATATTTTCAGTAGGTGCTGTAGGTTGAGGGGCAATTAATTGTGGCTCTGGATGAGGCGAAGATACCCCGAACATACCCCTCAAAGGATTGTTTTCCATAGTAACAAGTGACAATAAATTTCAGCACACTATATAAATGTTTCCTTACCGAATTCCACTTACCAGAAGCGCTTCACTCCCCGGGAATGGCGCCAAAAAATAGCCTTGATGACCCACAAGTATAGGGGATCAATTGTAGCTCTTTTTTATAAGTAAGAGTGTCGAACCCAACAAGGAGCAGAAGGAAATGACAAGTAGTTTTCAGTAAGGTAGTGTCTGCAAGTGCTGACATTGTAAGTAGCGAGTAGTTTGATGGCAAGATAGTTACGAGCAAGTAACGATAATAGTAACAAGTATGCAGCAAGGTAGCCCAATCCTTTTGAGGCAAAGGACATGCCAAAACGGTCTCTTATAATAGGAAAGCGTTCTTGAGGGTACACGGGAATTTCATCTAGTCACTTTCATCATGTTGGTTTGATTTGTGTTCGCTACTTTGATAATTTGATATGTGGGTGGACCGGTGCTTAGGTGCTGTTCTTACTTGAACAAACCTCCTACTTAGTGATTAGCCCTCCCGCAAGCATCCGCAACTATGAGAAAAGTATTAAAAATAAATTCTAACCATAGCATTAAACTCTAGGATCCAATCGGTCCCTTACGGAATAGTGCATAAACTGGGGTTTAAGTTTCTGTCACTCTCGCAACCCACCATCTATTTACTACTCCACAATGCATTCCCTTAGGCCCAAATATGGTGAAGTGTCATGTAGTTGACGTTCACATTACACCACTAAGGGAATCACAACATACATACTATCAAAATATCGAACACATACCAAATTCACGTGATTACTTGTAACATGATTTATCCCGTGACCTCAAGAACAAAGGTAACTACTCACAAACAACAAACATGCTCATGATCACAGGGGTATTAATATGCATAATGGCTCTGAACATATAATCTTCCACCAAATAAACCATACAGTAATCAACTACAAGATGTAATCAACACTATTAGTCACCCCTAGCAACAATCTATAGTTCCGGTAACAAGATTGAATACAAGGGATGAACTAGGGTTTGAGATGAGATGGTGCTGGTGAAGATTTTGATGGAGATTGCCCTCCCCAAGATGGGAGAGTCATTGGTGATGATGATGACGATGATTTCCCCCTCCGGGAGGGAAGTTCCCCCGGCAGAATCGCTCCGCCGGAGGGCAAAAGTGCTCCTGCCCAAGTCCCACCTCAAGGCGGCGACGCTTCGTCCCGAAAGTCCTCTCGTTATTTGTTCTAGGTCAAAACCACTTATATACCAAAAGATGGGAACTGGAGGTGGGCCGAGGAGGCTTCAACCCACCAGGGAGCGCCTGGGGGCCTGGCGCGCCCAGGTGGGTTGTGCCCACCTGGTAGCCCCCCTCTGGTGTTTATTGACTCCAATATTCCTCAAATAATTCATAAAAATTCCCCATAAAGTTTCAGCTCATTTGGAGTTGTGCAGAATAGGTGGCTTGACGTAGCTTTTCCAGGTCCAGATTTCCAGCTGCCGGAATTCTCCCTCTTGGTGTGTTCCTTGTAAATTATGAGAGAAAAGGCATTAGAATTACTCCAAAAAGCATTATGATGGATAAAAATATTATAAATAACAGCAAGGAAACATGATGCAAAATGGACGTATCACCCGCCTTGCTCGAATCATCTCCATTAATGGCGCATGAGCCACTGTTAAATATGGGCGGCCTTACTATTCGCCTCCCATTCCCCTCCCTCCCGCAGACCTCCACCAACATCGTGGTGAAGAAGGATCAGCTGCCACTGGTCTTCCAGTTTGGTGAAGTCGACTCCAAGCCAGAGGAGATAGAAAATAAGGAGGAATGGGGCCTCATGGACATGGCCCTGAACAAGCTGGCCACAGTGGTTGCTGGCCCCGCGCCCGTCCCAGCTCCCATCCCGGTGCCCGCGCCAGCGACCATCCCCATAGAATTGACGTGCTGGTTGATACGTCTCCAACGTATCTATAATTTTTGATTGTTCCATGCTATTATATTATCTGTTTTGGATGTTTTATATGCAGTAATATGCTATTTTATACGATTTTTGGCACTAACCTATTAACCTAGAGCCCAGTGCCAGTTTCAATTTTTTCCTTGTTTTAGAGTTCCACAGAAAAGGAATACCAAATAGAGTCCAAACTGAATAAAACTTTCACGATGATTTTTCTTGGACCAAAAGACACCCAGGAGACTTGGAGTGCAAGTCAGAAGAGCCACGAGGCGGCCACAAGGGTGGAGGGCCCGCCGAGGGGGGTAGAGCACGCCCCAACCTTATGGGCCCCTCGTAGACCTCCTGACCTAGATCTTCCTCCTATACATACTCTTATACCCCAAAAACATCCAGGGAGACACGAAACTACTTTTCCACCGCCACAACCTTCTGTACCCGTGAGATCCCATCTTGGGGCCTTTTCCGGCATCCTGTCGAAGGGGGATTCGATCATGGAGGGCTTCTACATCAACACCATTGCCTCTCCGATGAAGCGTGACACTACAAAAAAAGACACATCCGTGACATTTTGGGCCGAACGAATTTTTTTCTGTCATACATATGACACTTCTATGACGATAATTGTGACAAAACCCAGTATCATCATAGATGTGGTGGGCTCCTACTTCTATGAAAAAAATCATGACAGAAAATGGGCTTCTCGTCCTGGGCGGTCCGGAGACGCAGCTGCATGACATTCTTTGGGCCGTCCATGACGGAAAAAACCGTGGTAGAAGCGAGGGGGAGGAAAATTTCGGGGAGTTCCCGGTTACGGTGGGAGGTCGGGGGCCGAGTGATGCGCGTTTCTCTCGTACACGTACACGCGTGTGTGCGAGGCGTTGGCTCTAACTGAACCTGAGCGAGGCATTGGGCTCTAACTGAACCCGAGCGATTGCACTGCAGGCTACACGCTACTGAACCCGAGCAATCGATCGATGGCTGTTAACTAAACCCGATCGAGCGATTCCTTCGCTATTGCTGCTAACTGAAGCCGATCGATGGGATGAACAGTGAGCGTTGCGGGGGGGTGGATGAACAGTGAGCGGTGGCGTTGCCTCTGGATGAACAGGACCCCGTGGTGTGGTGGAGGGCTGGATGAACAGTAGACGGTGGAGGGGTGCCCGTGGAGGGGTGGATGAACAGGACCCCGTGGTGTGGAGGGCTGGATGAACAGTAGACGGTGGAGGGGTGGTTGAACAGGACCCCATGGTGTGGAGGGCTGGATGAACAGTAGATGGTCGGGGGGTGCCCGTGGAGGGGTGGTTGAATAGGACCCCGTGGTGTGGAGGGCTGGATGAACAGTAGACGGTGGAGGGGTGGTTGAACAGTAGCCGGTGGAGTAGCGCGCGGTGGAGGCTGGATGAACAGGAGCCTGTGGAGGCTGGAGGAGGTCGACGGTGGAGATGAACAGTATCCCGTGGAGTCCCGTTTTGCGGTACACCACACCCCTCCCGATGAACAGGACCCCTGTTTCGACCGTAGCGCCCCAACACAAGCCTGTTTCCTCCGTTTTGCGGTACGCCACACCCCTCCCGATCAACAGGACCCCCGTTTCGACCGTAGGAGGTCCGTTTCCTTCGTTTTGCGGTACGCCAGACCACTCCCGATGAACAGGATCCCGTTTCGAACGTGGCCAGTCGAACACAAGGTCGTTTCCTCCGTTCTGCGGTACGCCAGGCCTCATTTCCATCGCCTGTTCCGTCCAAGCCCTCCTGATGAACACGACGCATTTCGTTGCCTCCCCATGAACATGACGCATTCCATTTCCTCCCCATGAACACGACGACGACAATGTTTCTCCGTTCCGACCCAGCCATGTACACGAGCCCTGGCCGTACGTATGCGCGAGTAGGCGTTCGAGACCCCGCCCGTATGTACACATACGTGGCCGTATTTTCTTTCTTGCACCCTGGCCGCTGTACATATGTGTAAATGCTACGTGCGCGCCTCTACTACGACACGTGCGCGCCTCTATATCGACCAGTATGTACGTACACGTTCGCGACCAGAATGACAACGCTACGTACACTTTGACCAGGTGGTTCCCGACTGTCAGGCACTTCCTTGCCTGCGAAGATGTAGCTGGTGGGTCCCAACAGTCAGGGGGCGAATCATTTTTTTTCCTGGACGCACTTCCTTGCGGGCGAAGATGTAGCTGGTGGGTCCCAGCAGTCAGGGGAAACGTTTTTTTCGCGAAATATGGTGGCCCGTCCGGTGGGTCCCGCTGTCAGGTGGAGGAATAATTATTTTGCACGTAATAAGGAGGCACTTCCTTGCTGCGGCCGTGGACCCAGCTATCAGCCTCTCCACGTACAGTCCACATCCGATGGAAGCCGTTCCTTGACCACGTTGACCACGCCGCACCGAGAGCACCAGGGCGGTGGACGACAGCGAGGCCTAGGAAGGGGACGACGCGGAGCCGGGGAAGACGCGACAGTGGATGCCCATGGGTAGAGGAGTACGAGGGTTCACTGGTTCGCTGCGGTGTGAGGATGTCGTCGCTGCAGAATAACAAGGGGTGTGGGTGAGTAGAGGGATGGCCTAGCCAGCGGTGGGAGTAGTAGGGGGCGGTGAGGCCTTCGCTGCATCGCAGCCGGCCATGGGTGGCAGGAGCACGAGGCACGACCGGCGCTGGTTTGGGCGGACTAGTGGTTGAAGAAGCACTACGACCGTTGGATGGACATCGTACGGTCACTGGAGCTAGAATCGTGCATATTGACTAAGTTGACAAAGCCCTCCGTCCCCATCAACTTAGTAGGCCCACAAGTCAGCCACCCACCAAGGTGGGTCCCAGCTAGCAGGGGAGTATTCATTTTTTTAGCGTAATAAGGAGGCACTTCCTTGCGTGCGAAGATATAGCTGGTGGGTCCGAGCTATCAGCGACGATAACGTTTTTTCATGAAATACAGAGGCCCTTTCGGTGGGTCCCTGACGTCAGGTGGAGGAATCATTATTTTGCGCGTAATAAGGAGGCATTTCCTTGCGTGCGGCCATGGACCCAGCTGTCGGCCTCTCCACGTACAGTCCACTTCAGATGCATGTCGATCGTTGACCACGTTGACCAGGCCGCGTCGAGAGCACCAGGGCGGTGGACGACGGCGAGGCCTAGGAAGGGAACGACACGGAGGCAGGGAAGACTCGGCAGTTGTTTCCCACGCGGAGGGGAGTATGACTGTACAAGGGTTTACTGGTTCGTCTGCCGTCGTCGGAGAATAACAGCAAGTCTGGGTGAGTAGAGGGATGGCTAGGCCATCGATGGGAGTACGGTGGGGCGGTGAGGCCTGCGCGGCAGCAAAGCCGGCCGCGGGGAGGAGGGAGCAGGCAGTCCCGCCGGCGCCTGTTTGAGCGGCTAGAGTAGGAAGAGCAGAGATTAAAGAAGCACGACGGCCGTTGGATGGCCATCCAACAGTCACTGCTTGTGCGTCAACCTTTTTTAGGAAAGCCTCAAATTTGTGGAAAACAGCATACAACCCATCTGCCATTATTTCTAATAATTTACAACCTATTTGCTAATTATTAAGGTTTTTTTGGAGCCCATATTGTTTTTATTAGCATTACAACCCATATTGTGGCCACAGTTAAAAAATTATACGAAACTTTGCATATTTCGGTGCGGTCCGAACTGTTTTTAATCCCCAAATTTTGACTCACATTCAGACTGATTTTAAAAATAAATGTATATCAATATAAAATCCAACAAATTCTCCATGCATAAAAATTAATGTTTTCAAATCTCGAAATGAAGAAAAGATATTTGAAACTAATTGCTGGTTTGATGTGTTTTAAAAATGTACTGCCCATTTCTCATTACTGATGGGCCATTTTCTCGGCCAGCCGAATGAAAGCTCTCCTCGTCTTGAAAGATTTGCAGCCGAACAGGCCTGACAAAGCGACTTACTTGGCAAATCACAAAAAAACTGGGCTGTGGCCGTGGACCCAGCTATCAGCCTCTCCACGTACAGTACTCTTCCGATGGAATGTCATTGACCATGTTGACCACGCCACGCCGAGAGCACCAAGGAGGTGGACGACGGAGAGGCCTAGGAAGGGGACGACGCAGAGCCGGGGAAGACGCGGCAGTGGATGCCCACGCGGAGAGGAGTACGAGGGTTCACTGGTTCGGCTGCGGTGTGAGGCTTCCGTTGCCGCAGGGCCTGGCTAGCGGTGGGAGTAGTAGGGGGCGATGAGGCCTCATTGGTAGCACAGCCGGCCACTGGAGACAGGAGCAGGCGGTCTCCCCGGGGCTGGTTTGGGCGGCTGGTGCAAGAAGAGCAGCGATTGAAGAAGCAGCAGGATCGTTCGATTCAAATCCAACGGTTACTGCTGCTAGAATCGTTTGTTGACTAAGTTGACAAGCCCTGCGTACACGTCAAGTTAGTAGGCCCACAGGTCAGCCTCCCAACCGGTGCGCCCCAGATGTCAGTGGGAGGAATCATTTTTTTTCGCGTAATAAGGAGGCAGTTGATTGCGTGCGGCCAGGCCAGCGGAGGGAGTAGGGTGGGCCGGGGAAGCCTGCGCGGCATCACAGCGGGCCACAAGAGGAGGGAGCAGGCAGTCCCTCCGGCGCTAGTTTAGGCGGCTGGAGCAGGAAGATCAGAGATTGAAGAAGCACATCGGCTGTTGGATGGACATCCAACACTAACTGCTGCTAGAATCGTGTGTTCACTGACAAAGCCTTGCGTAAACAAGTCAGCCTCGAAATCTATGGCGTGTACATCCCATTTGCTATTATATTTATAATTTTTACTCATTTTCTAATTCATATGGAATTTATTGCAGCCCGTTTTCCATTTTCAGAATTGCTGGCCATTTTCTGGTCAGTACGAGGGTCAAAAATCAACTAAATATGTGGAAAATTTTGAAAATTCACAAATTTTTGCTAGGGAACGAAATATTCTTAATCCAAAAATTAATAGCTATACTAAAACAAATTTAAAAATAAATTAGTACTATGTCATGTTAAATCCAATGAAATACGTATAAGATATCAGTGAAGAACAAAAACAAAAAAAAGAAACTTATATCCCATTTGCTATAATTTTTTTGGAATTTTCAACCCCTTTTGATATTACTTTTAACAGACATTGACCATACTCTTAAGCCAGGCCGGAATGCATCCCTCCTCATCTTGAAAGATTTGCATCCCAGTAATTCGGAGAAAACAAATAGGCCTAGCTTGGGTATTCTTCAAAAAGAAATACTAGGCTACCTATTTTCCCAAAGAACTGGTGCATGAGCATTTAGCTTTATTTATTTATTTACTTACTTATTTATGTTTAGGGGACCATGAGCATGTATCTAGGCCAGATTCATGTGAGAGCCTCCCTTCCAGTTAATTATGGGCTTCTCTATTGGGCCTTCATCAGTGGGCTGCATGTTATCAACAAGTGGAAAATGTGTTCCGAGTTTCAAAAAAAATGTGTTTCGTACGATAAATAGTATGCACTACGTACGGTACGGGGAACTAAAGGATCAAACCGTGCAACGACTTCCAAAACATTGTGTTTTTTGTTCTAACAAAACATTTATTCAACCAACAGACGAAATATACTACTGATTGTACATTGAAAATAGCAGCAGCAGCAACCAGGGCTGGGGGTGCAACAGAAGCAGTAAGCAGGCCAGAAGAGTGAAGACGCGGCTCTCTCTTCCAAACCAAACATCAGCCATCATTACAAAAGGGCTACCAAAAAAGAACAAGTGTATGCATCAAACTAAATAAAGATCCTACTACACCAAGTGTACGCATCTAACTAACTGGCTCAGTTAGACGTTACTATTTATTAAGCTGTGGAGATTGGCTGACGGCTTGAACCAGATGGGTGCCTGACGGGGGAAACTCCAGCCAGCAGGTCGAAGTCTGATACTTGCGACCCTCTCTCCTACTTTGGGCTGCAGAGCGTGGCGGCACATATCAGGGTATGGTGCATGCAGAGACGCATGGTACGTTGTGTACACACAGTTTTTCCTGATGAACGAAACTGCGCTGCCATCATGATCCTTGCCGTCGGTTATCTCCTGGTTAATCGGATAATTCAGTCCGACAAACAGGGAGCGTGTACCAAGGCTACTTACCATCCTCCAGTCAAAAATTCCTGAAGGCCCAGAGAAGCTGGGATCCTGCTCAAAGACCTTGCAGTGACTGTGATTGTATTCCGCGAAACAGCACGTCCAGTACATGCGAACGATCATCAATCTTTCGCCGTCGTCTGATCGAGCTAGGAACCACCTGCAACTATCATGCCGCTTTTCTTTGAAAGGTTCTGGGATTAGGAAGGGTAGGGACACCAGGCGGCGTACAACATCATATCAAGTTGGAGTCAAATAAAAAAGGGCTCTTGGTTTAGTCAATCTTAAGAACAGCATGTTATGAGCATGAATATTTTTTCAGCAAATGTTGACCGTAATATAAGCAAGCCATCATGATATCATAGGAAAGTAACATACTGCTGTAACAGCCGTTTGTAGCGATGACTGGAGTAGGCCAGCAATACGTCCATCCATAGAAGGAGTCGACAGCGTAAATGAAGCCCTTGTGTTCAATGGCATCAGAGAACCATGGAGGATGTATGGTCCTGCAATGGACGTGCAGATTTATCCACTTACCGCAGTCACCTGTCAGATAGGCGAGACCGCGGTTGAAGAATGCAATTAGCCTGAAGTCTTTATAATTCGTAGATCTTGTGGGCACTTGGCAGATTACAACCTTGAGAGAATCAAACTTGGTATCATGTTGGCTACTGTAAGATTCCGAGTATTCTGGGCCGCGGTGCCAAAGCAGTGCAGTGTTAATCAAAGGAAGGGGGGTCAATCGCCGGGTGTAGACCTCCACGAGCATCCAGCTGCCGCGACCGTCGACGAGCACCATCCAAGACGTGTTCATGCCGACCCAATACATACCGTTAATGTAGTTGAGGCTGATGGGGATCGGATCGCAGTCAAGGGGGTTGATGCTCGCCACACTACGATCGTTATGCTGCGTGACACGCCATTTATGAAGATCAGGCGGCATCAGCAAGCAAGGAGCTGGCTTAAAAAGCTCCGGCCTGAGGGCTTTGAGTAAACGGTACAGCCCTGACGAGCACGCGGCGAGCGGCATGGTACTGAGATTGTCCACACGTGAAACAATGAGCTTGATTACCTCTGTGGGGAGTGAATTCCAGCCACTCTTTCGGCGGACGCTGCTCGGTTCTGCCATTGTTAGTGCTTGGGTTTTGGACGAGGGGGGAGGCGCCTTAGCGGGGATGGAAGATTGGACGAGATTATGTGCGGACAAAGATGGAGAAGCGAATATGTGCTGCGGGAAGTGGACAGGTGATGATGACTACAACACGCCGCTTGACTTACGAGACACATACCAGCAGCGTAGGGTCATGTCGATGCCAGACAACTTGCTTGAGTGATCACAGTACTGGTACTCCCTACAATGCTATGCCCTAACTTGCTTGAGTAGAGTAGTAGAGTAGGACTCTGCTCTACAACTAGCACCGAAGGAGTAGTATATTCTAATCTAAAATAGTTACAAACTTCAATGCCCGAGCGTGGAATGATTACGAACCATGCTCAAAGACCGTGTCTACGTGGTGTTTGGACATGGGCGATAACCTCAACGCCAACGGTGCTGCTCCCGTTGCATCATATGTGTTTCTGTCCTTCCTGTTCGAAATCGTGGTAAAATTCATGTTTCTACTCTCTATCCTACTACTATGCTAGTCCACATGATTAGTTGCGAACGACGACTTCTTCCCCGACCTCGGCAACCTCATCCTCGACAACATGGGCGACAACGTCAACGCCGGCAACTAGTGAGATACAGGGTGTAGGAAGCGGTTTTGGAATTTGCATGCCTTTCCAACCAGTGAGATACTCCGTACAAAGTATGACAAAGAAATAACCATAAAGAAGGAAGCTAAAAGTAAACAATCAAACGAGCATTTTTGCATTTGTTTTGCATTGAATCGTTTCACAAGCTTGACTAGTGTTGTTTTTCTACTTTTACAAAAACCGCATCGTAATGTTAAAACATGCATTTGCACGTACATAAGTAATAGTCGTACTCCCTCCGTCTAGGTGTATAAGTCTTCCCTCCTTCTTGGTCACGGTGCACAACCGAAGATGACTTATTGACCTGGACGGAGGGAGTAGCACAATCTGCAAGCATATATCGAGAGAGACATGTAGTGCGATAGTGGAAAAAAAAATTACTCGTATATGAGACTAGGTCTCACGGTTAGCAGGTGACACCCGTCCTGATGGATGACACGTGGCTTTTAAGTGGGGGGTGGGGGATGCTTCATGATTTGTGAATGCCACGTGTCATCCATCAGGATGGGTCTCGCGTGAGACCTGGTCTCATAGAATTCTTTTCCTGCGATAGTATATAGTAAAGTTTGTGCTATATGCACGTACTTGCAAAATGCGTACGAATACACAAGGTTTCCAAACTTTCCCTTTTACATATTTAATTAAGGAAGCTAAAAATTCCTGAACGTTCGGGATTTATCATTTGCGTCCCAAAACTAATGAGATCGCCTTACGAAACAAAAATTATACTCCTCCTAAAAGCCACGATGCTCGCAGGAGCGCTTGCGGCGCGCCAACGAGTGCCCTGGTGCGTGGCCGTTTCCCAGCGCACCGACACAACGTCTCTTCCTCAGCCTCGCAACTCGCGAGGTGCTGATTGGCGACTTGCCGGCGGGCGAGCGCGATCTCACCGGTGTGGTGATCCGGCGCGAACAGGTACTCCTCCTTGCTGGAAGCGTGCACCCGGTCCACGTACCGCCAAGCGTAGATGAGGCGCTTGGGCCCGACTGCACTCAGGGCGTCGGCACGGGCATCCTCCGCCACCCTCATGGCCCTCGCACGAGCCTTCTGCCAAAGAGCCAATTGCCTGACTCTCTCGGACGCGACATAGGCCTCCCAGGCAGCTTGTTCCGTGGTGAGCTTCTCTTCCTCGGCCTTCTTCTCCGCCTCTATTTTGGCGCGCTCTGCTGGAGGTAAAGCCTCCCACAAGGCGACATCCATTTCTTTCCAAAGCTCCTCAAGGCTGGGGGGGCTCGGCGGGCGGCGCGCCGTTCTCCTCGTAGCGGGGAGCCGACGCGTCCTCCGGCGCGCGTGCTAGCGAGATTGGGAACGCCGATGCATCCACCTCGACGCGTCGCGGTGAGGAGCGGAACGCCGACGCGTCCTCCTCGACTAGTGGCGGCGAGGAACGGAACGGCAACGCGTCCCGTAGCAGCGAGGAGCGGAACACCGACGCTTCCTCCTCGACTAGTGGCGGCGAGGAACGGAACAACGATGCGTGACCGTCCGCGCGGTGCAGCGAGGGGCTCCTAGGGCTTGGGAGGGGCGATGCCATGGTGGTCGACGTGAGAGGGAGGGGGAGGAGATAGCGATGAACGTGAACGTGAGGGGGAGGAGATAGCGATGTCGTGGGAGGCGCAGTATTTATAGCGAGCAAGGGCACACCTACGTAAGATATGGACTGAGCTGCACTGACTTAACTGCCGGTCCAGTTGCGTCACTGACATGTGGGCCAGACCCCTGTTGGGCCCATATGTCAGTGACCGAATGCACCTGCAGTTAAGTAACAGCTACGTGGGCATATTTGTTGGAGTAAATTATGGGGGAGCGAAGGGGTGGAAATATTGCTGGTCACAACGGATTGGACGAGCATGGGGGGAGGAGAGTCATGCATGCATATTTTTTCACACGGGGTGGGGTGGTGGGACCTCCGGAGGGAGAAGGAGAGTTTGGCAGGCATATTGTTTCCACACATGGAGAGGAAAAAATTTGGAGACGAACGGGCTTCCTGCAGGTATGGGGAACGGTGCATAATAAGTCATCTTGCATGCCGGGCTAGGTATAGTCTCAAGTCATTAAAAACAAACACGCCCCACACATGTTCATATTTCAAGGTGCACTAAATTATTGCATGTGATGATTAAGGCTGGCCATAATGGTGGTATCTTAGCTGGTATCATGCACATGGGAATAGCAAACATGCTGATGTGGCAAAGAATTAAAGAAGAGAGGGGGTTAGAGTAACTAGAGTTCATGCATGCATTGGTAAACATATTTTTTTGTGGAGAACGACAACACTACATGAGTACTTTTGCAGACTTCAAAAACTATTCCACAATGTGTCAACATTCACAATGTCAAATCAATATTTTTACACTGATTATAAAACGTAGTTCTTGTACTCCCTCCTTCCATCTATATAGGGCCTAATGCGTTTTTCAAGGCTAACTTTGACCAAATGTTAGAGCAATAATATATGACATGCAACTTACACAAAGCACATCATCAAATTCGTATGTGAAAGGAGCTTTCAATGATATAATTTTCACATTATGCATGTCATGTAGTATTAATTTTATCAATAGTCAAAGGCGGTCTTGAAAAACGCATTAGCCCTATAGATGGAAGGAGGGAGTACTCACTATAATCAGTACTCCCTCCGTCTAGGTGAGCAAGTCATCTTAGATTGTGCACTATGACCAAGGAGGAGGGGAAAACGAGAGATCTTAATGTTTATTTGCTAATTAATAGCATTGCATGCAATGAACTAACCACTGCATGTCGTGTTTGGTAGTCTCAAGTCATTAAAAGCATGCACACCCACATCTCCTATTGGTTGATATGTCAAGAAACAAGAAACGAGGTAGAAGTTAATGCACCGCGCCTAAGTGTTTTGGGAGTATTGTAGATATTGATATTTTTAGTATAAATTTGGTTGTGGGATTTCATTGATGCATGTCAAAGCGTTGACAAGTCTGCTATGCGTGACCTGAAGATGAAAGCGTTGAGCATCTCGAAGTTGATCAACAATCTTCAATTGTCAAAGATTAGCCGTTCGGCCAATAAGGTGGAACACTTAATCGCTAAGTATAGCTTTGACAATAGATTAGATGGCATTCTTGTAAATAACGTATCGCCCTGTGTGGTGAATATTGTATCGAATGAGTGTACTGGTGTGGCTGGTTAATTAATATAAGGCGGTGTTCAAAAAAAATATAAATTTGGCCAAACACTTTGAAAACGGTTGACGGGAGTAAAAAGGACCAGAGGGAGTATCATGCATGCGGAGTAGGCAAAAAAATTGCTTGTCTAAAAAAGGCAAAAAAAATTGCTCATTTATAGCCGGTCAAAGTCTCAAAGGGCGCGACCATGCGAGGGAGGCGAAGGTCATGGGAGGTGTGACGTTTGACGGAATTAAGTGAAGTTACATCCACGCACCGGCATGGCGTGCAAACAGGAAGAAGCTATACCGTTAGGCCTACGATATGGGTCTAGTAGACATGACATCTAGTGGGTCCCGCATAGTTCTCGAGAACTCTTTGGCGGCTTGCAGCCATTTATCCACCTGGCAAGCCAGCAACCCCACGCTGTTCGCACACCCTACTCGTCCCCATCTTCTACCTTACAACAGTTCGCTCCCAGTCGTCCCGTCCTTTCACATTAGTTCGCTCCCAGTTTTTTTTGCGGGGTACAACAGTTCAACTTCTCCTAACCCTCCTACAAAATCCATGGCTTCCCAAATCTCCATGGTCGCCACTGAGTACCAGGTTAGAGGCATCACCGGCGATCAGTCCATCGTCATCTACACACGTGGATCCAAGACGGTGAAAGCATGGCTTGCTCGCTTCCTACGCATGTTCAACAGTTCAACGGATGAGTGGGTCGCTGGGCTAGATGTTGAGTACACCATAGTCCTGGGACGAGAGAAGGATCTAAAGGACGAAGAGAGGAAGAAGCCCGCCATGATCCAGGTTTGCGTACATAACGTTTGCTTGGTCTACCACATATGCCATGCCGACGTTGAGTGCCAGGATTTTAAGAACTTCCTCAAGGACAAAAGAGTGAAATTCGTTACTGTAGGCTTTAAGAACGACAGTGACATCCTGCGTCGGATAGGCCTCGTTGTAGGCCAGCCCTTCGATCTCCAGAAGGCAAGCCTGGTGTCCTCCTCTCAACCTTCAATGCTGACCCTGGCAGCAGCCATGATTGATCCTTCGTACGCTAAACTGAAGAAACCTCATCACGAGTTTCATCATGCATGGGAGTCGAAGACATTAGATGAAGATCACATCCTGTACGCAGCAATGGATGCCTACTTTTGTTTAAATATCTACAAGGGTTGGATGAAGAAGCAGAGCCCAGTGTCCGGTTCAAGCAAAGAAGCGTCGGCAAAGAGGAAGAGGAAGAGGGACGAGGACGAAGTCAAGGACGTGGACTCGGACTCCAAGTAGGTGGCAGTGCCGTCGCTCATGCTGGTTCCACTGCAGTGTCAAGTGGACTAGTTGCTTATTAGTTTATTTTCAAGGGTGTGTTGTGCTGAGGCCCCAGCAGAACTATGTTTATGTTCTTTCTCGTTATTTGAACTCTTTAGTACATACAGTAGTACTAGTACTATGTCTTACCACTATTCTTCTTGCAGTTGGTACTACTGCTCGTATCTTCGTGTTCCTACTGTACTTAATACGTTCGTACTAGTAGTATAATTTGGGTCAGTCGATTTGTGAAAGAAGTTCAATGGAGCGAAGGAAGAAGACGGCAAAAGAGGTGGAAGAAGCCCTTCTAGCCATCCATGTTGCATCAAACGGCTCACATGAGTCGACTGACCCAAATTGCTCCTTCAGATTGCAGGATCCACGTGGCATTCAAGGTCTTGAAGGTAGATTCCGCGTACGCACCCGGTTTGCGGGCTCGACGTGCGCGCGACCGGCTTCCGCCGCGACAGCCACCATGCGCGCCTCCTCCGCGCGGGCGGAGACGACAATGACACGCTAGTTCCTCCTCGCCGACATGCTAGAGCACGCGCTCGTCCTCCTCTTTCGTACGCTGCGTGCATAGACGCGGCTCCACCAGATGCTCGCGTGCTTGGCAGCGCGGCGGCATCATGAGGAGGGACTGCAGACGACGTGAGTGGGCAAGCCTTCGGCTTCATGGCACAGGGATGGCGGCGACACGGCGGTGATGGGCGAGAAATTGTTGGCCGAAGCAGGCGGGCGCCGGCATGCGCAACAGTGGCGGCGGCATATTGATGAGTGCGCGTGTGGGAGCTTACTTTAGTTTTATGTATAAGGTTGGTCATACTTAAAAGAAAACCGTACTAGTACACGTAAACATTAGACTTAGGCAACACTTTTATTAGTTACTAGCTTATGTTCTTGCCCATTGTGACCAGCCTTAGTACCACGGCCACGATACGGAATCCTATGCAAGTGCGTGAACCGCGGCCGCGCGGTCGATCGAACGGTGCGTCACCGTGTCGCGCTCGAAGGACATCCACTGAACCTTTTTGTGTGTGTGAAAACAATCCTTGAATATTATTCAACTTTTTTTCATGTGAAAGTTCTTGACGCTGCAATATTTCCACATATTTGAATTTAGCTCCAGTTCATGTTTATTTGGATTTGGACGTTTTAGGTGCGCCCTAGTTTTTTTTTAATACTGATTTTGTGTGTGTGACTGACAGAGAACGTGTGTATGTGTCCATATGTGTGTTGTGGCGGAAGGGCAATGTGGAGACGGTGTGTGTGTGATACAGACATAGAGAGGTGTGAATGTGCAAATGATCGTGCATGAGTGAGACATAGGCAGATGCCGATATGTTGTGTATACATGAGAGAACGGTCTTCTAGTTTACTTGTGTGTGTGTGTGAGAGAGAGAGAGGAGCATCCATAACACAACAACCATCTCTCTCGATTCGTCCGTCCCTCGCATGGTCGCATGCAACACATGCATCAACGCGCACATTTTGACACCCTCACCCGACCCCTGCCCACCTCAAGGCCCGCACAATCTCTTCGTGGATACCCATTTCTCTCCTTAGGTTTGTTTTCTCTCAATATCTGACACACACACACACAGACACACGCAGCACAACACACACACACACACTCCCCCGAGCACACAATTCATCCCCATCCAAGGTTATACGGCGACCACTCTCGCTTGTGCTTCTTTGCACCCCAACATGCACAACACCTCAATCTTCAAAGAGGGCAATGAGCAGATCGAAGACGGCGACCACACCGCGCTAGAGAATGCGGGGTCATTTGGAAGCAGGGTGATGTGACAACGGCTGACTGACTCCTCCCCCCACCCTCTCTCTCTCTTGCACAAAATTACCAATCCCTCTCTCCCCCGCACAAAATTGTCAATCCCTCAACCCACGAGATCCTTCCCCTCTCGTCCATGTTTTTCCTGCTCTCTCATCAAACATGTTGTCTCTTCTCCTTCCACGTATACAGAACCCAGATGCACACGCATCTCATGTATATTACATGTATGCATCTTTCTCACAGACCTAACTTCTTCCTCTCTCTTTCTCTCCCCATCTCTCTTTCTCTCTGTCTCGTTAGGTTTGTCTCCTACTCTCTCGTCCACATACATACAATCTTTCCCGCCCTATCTGCTCCATCTTCAAAAGCTCTCTATGCACGTTTCATTCACACATTGGGATATGTCAAAATGTTGCTTCTATAATGGCTGATGTAGAGTTATGGTTGTTCTTGTTGCATCCTACAAAGTAATAACTATGAAATGCATTTGGATTCTCATTTGACTGGGATTATGTGAGTTTGAGCATGTTGTGAAGTACTATAGACCTTGTATACATCTTGGGATTCGACAATGATTGTAACTATTGAATTGTATAGACCATTACATTCGAAGTCAATAGCCTAATATATTTATTTCACAATTTCAACAAATGATTAGTTCACTACAAACTAAGAAAACAAATGTGTACTCCCTCTGTTTTTATTTAAGTCCGCGTATTAGCATTGGTCAAAGTCAAGTTTTGTAAACTCTCAGAAAGCTTATAACAAAAAATATTAACATATACAATAACAAATAAATACCATTAGATTCATTATTGAATGTACTTTCACATCATACATATTTGTTATGGTAAATGTTTATATTTTTCTATAAACTTGGTCAAACTTTAGGAAGTTTGACTTCGGTCAAACCTAATATGCAGAGTTTACTACTACTACTCGCTAGTTGCTTAGCCGAATCACTCAACATGCCACACGGGGAGTCCAGTGTCACAAAATTTTGAGGTCGGCGGGAAAATCTCCCGCGACCCTGATTCGAGCAGTGGGAAGTTACCATCATAGCCTTCGGAACAGGCCTACGGATGACGCCTGGTAGGGAGCTGTTTTCGTAACTTCAGGTTCACCCTACCCAGCCAACCCCACCCCGGCACCCAGAGTAGTACACCTGAATACTCCCCAATTTCTATCCCCACCGCAAAATAGACTTCTCCACGGCACCGCAGCCTTCGTGCTCCTCCCCTTTACATTGGCGCACTCATCCACCGCATCGCATCTGCCTAATCGACGACCTCGTACGCCGCACTAGAGCCAGTCCACCGTCGTTGTCGTACACGGAGCCTCTTCCCCGTCATCGTCTTCCACGGTCTCGTATCTGCTTCCCGGAAGCCGACGCCAAGCGCAGAAGTACCACCGTCGTGGATAATGAACTGACTCTCGTTGCTGACCATGACTCACAGAGGCCGCCGTGACCATCGTTCTCCTCCTCGATTGGTAATGTGTGTATTGAATCACTTAGCAGTACATGTGCAGTTCCAATTTTGTTCATACCTACCCTTCAAATTTCATGGGTGCTATTGTTCCCGTAAAAGTAATTGGTTATAGCCTCCATTATCCAACAGAATATCATCTTGTAATTGTGCGTCGCTCCTGTATCGCACTGTGCTTGGGTAGGTTTTTCATCTGCAACCAGTAGTGTGGCAAATGATGGAAAGGTTTTTAGAACTAGCAAAATGCCCATGCGTTGCACGCATCAAGATGCATTTGTATGAGTAGTTTATCTTGTTGGAGATGCTCTGACATGGCAGACGAGTGCTTTAACGTTGCCCACAAGATGCGCGAGTATTACTAGTAGTATATTTTTCTTGCCATGTTAAGATTTTAAAACCACGAGTGCGAACATGCAGAGGAGCAATGAAGATCAAACACAGGATATTCGGGACATCTTCAAGGAGCGTGGCAAGTTAAAGAGGAGCTGCACCGAACCTGAAAAACGAGCTTTGGTAAGTAACACCCTTTCAATTACTTTCGTGTAGCCTCGTGTTCTTCGATGTGTATATGTTGTAGTTTCTGTTTCTCTTAAGCGTGGTGTTCTTCGATGTGTAATAAGAAGAGTCTTAATCGTCCTAATGCTTTTGTTTTTAGCTTGATGTAGGAAGTGGGTGTTCTCACCTTGTAGTCTGTTTTTATTTATTTATTCCTTTTGAATTCACTTCTCTGAGTTCTGTTTATCTGGCTTCTACTAAATGGATCTAGGTTGCTCTGAGTATTGATCTAAAAAAGAAGTAACTTCATGTCAGGATGCAGTTCCTGCGAGGAGGGAAGTATGGTCAACCTCGAGATCATGTTTCCAAAATGAGGCTGGATTACACATAAGGTGCCAGTTCCCTAATGATGCTGGATTAGACACAAGGTGCAAATTCCCAGATGATGCTGGATTACACACAAGCCAGGTGGAGTCGTCAGTTGTTCGTGTCCTCGTGGCATTAGTAAAGGCTGAAAGGAAGCGTGCAGCAGCCCTTGAGAATGTAGCTGAGTTCCTGAAGAAGCGAAAAGAGCAATCAGATGCTCTCTTCACCCAAGCCAAAGAAGAGATGGAAGAAGCCAGAAATAAGCTAGCAGAGGCAGAGCAGGCTGGGCGTCTCCTGCTATCTAAAACTGTTGTCAATACAAAATTTCCTTCATAATAGCTAGGTTCAAATGTTTATCCAGTCAGCATGCCTGTTGTGATGTCCATGCATCTACTGATGTGGCACAAAATGTTTTTTTGGGTCATGTAATAACAGCAATTACTTTCCAAACAATAACAGACGAAGCATTGCACATGGTATAGTTCACGCGCAAGCCCGACATTCCAAGTTCAACTTCCACATCAAACTCATGTTCACAGATATCTACACATTCATACATAATGTCCACAACCATGATTCACTTCAAATCCAAAAAAATGTGAGAGTTATAAATAAAGAAAATCATCTACTAGTTCCTGCTACCAGTGCGAGCACAACAAGTCAAGACCATGCGTAAATTAATTATATTGTAGTCATTTTTTGTGTTCTAAAATGTGTGCCAGCTCGTGGAAGGACGTGTTGCCGGCACACGCATGGATTCAATGAAGGCAGGCGGGGCAGTCTTAAGATGGTTGCACGCGGCGAGGAGGCGTGCTCAGCCGGGCCTGCAGCGAGTGCGGCCCTCTTGGTCGGCGCGCTGGTTCAATGCCTGCGCTATGAGAGGTCACGTCCGTGTCAGAGCAATCACTCCCTCCAGTCCTTTTTTGTTTGGGTATAACAAAATCTCGTTTTCCATTCACATTTTAGTGGTAGGAGTTGTGCGTGTGTGTCTGTGAGAGAGAGAGAGAGAGGAGACGGTAGTCGGGGTTGTCTGATCGGTAAACAAATGAATAATGCCAGTCTGGGATGGAGACGGAAAGGAGACCGCGACAAATGTTGTGTCTATAGGAGAGATAGAGAGACTAATTTTAGTGGTATGAGTCATATGTAGAGACATATAGGGTGTGTGAGAGAATCCCATAGAGAGAAAGACAAAGTGAAAGACGAGTGGAGACTGTGTGTTTGGCGGTGAAAAAGAAAGCTTAGGTACCGAGTGATACCAGAGAACAGTAGAGACGTGAGAGAAATGAAAACCATGTAATTTATAATGATAGGGAGAGTGTGACACTTCTCAAGGGAGACGTTGAGAGACCATGTTTGCGAGGATAGGAGCAACATGAAGTGAGCGTGCGGGTGAGCTGGAGAAAAGAGAGTGATAGCTACCTGAAGGAGCATGCATGCGAGAGAGATGGGCGTGAAAGGAGTGAACAAAAAAGGGATTGAAATATTTGAATTCGAGATGATGATACATGTAATCCATACTCGAACCAAAATTGATCTATAAAACATGCATACTCATATGAATTCACGCACATCTATGTTATTTAATATGTAGATATTACTGATCCATACATTTTAGTAGAACATAATTTGGTTAATTTTTTTCAAATTCAACCTTAAGATTTCGAGATCGTTGTATTTGTAAATCATATTATACATATAAAGGAGCAGAATTCTTTGTTGTGCTTTTGAAAGTATATATATATATAAATGATGTATATAGAATGTAATTCCAATTGAAAATGGATCCCGCCCGGAAAAAAATAGAATACAAACGGGATTCAAATTGAGTTGGCACGGTAAACGTGCACTCTGCAAAATTTGAACGAAGCGGGGAAAGTCGCAGTAACCGCCCGAAACCAAAATCTGCGAGATGGAAATCACTACTGCCTATCCCTGCCACGCAAAGCCTATATGCTGGATTTTTATAGGTTTCGATAGGGGTAGGTTTGTAATTTCACCCAAACATGACGTAACCGCCTCTCATCCGGATTCATACACGATGGGCGCCAAAACACAGTGTGTCCTCGGCCGAAATCGACTCCCTCCCCGATTCATATTCATACACGGTGGGCGCCAAAAACAAACTCTTGTCGGCAAATATTCGGTGTATGCGAGATTACCGTCCTATCCCCAACCGACTAGTGTTGCTGTGAGGTAGTAGAAATTTGAAACGGGGGCTAAGTTTGTAAATTTCCTCGCATTTGAGACAAGCGCGCCCTGAATACATGGTTCCCCCCTTCCTCTCTACCTCCCTTTTCCCCATTCGTACTCCATGGGCGCCAAAACACCCTCTCCACCCCACCCTCCGCCGTCCGCCACCCCATCCACCGCCGTCCTCCTCCACCATGCCGGAGCTGATACCCCGACGCCTTCGTCCATTACAAGAAATCGACCTCACTCATCCACGGCTTCGGACCGGGATCCTTGCATCCCGTCCTCTCGCTTCATCCCCGCAGTCGTCCACCTTGCCGGTGCCGCTCCTACGACTGTCTCGTCCACCGCGCCCCGCGCCACCGTCTACCCTCCTAGAACTGCTTCCACGCCGCCGACAGCCATCGCTACCGCAGCACCGTCAAATTCTCAGTAGATGCGTACATGGCGCCGCACTAGAGGCGGTACTCTTTCGTATCTGCTCAACTTATTTATCGCATCAAGAAAATAGATCGCCACTGCTTTACTCTGATTTCTTGTCTTGGTTGCGAAGTTGCCTTTGTCCGGTTTGCACCTTCAGATCCGCCATGGCACGCTCAACACCATACTCGCAATGCTTATGGTTTTCCCCTTTTATATTCCACACTAGTTAAATCATAGTAGACTAAATTTCAAAATTGGGTCAGTCGATTTTTCAGAGCTCTCTGGAGTTCGCCGGTGCGATCGAAGGGGCTCGGGTGGTTGTGGGGCCTCGCCGAACGAAGAAAACTCGACGCGGGTGGGGGTTGGGGTGGGGGTGGGGGTGGCGGAGGAACACAGGCGGTGGGGGCCGGTGGTCCGGCCGGTGGCCCGTGCGGTGTTCTGTATGGGAAGAATCAGAGACGAGGAAGAAGAAGGGTTAGGAGACGTAGGATCTTCATCCAACCGCCTGAAATGGTCGAGAGACAGCTAGGAGTTGCATTCTTAATGCGCTCTGGTTCATCATGTGTGGGCACTGCGCAACCAACATTTTATTATCCAAAATCTGCTTGCTCTTCTTTACCATGTTCCTCTTCCGTTCTTCTTTAATATGTACTCTCTCCGTTCCTAAATACAAGTCTTTGTATAGATTCCACCATGGACTACATATGGAGCAAAATGAGTGAATCTACACTCTAAAATGTACCTGGATACATCTGTATGTGATCCATAGTGGAAATCTCTACCAAGACTTATATTTTGGAACGGAGGGAGTATGATAGTAGTATAGTATGTTCCTTGTACTGAAGATGAGCAGGGACATTTGCAGTGTAGAGGTCTATACGGTCGGTTGTGATGGACACTTTGAGCCTCTTTGATTTGTAGGATCTTGTAAACATAGGAATAGGATTTGTAGTGGCCTGCCCACTTGAATCCTATAAGAATAGCAAGGAAATGCGGGGGAGCTGTGTCGCCTTTGAGAGTTACATTGATATTAATAGTACCGCACCTTCACTTGAAGAGAGCTGGTATCCGAAGCCTTTCTAGCCGTACCGGCAATACTAGCACATATATTCCAGCAAGTTCCACTTTGCTGATTTTACTCTGATGCTTAAGGTTTTCCCGTTATATCTACACTATGATCTGTGTAGCTGCTTTGTGTCGCACTAGCAGCAGTCCACTCTTGAAGCTAAACACTACAATGACTTACAAAATTGGCACCAAGGCATTGAGTGCCATTCTGGATGTAATGAAACTCATACGCTCCCCACCTGTTGATTCTTGTTCAGAATATGATCCTAATGGCTATTCTAACCTTGAGGAGTCAAAGGCAGATGGCCTGTCCTGTTCACCCATCAAGGTTCCTGTTCTAATTTGGCAATGTTTTATTGATTGCGGGTATCTTGCATATGTTGTCTTGCATTTCTTCTACTTTGTTGCACCGCCATCTGCTTAGTTTATTCATCATATATGTCGAGATGCCATGCCCATCCATTATCAATACATATTCCATCTGTCATCATACCATGTTTTTCCACTCAAATGTTGTTCTTGTGCATCAGACATCAAAAAGGAAGAGGGTGATTGCCGAACCTGAAGGAGCACCAGCAAAGTCCTTGAAAAACATGGTGGTGCTGGAGAAATCAGACAGCACCCCACTTATATTGGCTGTACAACCAGTGACACAAAACGTAGGACTGACTCCAGTAGACTGTACCCATACTTCACTGGCCACACCACTAGCCCCACCACACAGGACCTGCACTCCAGCAAAAGGTATACCGATTTCATTTGCCATAGCACCAGCTGTACCACAGAAAAATCCCACTCCAGCAAAAAGTACAGCAAGTCCACCGGCCGAAGACCTATCCCAACTGCAGATACGGCCAATTCCTGCAGATTGGAACCCCATTCCATTTATTCCCAGTTTAAAAGACAATGCTTTCAATGTTGTTAGGGACTACGTGCATATATTCCCATCATGGGAAGATTATTGTGAAGACAAACACCATTTTCACATCTTCCTGTCCAACTTACGTGTAAGTGCTATTATTCATGGCTACTATTTTCCTGTTTTCTGCTGATTGAACACATCAATGATTTACATTACATTGTTGTAACTAGGCGAGGGTCAATCTGGATAGTCATGACGAGCAAAGCTTGCTTGTGCTTTTAAAGGAAGCATTGCAGCAGTATCGGTGTTACCTGAGGAAATCACACTTTGATGGCAAGTCTATAAACGAATTTCTGGTGAAGTCTCCTGTGCTAAATTTAGAAGACATTGAATGGAAAAACCTTGTTATGCACTGGTCTCGTTCCCAGGATGAGGTACTGTCTATGAAATCACATGACAATTTGAACTTCTACTTTTCCGCATGTGCCTTACGGATCTTTTTTGCAGGAAATTTGCTCGAAGAAGAATTCCGGTTTGACAAGAACGACGGGATATCTCAAATATGCTGCCCGCTGCTTTGCTCTTGTTAGTACTTGTTGTCCTGTATCACTGTACTTGCATACATACCTGGTTCATTATGTGACAGCAGTATGCATGATAGCTTGCTTATCAATTGTTCGCTCCAAATTATCTGATCTGTATGAATGGTTACATTAGTGTAGAATATATCCAATGCCAATGTTGTTTAGCTCTGCATTGTTCTTGTAAGTACAGGCTGTCCTTTATCAGTGTACTTATAATGACAGGTAGTTGTTCATGTACCATGACTCTGCAGCTTATTTTCCTTTGCCCTCCATTTTCTACACATCAGATCTATATTTACTCTTACCATAAGGTTGGTACTGAAGAAGTTTAGCTGTGCATTGCTCTTGGCTGTACCTTTTGCCTGTATCACTGCACTTACATTTATAGCTACTTGGTTATGTAGCATCACTCTTCATCTTATCTTAAATATTCTCCATTTTTTCGTATATTATCACATCTATATTTACTCTTAACAAAATGTAGAATAAAGGCAATGCTTTTGAAGAAGATTATGTGGTAAACTTCTTGAATTGCCCCCCATCAGCATGGACAAGGCCTTTATAGAGCCCGTCTTCACCAATAATGTAAGTTTGTCCATCTCAAGCCTTCAAACTTTGTTGTATATATTTGGTTAGGCATGACTGCAACAGCTGTTTATTTTTGGTGTTTGCATCAAATTGCTTGTTTAAAGTTTATTATATGTAGTTCATAAACAAAAGTTCGTCCTTTCTCAATTTAAGTTTTCAGTTGTACAACCAAGTTCCTTCTTCATACCATGTAAATTAAACTATATAGAGCAAGTGATCTTCTTTTGCACTGCATGTATGCTTCTGTTCTTCATCTGTGATCCAGTGGTGTGGTGAACCTACCCACTACAGCACAATGTCATATTCTGCAATGTCTTAACTATGAAAAATGTCATATCATTCTATTATTATTTAAACCGTCTCTTTATTTGCCAATCTGAAATGGTATAAATTGACAGCACACTAACCATTGATACTTATGAGTTCTTGATCTGTAATCCAATGGTGTCGTGAAGCTGCCAACTCCTTCACAATGTCATTTCCTGCCATGTCTTGACTTGAACAATACCATATTGTGTTAATGCAAATTTAAACTGTGTCACTTTATTCGTTAGTAAGAAATGTGATGAATTGTCAGCACTGATACTTTTATGTGCAAAACCTGTCATCTATCTACTTGTTTATCTTTCAGAGTGAGGAAGATATAAGTGTGGAACAAGCGCAGTCTCATCATCTTGCTCAGCTGCTTGTGCTGCAGCTCCCCAGCAGGGCTAACCTTTCTTGAACTCTATTGAAGTGCTGTTGGTTTTGTGTATTATTTTGTCGGCGTGTTTATTTGCACTGGTGGCAATCTTTGATGCCCAGTGTATGTAATCTGATGTCTGCTTGTGCTTTATTATCATAGTGGCGAACTTTGATGCCCAGTGGATGTAATATGCCGTAATTTCTTTATTGTATAGTATAGGTTTTTTCTTATTCACGATGCTGCAGTTATTCTACTGTATATATATCCTGTCTTCGCAGTAAACCGGCCAAACCGTAAAATTACGGTACATAATCGGGCCGTCATGCAATCACGATGTAGGTTGGGCCTGAAACGTGCCGATCAGCTCACGGGCAACCCGACCCATGATTGTGCGAATCAAATCACGGGCTTTTAACAGGCCGAAAAATTGTCTCGGTCCTTGTTTGGCCCGATCAGATATCGGCTACGAGTAGGCCAGATGCAAACCGGGCCGTAGTTAGGCCCAACTATATGACGGACTTTTAACAGGCTGAAATTAATATAGGGCTGAAATGTTAAACGGGCCCTTAACAGGCCGAAACTAATATCAGGTCGAATTACTAAGTGGGCCTTTAGCAAGTGGGCCCAAAAGCATAGTGTCCAGTTGACGGGCCGAATCTGATATGGGCCATAATTAGGCCCAAAACTTCTTAAAGGGCTGGACCTGATCTGGGCTGTAATTTGGCCCAGAACGTGGTAGGCTTTTAATGGGCCGGATCTCATATGGGCCACTATTAGGCCTGGAGCGTGGCAGGCCATTAATAGACCGTATCAAATATGGGCCGGCATTTGGCCCAAAACATGGCAGCCAGTTAACAGGATGGCCTACTAGGGTCCTCAAAATCTTGTGGGCCTACAGCTGGGCCAGCCCATTAATGTTGGCGAAATCTCATGGGCCTTTAGCTGGGCCGGCCCATTATGATCCGCAAGAATTTTGTGGGCCTTTACCTGGGCCGGTCTATTATGGCACACAAAAATCTTGTGGGCCTGTACCTGGGCCGGCCCATTATGGCCCGCGAAATCTTGTGGGCCTTTAGCTGGGCCAGCCCATTATGGTCCGCAAAATCTCATGGGCCTTTAGCTGGGCTGGCCCATTATGGTCTGCAAAATCTTGTGGGCCTTTAGTTGGGCCGGCCCATTTAAACTTGTTGGCCGTGCCACGTGTCGACGTATCATAGGCGCCTTCTGTCCAGTGAGTGGATGACATATATCCGGACGATGAGCCGACACGTGTTTTCTCTAGCCAATGATGATTTTACACGTGGAAAATCCCCATTGGTCAGGGCTGTTAACGGGTTATCGGATCCAAAACCCGACCCGATAGCTTAACGGCGTTCCGTTACGGTGGATGCCATGTGTCGGTCACCCTTGACGAAAGCACTTCTGTGACGCGTGATCTATCGTCATGGAAGTGGACACTTCCGTGATGATAATTTTGGTAATGTCATGGAACACTTCTACGACAGCACAGGTATGACTATCTTGATTCTGTCATAAATTTGTCATGGATGTACATGCATGACAAAAAAGCGACCTACTGTGACAAACACGTATCATCACGGAAGTGTATTTTTTTGTAGTGTGAGTAGTTTACTTCAGACCTACGGCTCCATAGCTAGTAGCTAGATGGCTTCTTCTCTCTCTTTCATTCTCAATACAAAGTTCTCCTCGATGTTCTTGGAGATCTATTTGATGTAATACTCTTTTGCGGTGTGTTTGCCGAGATCCGATGAATTGTGGATTTATGATCAGCTTATCTATGAATATTATTTGAATCTCCTCTGAATTCTTATATGCATGATTTGATATCTATGCAAGTCTCTTCGAACTATCGATTTGGTTTGGCCAACTAGATTGGTTTTTCTTGCAATTTGAGAAGTGCTTAGCTTTGGGTTCAATCTTGCGGTGTCCTTTCCCAGTGACAGTAGGGGCAGTAAGGCACATATTGTATTGTTGCCATCGAGGATAAAAAGATGGGGTTTTCATCATATTGCTTGAGTTAATTCCTCTACATCATGTCATCTTGCTTAAAGCGTTACTCCATTCTTTATGAACTTAATAAAATAGATGCATGTTGGATAGCGGTCGATGTGTGGAGTAATAGTAGTAGATGCAGAATAATTTCGGTCTACTTGACATGGACGTGATGCCTATATTCATGATCATTAATTGCCTTAGATATTGTCATAACTTTGCGCTTTTCTATCAATTGCTCAACAGTAATTTGTTCACCCACCATAATATTTTCTATCTTGAGAGAAGCCTCTAGTGAAACCTATGGCCCCCGGTCTATTTTACATCATATTAGTTTCCCATCAACTTGCCAATTTCTGCCGCCGTTCCCTTACTTTGCAATCTTTACTTTCCGTTCCATAAACCAAAAATACCAAAAATATTACTTTACTGTCTATCCATCTCTATCAGATCTCACTTTGCAAATAACCGTGAAGGGATTGACAACCCCTTGTCACGTTGGTTTCAAGTTGGTGTTTGTTAGTGCATGTATTTTGTGGCTTGTTGTGTTGTCTCCTACTGGATTGATACCTTGGTTCTCAAAACTGAGGGAAATACTTACGCTAATTTGTTGCATCATCCTTTCCTATTCAAGGGAAAAACCAACGCAAGCTCAAGAGGTAGCACTGGTCGCCGAGCACTATTGCAGAGTTGGAAGCCGCGGGCGTAAGCAAGGTCTCCGCGGACCTAGGCGAGCGCATGTACATGCCAGCGCCCGTGCCCGTGCGCGCCCCTGCACCCACCGCGGCACCGGTCCTCGTGTGTTTGCCTGCACCCGCTACGCCCGTGCCTGTGCACGTGCCCCCCTCAGCGGCATGGGACGCCACCGTCTACCACTACATCACAGCGCCGCGAGTTGCCGTCCTCCCGCGCCCTGCCCGTCATTCGCGCGACGACATGATGTTTGATTTCCATGTGAATAACATTCTGTGCTGCCTTGAAGACTTCAACAACAGCGTCCCGAAGGATGACAATGACAAGCCGGCGCGGCACGCTGCTTGCGCCGCCGCCGAAATTAGTTTTTTTGGGTTTAATACTGTATCTCGATCATATGAATATAGATTCGCAGTGTGACTGAATGAAAGATATGGTTTGAACAAACTTGTGCTTTTCTTTCTAAATGTACAGACTTATCAAACGTTTTTCTTTAAAAAACATCAATGGTTTTTAAATATAAAACACTCATCGCAAACGCTTTAGTTAGAACACCCGTATGCAAAGCGACAGCTTCCCCAGGAAGCTAAGGGAAAATGTGCCGAGCAGGATTTGTGCAGCTCTTCATCACAAACATTTTAGATAGAACACCCATATGCAAAGTGAGAGCTACGGTCTTCCCCAGTAAGCCAAGGGAAAATTCGCAGCGCAGGATTTGTGCATCTCTTCAACACAAATGGTTTTGATTGAATACGGTATGCAAAGCCAGACTTCGGTGCTAAGCCAAGAGAAAACATGCCGAGCAGGATTTGTACATCCCTTCAATGCAAACAGTTGTTTTGGATGACCCGTGTGCAACCACGTACACACAATTTTGTAAGATTTGCATATGTCATATTGGGTATATTGCCATTTGTTAAACTGGGAAGATTGACATTTGTTGATCTAGTAACATTGCCATTTGTCAACCTTGTAACACCGCCATTTGTCAAAATATGCAGCTAAGAATCACTAGCACATCTAATTTTTGCAACTAAAATTCAGTAATTAAGCATAGTTTTCATTCATGGATTAAGCAGTCGTTCTTTATACAAAAAGTTCAACTCGACAACTGAACCGACCAAACTTTTCCCCAATTGTTGCCAACCACATACTGAAAAAGCTAGTTCAACTATATATACTAGCTAGTTTTAAGTACGTTGTACGACACTACCACATCTATAGTCAGATGAACTGAACAAAATAGCCCCTAAATACTACTACAAAGGGGGCTTTGTACTACTTCCGGCAGCCCCTCCTCTGCCGAGCACGCTCAGTAAGAGGCAGAGGAGGAGCCTACCGACAAGCTAGACAACTGCAATATGGCGTCTGCCGCTGCTGCACCTTCAGCAACGCTCACCTCGAACGCCCTCTGCCGCTCTAGATGACCCCTCTCAAAGCGGTGGTTCTCCTTCTAGATCTCCTGATTTTTCACCTCTGCAGCGTGTGTTGCGGCCATAGCGGCGGTAAGGCTCTTTGCATGCTCGACGAGGCGCTCCTCCTCCTCTTGCAGGAACTCGATGTAGCACACAAGGTCGCTGGTGCACGTGCAGGCCTCCACCTCTGCCTCCCGCCTTCGGGCGATGGTGCCAGAGCGGGTGATGACCCCGGCGGTCGACGGTGGGCTGGCAGCCACGACCACCATCTCCCGCCTTCAGGCCACGGTGGCGGAGTGGTTGATGGCCACGGTGGCCAACAGTGGGGTGGCGGCCACGACTGCCACCTCCCTCCTTCGGGTCACGGCGGCGGAGCGGGCGATGGCCCTGGCTTTCGACGATGGTGTGGTGGCCACGGCGACAGACAGTGTTGTGGTGGCAACGAAGGCCGGCAACAGCTGCCGACAGGCAGCGACAGTGGAGCGTGTGGTGGGTGTTCCGCGCACACCCAACAGAGACGCCACGTGCACTACACTACGTCGGGGACTGCGCCGCCGCCGCGGTGTAGCCTCTCAGCTGGAGCTGTCCTCTGATGACGGCGGAGTGGCTGAGCGACGATGACAGACCAGTGCCATTGGCAATTATGGGAGAAGCAGACGAGATAAGCTATAGGGATGGAGGGGGAAATGCCACGCAAGACTCGCCGGCCATGAGGGCTTATATAGTAGGCCGGTAAGCATTGGGATTTTGGGGGATTTCACCGAGTCGGGCGGGAAGCTTGCGTGGGAACTTGCGCGGTTGCGCGGGAACGGGCTCACCACCATTTGGCCAAAAGAACGCCCCCGTGCGCTGCTCAGGCTTGCGCTCTAAGCCGTCTGCGGTAGCGGGGTGACAAGACGTGCGAGAGGAGGACGAGAGGACACATACACATACGGTTAATAAAAAACGTTTACGATTACATTACCTTCTACCCCGTCCTGGTTTATAAGTCGTCTATGTATTTTTGTGCCAAATTTTGACTAGCTATTTAACTAATAAAGTACGAATGCATGTCGCGAGAGATTATACCGTTGGGTTTGTATTTGAATATAGTTTCCAATTATATATTTTTATCACATGCATTAACATTTTGTTGGTTAAATTTAAGGTCAAAATATGGCACAGAATATAAAGGGGACTAATAGTCCAAGACAGAGGTAGTAGGACACGGTCGCTCTCTATGCAGCGATGCAACTGTCGGCCGGCTTGTAGACGACCATTCCCTGCGTGTTCAACTGCTCTATGCGTGTGGTTGCTCGCAGTTGAGGCGGACGTGGCGCGCACTCTGCTCTCGTCCCGCCATGCGCGCTTCATACGTCTCCAACGTATCTATAATTTTTGATTGTTCCATGCTATTATATTATCTGTTTTGGATGTTTAATGGGCTTTACTATGCACTTTTATATTATTTTTGGGACTAACCTATTAACCGAAGGCCCAGTGCAAATTGCTATTTTTTTGCCTACTTCAGTGTTTTGCAGAAAAGGAATATCAAACGGAATCCAAACGGAACGAAACCTTCGCGAGGATCTTTTTTGGAACAGATGCGATCCAGGAGACTTGGAGTGGACATCAAGGAAGCAGCGAGGAAGCCACGAGGCAGGAGGGCACGCCCAGGGGGGCAGGCGCCCCCACCCTCGTGGGCCCCTTGTAGCTCCACCGACCTACTTCTTTCGCCTATATATACTATTATACCCTGAAACCATCGGGGAGAGCCACGAACCACTTCTCCACCGCCACAACCTTCTGTACCTGTGAGATCCCATCTTGGGGCCTTTTCCGGCGCTCCGCTGGAGGGGGATTCGATCACAGAGGGCTTCTACATCAACACCATAGCCTCTCCGATGATGTGTGAGTAGTTTACAACAGACCTTCGGGTCCATAGTTATTAGCTAGATGGCTTCTTCTCTCTCTTTGGATCTCAATACAAAGTTCTCCTCGATCTTCTTGGAGATCTATTTGATGTAATTCTTTTTGCGGTGTGTTTGTCGAGATCCGATGAATTGTGGATTTATGATCAAGATTATCTATGAACAATATTTGATTCTTCTCTGAATTCTTATATGCATGATTTAATATCTTTGCAAGTCTCTTTGAATTATCAGTTTGGTTTGCCCTACCAGATTGATCTTTCTTGCAATGGGAGAAGTTCTTAGCTTTGGGTTCAATCTTGCGGTGTCCTTTCCGAGTGACAGCAGGGGCAGCAAGGCACGTATTGTATTGTTGCCATCGAGGGTAAAAAGATGGGGTTTATATCATATTGCTTGAGTTTATCCCTCTACATCATGTCATCTTGCCTAATGCCTTACTCTGTTCTTATGAAGTTAATACTCTAGATGCATGCTGGACAGTGTTCGATGTGTGGAGTAATAGTAGTAGATGCAGAATCGTGTCGGTCTACTTGTCACGGACGTGATGCCTATGTTTATGATCATGCCTAGATATTCTCATAACTATGCGCTTTTCTATCAATTGCTCAACAGTAATTTGTTCACCCACCGTAATAATTGCTATCTTGAGAGAAGCCACTAGTGAAACCTATGGCCCACGGGTCTATTTTACATCATATTAGTCTCCCATCAACTAGCTATTTCTGTCGTCGTTTACTTTGCAATCTTTACTTTCCAGTCTACACAACAAAAATACCAAAAATATTTATCTTGTTATCTTTATCAGATCTCACTTTTGCAAGTGGCCGTGAAGGGATTGACAACCCCTTTATCGTGTTGGTTGCAAGGTTCTTGATTGTTTGTGCATGTACTAGGCGACTTGCGTGTAGTCTCCTACTAGATTGATACCTTGGTTCTCAAAAACTAAGGGAAATACTTACGCTACTTTGTTGCATCACCCTTTCCTCTTCAAAGGAAAACGAACGCATGCTCAAGAGGTAGCAAGAAGGATTTATGGCGCCGTTGCTGGGGAGATCTACGCCAAGTCAAGACACACGAAGTACCCATCACAAACTCTTATCCCTCGCATTACATTATTTGCCATTTTCCTCTCGTTTTCCTCTCCCCCACTTCACCTTTGCCGTTTTATTCGCCCTTTTTCCGTTCGCCTCTCTTCACTTGCTTCTTGTTGTTGGGGATCGTAGCAGAAATTTAAAATTTTATACGCATCACCAAGATCAATCTATCGAGTAATCTAGCAACGAGGGGAAGGAGAGTGCATCTACATACCCTTGTAGATTGCTAAGCGGAAGCGTTCAAGTGAACGGGGTTGATGGAGTCGTACTCGTCATGATCCAAATCACCGATGATCCTAGCGCCGAACGGACGGCACCTCCGCGTTCAACACACGTACGGTTGGGAGACGTCTCCTCCTTCTTGATCCAGCAAGGTGAGAGGAGAAGTTGAGGGAAAACTCCAACAGCACGACGGCGTGGTGGTGATGGAGCTCGTGGTTCTCCGGCAGGGCTTCGCCAAGCACTGCGGAGGAAGATGAGGTGTTGGAGGAGGAAGAGGGCTGCGCCAGGGGAAGGGTGCGGCTGCCCTCTCTCTCCCTCACTATATATAGGGGAAGGGAGGAGGGGGAGGTTCCCTAGGGTTCCCTAGGGGAGGGGCGGCGACCACAGGGGAAACCCTAGATGGGTTTGGGCGCCCCCACCCCCTAGGAAACTTGCCCCCCAAGCCGGGAGGGGCGGATGCCCTAGGGGTGGCGCCCCCACCTCTCCTGGTTACGTGAGATGGGGTGGGAAGGGCGCTTAGCCCCTTAGTGGGCTGATGTGCCCTCTCCCCTTGGCCCATAAGGCCCCCAACGCTTGCCGGGGCCTCCGAAACCCCTTTCGGACACGCTGGTCATCACCTGGTACCCCCGGAACAATTTCGGACTCCAATACCCTTCGTCCAATATACCGATCTTCACCTCCGGACCATTTCGGAGCTCCTCGTCATGTCCGGGATCTCATCCGGGACTCCAAACAACCTTCGGTAACCACATACTATTTCCCATAACAACTCTAGCGTCACCGAACCTTAAGTGTGTAGACCCTACGGGTTCGGGAACCATGCAGACATGACCGAGACAACTCTCCGGCCAATAACCAACAGTGGGATCTGGATACCCATGTTGGCTCCCACATGTTCCACGATGATCTCATCGGATGAACCACGATGTCGAGGATTCAATCAATCCCGTATACAATTCCCTTTGTCCAACGGTATTGTACTTGCCCGAGATTCGATCGTCGGTATCCCGATACCTTGTTCAATCTCGTTACCGGCAAGTCTCTTTACTCGTTCCGTAACACATCATCCCGTGATCAACTCCTTGGTCACATTGTGCACATTATGATGATGTCCTACCGAGTGGGCCCAGAGATACCTCTCCGTTTACACGGAGTGACAAATCCCAGTCTCGATTCGTGCCAACCCAACAGACACTTTCGGAGATACCTGTAGTGTACCTTTATAGCCACCCAGTTACGTTGTGACGTTTGGCACACCCAAAGCACTCCTACGGTATCCGGGAGTTGCACAATCTCATGGTCTAAGGAAATAATACTTGACATTAGAAAAGCTTTAGCAAACGAACTACACGATCTTGTGCTAGGCTTAGGATTGGGTCTTGTCCATCACATCATTCTCCTAATGATGTGATCCCGTTATCAACGACATCCAATGTCCATGGTCAGGAAACCGTAACCATCTATTGATCAACGAGCTAGTCAACTAGAGGCTTACTAGGGACATGGTGTTGTCTATGTATCCACACATGTATATGAGTTTCCTATCAATACAATTCTAGCATGGATAATAAACGATTATCATGAACAAGGAAATATAATAATAACCAATTTATTATTGCCTCTAGGGCATATTTCCAACAGTCTCCCACTTGCACTAGAGTCAATAATCTAGTTCACATCGCCATGTGATTAACACTCACAGGTCACATCACCATGTAACCAACATCCAAGAGTCTACTAGACTCAATGATCTAGTTCACATCACTATGTGATAAACACTCAAACAGTTCTGGGTTTGATCATGTTATGCTTGTGAGAGAGGTTGTAGTCAACGGGTCTTGCCATATTCAGATCCCTATGTATTTCGCAAAACTTTATGTCATATTGTAGATGCTGCTACCACGTTCCACTTGGAGCTATTCCAAATTGTTGCTCCATTATATGTATCTGGTATCTCTACTCAGAGCTATCCGGATAGGTGTTAAGCTTGCATCGACGTAACTCTTTACGTCTAACTCTTTATCACCTCCATAACCGAGAAACATTTCCTTATTCCTCTAAGGATAATTTTGACCGCTATCTGGTGATCCACTCCTAGATCACCTTTGTACCCTCTTGCCAGACATGTGGCAAGGCGCACATCAGGTGCGGCACTCAGCATGGCATACTGTATAGAGCCTATGACAAAAGCATAGGGGACGACCTTCGTCCTTCCTCTTTCTTCTGTCGTGGTCAATCTTCGAGTCTTACTCAACTTCACACCACTCAGGTAAGAACCCCTTCTTTGACTGATCTATTTTGAACTCCTTCAAAAACATGTCAAGGTGTGCATTCTTTGATAGTATCATTAGGCGTCTTGATCTATCTCTATAGATCTTGATGCCCAATATGTAAGCAGCTTTATCCAGGTCTTCCTTTGAAAAACACTCTTCAAACAACCGTTTATGCTTTCCAGAAATTCTACATTATTTCGGATCAACAATATGTCATTCACATATACTTATCAGAAATGTTGTAGTGATCCCACTCACTTTCTTGTAAACACAAGTTTCTAGCAAACATTGTATAAACCTAAAAGCTTTGATCTCTCTATCAAAGCATGTATTCTGACTCCGAGATGCTTGCTCTAGTCCATAGAAGGATTGCTGGAGCTAGCATACCTTTTAGCATCCTTAGGATTGACAAAACCTTTTATTGTATCACATACAACTTTTTCTTACGAAAACTGGTAAGAAAACTTGTTTTGTCTTCCATCTGTCAGATTTCATAATCGAAAAATACAGCTAATGCTAACATGATTCCGACGAACTTGAGCATCGCTACGGGTGAGAAATTCTCATTGTAGTCAACTCCTTGAACTTGTGAAAAGACTCTTTCCCACAAGTCGAGCTTCATAGACGGTAACATTACCGCCCACGCCCGTCTTCTTCTTAAAGATCCATTTATCTCAATGGCTTGCCGATCATCGGGCAAGTCCACCAAAGTCTATACTTTGTTCTGATACATGGATCCTATCTCGGATTTCATGGCTTCTAACCATTTGTCGGAATACGGGCCCACCATCGCTTCTCCATAGCTCGTAGGTTCATTGTTGTCTAACAACATGATATCTAAGAAAGGATTACCGTACCACTTAGGAGTATGTAACGATCCAAACCCATGGGGTCCAAATCTTCTGAGCTTTCTGTGCTATCCCTGGATCAAAAGCTAGCACACCCAGTACAAATATGAATATCAAGCACAAACGTCATTTTATTACATCGAAGATCCAAAGTTCAATTTATTACAACTCTCTCAGCTGAAGGCTGAGTTACATAGCAGAAGCAAATAACATAATAATAATCCTGAGCCCATCAGTCGCCACAAGGCTAGTTGAGTGTAGCTCCGTAGCCCTATCTCGTCACTCATCATCTGCACATGACACGTACAGGTAAGTACTTTGAGTGTACTCGCAAGTTGCAACAAGAGTGATAACAAATATTCATGCTGGGTTGGTGTCTAGGGTTTCTTTGCGAAAAGCCAATTTTTTCCTAGAATATAAACAAAATAAATAAAACGAGTTTTGATAAACATTTTTTAAAAACATAGAGTTTAAGTGAATACTTGGATATCCGCACCAAGATTCACAAAAAAATAATTTTCTCCTTCAGGTTGAAGTAAAACACCCCACTGTGTTTAACTTCCACCTAACCCTTTATAAAATAGCTTTGAGAAAAGAGAGGGGAGATTCTTCTTCAGTCCAAGTCTTCAGTTGCTTAAAATTGCCCGTAACCGAGGGCACGGCTAATCGATTAGGTTAAACCCTCTATAGAGGTCGTACACGTTCCCCACATGACACAACCAACCCCGTTTACCGCTACACACTTGGGTGTACAACTAGGAGGAGATTGTGACGAAGCCTTTCCGTAACAGCCCCCTATACCTGACCAAGCCGCCCGCAACTTAGGCAATGAAAGCCCCTCTCCGATGGCGGTCCTAAGGTAAGGGTTTCCCGTTAGTACTAAGCTAAGCCAGAGCCCATAGTAGCATGTGGCTGTACTGGAAGCTACATCAAACCGTACTTGGAAGATCTCATTCCCCTGGACGGTGGTCCCCATCAAAATCCTGTGTGCAAGACCCCAGTCGGGCGCATTCACTGCAAGACCCCGATGGGCGCAATCACTTGTAGACGCTCCCGTCATACCATTCCGCCCAGGGAGTAGAAGTAAAATAAAAAATATAGTTTTTGCTTTTTCAAAATATTTTCTAAATCATTGTTCCAAGGGAACAAGTTTGTAATTTTCAAAATATTTGGTCCACCCCCAACTACAAGCATGGCTAAGCGTATAGTCCAATAGCATTGGATCCTAGGGCTTTACTACTAGCAAATATTGCAAAAACAACGAAATAAAACCCTACACATGCATACTACTTGCTTTGAAAGTCAATGCAAAATTAAACACGGGATAAATATGGTCAAGGTTGCAACTTGCCTTCTGACTCGCAGCAACACGGTTCTACCTCCTCGTAGAATTCGCCTTCGCACTCGTCGCAATCTAACGCAACAAAATACTTAAGTAAGTCACTCCACATATCAAACATTAACATAACAAGTGATCAAGAAAAACCATCCAACACACAATTCATGCCAAACAACCCTAGCCAGTATATCCATATGATTCGAGTTTATGCACTTTGATAGGTTCCTATGTATGGTTTATAGTTCATGTTAATAAACTAATTAATAATCCTATAACTCTAAATTTTTATGACGACAACAACTAACCAGAAAGGTTTTCTATGGATAAATCTAATGGTTTTAACAATGAAACAAATTTTAGTTTAATGAGTTTATTAAACGATAATCAAAGGAGGTCAAAATTATGTATTGTGCTAAAACAGTAACTAAACCTTACTAAAAAAATATTCTATGAGTTCTAGCAGATTGGTATGATTCCAAAGACCAATTTTCATATCACTCACAGAATAAAAGATTCAGTAAAAATACTCAAATTATCATTTAAATCAAAATGAAATTTTAATTAGCGTAAAAGTGATATTTCAATTTTTTATAATAAACTAGAGGTCCTCAGCTATCCAGGGATATCTTATTTGTCAAATTTGGATAAGCGGTTTAAAAGATGTGATTTTTCTAAGTTGGGCTAAATTTCTGGAAAAGAAGCGAGGTAAGAAAAAGAGTCGCAACGTGGCAGAATTCTATAGGCTAATACTATTTCGTTTTTTTACAGAAAGAGCGCTGGCCTCACCGGAGGAGTTGGCCGGCGATGGACAACAAACTTGGCATGCTCTCGCTCGATGATGCGGATGTCTTCGGCAACGAAAGAGAGGTGGACGGAGTAGAGGAAGTCGAGGAAAACTTGCTGAACACCAAAACGCCCTTGGAACCGTCCTCTGGTGACCGTGATGCATCGCCGGAGTTGGGCGGAGCTCCGACCAGATGCGTACTCCGGCTTAGTAAAACAAAGAATCGACATGTTAGGATGATGCCCAAGGTCGAGATATGAAGGATGGAAGAGTTAGAATGTCTGCTTCACCTCGGACTCGCCGGAACCTTCCACGAACAGCACCAGCGTCACGCAACTCCGGTGAGCAATTCACGACGATGGGTAGGGGTATAAGCTCCCGAAGGAGAGGGGTTCGGGTAAGGAGAGAGTTGTGAGGGGAGGGGGCCTTTTATAGGATGCAGGGGAGGTCGGAACGTTGCAGGGCGTCGTCGGAATTATGGCGTCTTCATGGCGGCTGTTTCCGGTGTTCTAATGGCCATTAGGGCGCGGTTTAGTGCGGGTAACGGAAGAGTAGAAGTTAGGGCAGAGTGGGGGGTCCGTTCAGAGCGGATTTGGGGCGAGGTGGAGGAGGGGAGGGGTCGGGCGCGAGTGGGGTGCGGGCGCTGGCTCGTTGCCTGAGTCTGACGAGAGGTTGAGGACGACCGGGGTCATGAAGAGATTGAAGAAAAAGGAGGGAGAGAAAAAAAACAAAAGAGAAAAGGACCTGGGCCGTTGCTGCGTGCATTGTAGGTCCAACTCGTAGCGTTGTGCTCGTATGCGTAGCTAGCTTAGGAAATAAGAGTGGCTTAAGCCCCGTGAAAGTTAAAGGAAACATAAAATAACAATTTCACACAACAAACTTATTAGTTGGGGTCTAGAAAAAAAAAACTACGGACTTAACTTAGTTTGTGTGCACCTACTTATTTAGATGCCTTGACATAATTAAATTACTCAAAATGCAATATAGGGATAATATTCCTACTATTCGGTTAAATAGTAATATGCAAATTGCAATTTTGTATAGGTTGTCATTCTAACACTTTAATAATGAAAAGCAATCATAAACACTTAAAATTATTCAAATAATGATCAAATTACACAAAATGCTCATGCTCCAATATAACATTCCAAATTAAAAATTTGGGATGTTACAATCCTACCCCCCTTAAAAGGAATCTCGACCCCGAGATTCAGCTAGCCAGAGAAAAGATGAGGATGATCCGCTCGCAAATCTTCTTCTCGTTCCCAAGTGGCTTCTTCCTCGGTGTGATGACTCCACTGAACTTTGCATAACTTGATCGTCTTGGTGCGGGTGACTCGCTCTGCTGTATCAAGAATTTTGATAGGCTTCTCTTCATATGTGAGGTCCTTCTCCAACTGAATTGCCTCCAAAGGAACCGTGTCACTCAAAGGAATATCTGCCAATTCTGCATGACACTTCTTCAACTGTGAGACGTGAAATACATCGTGAACTCCTGATAGAGCTTCTGGTAGTTCTAGCTGATAAGCTACTTCTCCTCTACGTTCCAAAATCATGTAGGGTCCCACAAAACGTGGTGCTAACTTTCCTTTGATTCCAAACCTCTTAACTCCACGAAGTGGTGATACTCGAAGGTATGCTCTATCTCCAGGTGCATATTCCACATCCTTGCACTTGGCATCGGCATAACTCTTTTGACGAGACTGGGCGATCTTCAGTCGGTCCTTGATCAACTTGACCTTCTCTTCGGCATCTTGAATCAAGTCTGGTCCAAAGAGTTGACGTTCACCCACTTCGCTCCACATCAAAGGGGTTCTACACTTCCTGCCATAGAGTGCCTCGAACGGTGCCATCTTCAGACTGGCTTGATAGCTGTTATTATAGGAGAACTCAGCATATGGCAAATTGTCATCCCAACTAAAACCATAGTCAAGTGCACATGCACGTAACATGTCCTCCAAAATCTGATTAACCCTCTCAGTTTGTCCGTCCGTCTACGGATGAAATGACGTGCTAAACTCAAGCCTGGTTCCAAGTGACTCATGGAGCTGGTGCCAGAATTTTGAGGTAAATTGAGTGCCTCGATCTGACACATCTTTTGGGGTACACCGTGTAAGCATACAATCTGTGTCATGTAAATCTTGGCCAACTTAGCACTGGTATAGGTCGTCTTCATGGGAATGAAGTGAGCAACCTTTGTCAAGCGGTCCACAATTACCCAAATGGAGTCATATCCAGATCGAGTCTGTGGCAAACCGGTGATAAAGTCCATACCGATTTTGTCCCACTTCCAATCGGGTATTGGTAATGGTTGAAGTAACCCTGCTGGCTTCTGATGTTCAGCCTTGACTCGCTGACATACATCACAGATGGCAATATATTCTGCTATCTCTCGCTTCATATTTGGCCACCAAAATTGCTCTTTCAAATCAAGATACATCTTAGTGCTGCCTGGGTGAATAGAGTACGGAGAATCATGTGCCTCCTGCAGAATCATCCTCTTAATGCCCTCATTGTTAGGTACGCAAATACGTGACTCATACAGTCCATATCTTGTGCGAAAAGCTGTCTTGGGTATATCCTGCTCTCTGATTTTCAACTGATGGTAACCAGATCGCAAATCGATCTTTGAGAAGATCTTTGCCCCTTGAAGCTGATCAAATAGATCATTGATCATGGGTAGCGGGTACTTATTCTTGATGGTGACCTCATTAAGGGATCGATAGTCCACACACATTCTGAAGCTACCATCCTTCTTCTTCACAAATAGGATTGGAGCCCCCCATGGTGAAGAACTTGGACGAATAAACCCATTTTCTTGCAACTCACGAATCTGCTTCTTAAGTTCTGCAAGCTCATGTGCGGGCAACCTATATGGTCTCTTAGACATAGGTGCTGTACCAGGAATCAAGTCAATTACAAACTCAATGTCTCTATCAGGTGGCATTCCAGGTAGATCCTCGGGAAATACATCTGGGTACTCCCGTACAACTGGGACTTTTTCCAGGTTGGCCACTTTAAGAGAGTTGAGCATGGATGCCTTTGGCTTGCTCTTGCAGATGATCTTGAATCGTTTCCCTTCCAAGTTGCTGAGAGAAATAGACCTCTCGGCACAGTTGATACTTCCTTTATATGTGACTAACCAATCCATGCCTAAGATCACGTCCAGCCCTTCCGAGTTCAAGACAATAAGATTTGTGGGGAGTGTGGAACTTCCCAAGGTCAAGGATAGGTCAAAGCATCCCTTGCTACTTCTCATTTCTGCCCCTGGTGAAGACACTACTAAGGGGTTACTAAGAGTCCTGGTGGCTAACCCATGCTTATCCACAAATGCTTTTGATATGAACGAATGTGATGCACCAGTATCAAATAACACAAGTGCGGGAATGGAATTAACTCGAAACGTACCGATCACTGCATCGGGTGAATCCCGAGCTTCCTCTGCGGAGATGTGATTCACCTTGGCCTTCACGAAAGGATTAGGCTTTGAGCCATTTCCATTACTGCTTGCTTTCTTCTCTGTGCAGTCATTGGCATAATGTCCAGGTTTCTAGCACTTGTAATAGGTAACTTGACTTAAGTCCTTCTTGGGCCTGTCATGGCTATGACCTCCATTGCCACTATGATGCTTGTGACCATCATGATGATTTTCCTTGTGATGATGCTGATGACTATGGTTAGAGCCACTATGGTTATGTGAGCGGTTGCCTTGATAGGAATTACCGCTAGGCTTGGAAGAAGAACCATAGTGCCTTGGTGGGGATGAGGTGCGAAGCTTCTGAGATGAGTTGGAGTTGTGCTTATGAAAGTTGCTCTTCCTCTTGCGGCTTTCTATCTCCTTCTGTTTTCCCTCCAGGATAAGAGCCTTGTCAAAAAGAGCCTGACAACTGTTGAAGGTGAGAGCCATCAACTGAAAAGACAACTCATCATTCAGCCCTTCCAGAAACTTCTCTTGTCTAGCTACATCTGTCGCCACATCATCAGGTGCATAGCGTGCAAGCTGGTTGAACTCCTCCCAATACTCATTCACAGAAAGGGAACGTTGGCGTAGCGCACGAAATTCCTTCTTCTTCAGAGCCACTGCGCCGGCTGGAACATGGGCATTGCGGAAGGCAGTCCTGAATTGCTCCCAAGTAATGGCATCAACATTGGGGTAGGTAATCACATAGTTGTCCCACCAAGCAACTGCGGGACCTTCCAGCTGATGTGCGGCAAAGCGCACCTTCTCAACCTCAGTGCATTGAGCAGTATCAAGCTTCCTGGCAATGGACCGGAGCCAATCATCTGCAACCATGGGCTCAGAGGAACTGGAGAATGTTGGAGGTCGCAGCCTCAAGAACCGGGTAAGTCTGTCTACGGGAGGTGGTGGAGGTGGTGGTGGCGGTCCCCCAGCGTTCTTGTTGTTCTGCATGTTCTGAGTCAGAAGCTGGATAAGTTGTGGCTGCGCCTGCAGTAACTGCTCCATGCTAGGCGGTATGTTGTTGTTGTTGCCTCCGCATGGTTCACGTCTAGGTGGCATCTATTTGACGAGGTTCCAAGATAAGGTAGAGGAATGGAAGAGAGAAACCCTAAGAATATAGCTACCCTGATGTATGCACAAAAAGAAACAAAGGAATGCAACACAACACATCTCAAGCAATTCATGGCAGTCACACATAGTTCACTTATTCAAACAAGCCTAGGTCCTGCCGTCCACAACCTCTGGTACGGTCAAGTACTCTACCAAAACACGTTTATTCAACATGGTGGTCAATTCTAACTCGGACCGATGCGTGATTCAACTGCCATGGTCATAGTACCGTCCCATTCTTTATCATTGCTGATGAAGGGACCATTTTCTCCGACTTCCTGAAGTTCCGCTCCTCTATCCAGGGCTTCCTCATACTAGGTTTTCCAGTACTCCCTCTCTTTGCGGAGCTTATAAATCCTATCATCTGTCACCACTTCTCGGGCCTTCATCTTTCGCAGCTCTTCTCGCAACTCTAGGTTCTCCTTCTCCAGGGTTTTAACCCTTGCTCGTTGCTCATCTGCATCTTCACGTACTTGTTCCATCTCAAACTCCTGAGTCTCGAACATATACTCCATGTCATCATGCGTGTCGATTTCCGCACGTTGTCGCTTGACCTTCTGGAGAGAATCCACCAAGCTTCCCTCCAAATTGTGGATGTAACGCTCCAAGTTGAATATGTGTGCGGTTTGCAAGTCCACGTTTGTCCTATTGAGCATCTTCACGGGAACTCCATCGGTGGCGGTTCGCTTTCCAAAGGTCTGGACTCCTAGCCGATGCAACTCTTCTTGATATAGGTAGGTAAGTCTAGTCACCACCTCATGCATGGCTTTGCTGATTGCTTGTTTCTTCGTCACGGCAATGTCCAAGATGGAGATGTCCTTAGTTTTTGGCTTCTTGCATCCCGAAACATGAACGCGAAGGTTCCAGTAGCTTCCTCCCTCCTTGCACCACACTTTGACTTCAGGTATCGGCAACTTCAGCACCTCAAGCAGTGCCAAGAACAAAGAACCAAAAAGGATACCCTGGAAGTCCTTAGCTTCACGCAAAACTTGGTGCTCCATCTACAAGTTTGAAATTAGGAGAGGTTCAGCAAAGAATATAATAGAATACGAGAATCCTAGTAAATAACTAATAAGCTTTTTTCCTAGGTCTTCTATTCTACTCCATTTCTAGGGCCACCTCCTACAGTCAACGTAAGGCTCTGATACCATTTTGTAACGATCCGAACCCATGGGTCCAAATCTTCTGAGCTTTCTGTGCTATCCCTGGATCAAAAGCTAGCACACCCGGTACAAATATGAATATCAAGCACAAACGTCATTTTATTACATCGAAGATCCAAAGTTCAATTTATTACAACTCTCTCAGCTGAAGGCTGAGTTACATAGCGGAAGCAAATAACATAATAATAATCCTGAGCCCATCAGTCGCCACAAGGCTTGTTGAGTGTAGCTCCGTAGCCCTATCTCGTCACTCATCATCTGCACATGACACATACAGGTAAGTACTTTGAATGTACTTGCAAGTTGCAACAAGAGTGATAACAAATATTCATGCTGGGTTGGTGTCTAGGGTTTATTTGCGAAAAGCCAATTTTTTTCCTAGAATATAAACAAAATAAATAAAACAAGTTTTGATAAACATTTTTTTAAAACATAGAGTTTAAGTGAATACTTGGATATCCGCACCAAGATTCACAAAAAAATAATTTTCTCCTTCAGGTTGAAGTAAAACACCCCACTGTGTTTAACTTCCACCTAACCCTTTATAAAATAGCTTTGAGAAAAGAGAGGGGAGATTCTTCTTTAGTCCAAGTCTTCAGTTGCTCAAAATTGCCCGTAATCGGGGGCACGGCTAATCGATTAGGTTAAACCCTCTGTAGAGGTCGTACACGTTCCCCACATGACACAACCAACCCCGTTTACCGCTACACACTTGGGTGTACGACTAGGAGGAGATTGTGACGAAGCCTTTCCGTAACAGCCCCCTATACCTGACGAAGCCGCCCGCAACTTAGGCAATGAAAGCCCCTCTCCGATGGCGGTCCTGAGGTAAGGGTTTCCCGTTAGTACTAAGCTAAGCCAGAGCCCATAGTAGCATGTGGCTATACTGGAAGCTACATCAAACCGTACTTAGAAGATCTCATTCCCCTGGACGGCGGTCCCCACCAAAATACTGTGTGCAAGACCCTAGTCGGGCGCATTCACTGCAAGACCCTGATGGGCGCAATCACTTGTAGACGCTCCCGTCATACCATCCCGCCCAGGGAGTAGAAGTAAAAAAATAATGTAGTTTTTGCTTTTTCAAAATATTTTCTAAATCATTGTTCCAAGGGAACAAGTTTGTAATTTTCAAAATATTTGGTCCAGCCCCAACTACAAGCATGGCTAAGCGTATAGTCCAATAGCATTGGATCCTAGGGCTTTACTACTAGCAAATATTTGCAAAAACAACGAAATAAAACCCTACACATGCATACTACTTGCTTTGAAAGTCAATGCAAAATTAAACACGGGATAAATATGGTCAAGGTTGCAACTTGCCTTCTGACTCGCAGCAACACGGTTCTACCTCCTCGTAGAATTCGCCTTCGCACTCGTCGCAATCTAACGCAACAAAGTACTTAAGTAAGTCACTCCACATATCAAACATTAACATAACAAGTGATCAAGAAAAACCATCCAACACACAATTCATGCCAAACAACCCTAGCCAGTATATCCATATGATTCGAGTTTATGCACTTTGATAGGTTCCTATGTATGGTTTATAGTTCATGTTAATAAACTAATTAATAATCCTATAACTCTAAATTTTTATGACGACAACAACTAACCAGAAAGGTTTTCTACGGATAAATCTAATGGTTTTAACAATGAAACAAATTTTAGTTTAATGAGTTTATTAAACGATAATCAAAGGAGGTCAAAATTATGTATTGTGCTAAAACAGTAACTAAACCTTACTAAAAAAATATTCTATGAGTTCTAGCAGATTGGTATGATTCCAAAGACCAATTTTCATATCACTCACAGAATAAAAGATTCAGTAAAAATACTCAAATTATCATTTAAATCAAAACGAAATTTTAATTAGCGTAAAAGTGATATTTCAATTTTTTATAATAAACTAGAGGTCCTCAGCTATCCAGGGATATCTTATTTGTCAAATTTGGATAAGCGGTTTAAAAGATGTGATTTTTCTAAGTTGGGCTAAATTTCTGGAAAAGAAGCGAGGTAAGAAAAAGAGTCGCAACGTGGCAGAATTCTATAGGCTAATACTATTTCGTTTTTTTTACAGAAAGAGCGCTGGCCTCACCGGAGGAGTTGGCCGGCGATGGACAACAAACTTGGCGTGCTCTCGCTCGATGATGCGGATGTCTTCGGCAACGAAAGAGAGGTGGACGGAGTAGAGGAAGTCGAGGAAAACTTGCTGAACACCAAAACGCCCTTGGAACCGTCCTCTGGTGACCGTGATGCGTCGCCGGAGTTGGGCGGAGCTCCGACCAGATGCGTACTCCGGCTTAGTAAAACAAAGAATCGACATGTTAGGATGATGCCCAACGTCGAGATATGAAGGATGGAAGAGTTAGAATGTCTGCTTCACCTCGGACTCGCCGGAACCTTCCACGAACAGCACCAGCGTCACGCAACTCCGGTGAGCAATTCACGACGATGGGTAGGGGTATAAGCTCCCGAAGGAGAGGGGTTCGGGTAAGGAGAGAGTTGTGAGGGGAGGGGGCCTTTTATAGGATGCAGGGGAGGTCGGAACGTTGCAGGGCGTCGTCGGAATTATGGCGTCTTCATGGCGGCTGTTTCCGGTGTTCTAATGGCCATTAGGGCGCGGTTTAGTGCGGGTAACGGAAGAGTAGAAGTTAGGGCAGAGTGGGGGGTCCGTTCAGAGCGGATTTGGGGCGAGGTGGAGGAGGGGAGGGGTCGGGCGCGAGTGGGGTGCGGGCGCTGGCTCGTTGCCTGAGTCTGACGAGAGGTTGAGGACGACCGGGGTCATGAAGAGATTGAAGAAAAAGGAGGGAGAGAAAAAAAACAAAAGAGAAAAGGACCTGGGCCGTTGCTGCGTGCATTGTAGGTCCAACTCGTAGCGTTGTGCTCGTATGCGTAGCTAGCTTAGGAAATAAGAGTGGCTTAAGCCCCGTGAAAGTTAAAGGAAACATAAAATAACAATTTCACACAACAAACTTATTAGTTGGGGTCTAGAAAAAAAAAACTACGGACTTAACTTAGTTTGTGTGCACCTACTTATTTAGATGCCTTGACATAATTAAATTACTCAAAATGCAATATAGGGATAATATTCCTACTATTCGGTTAAATAGTAATATGCAAATTGCAATTTTGTATAGGTTGTCATTCTAACACTTTAATAATGAAAAGCAATCATAAACACTTAAAATTATTCAAATAATGATCAAATTACACAAAATGCTCATGCTCCAATATAACATTCCAAATTAAAAATTTGGGATGTTACAGAGTAGTACATATCCTTGTCGACCTACGAGGTTCGATAGCAACTTGATCCGAAGCTTCATGATCACTATCATTAACTTCCTATTCAATAGACGTAGGCGTCACAGAAAACATCTTTCTGTGTTGCATCACTCTCTGGTTGAAGTAAAGGTTCGACAACCTCATCAAGTTCTATCTTCCTCCCACTTAATTCTTTCGAGAAAAACTCCTTCTCAAGAAAGTACCCGTTTTTAGCGACAAAAAATTTGCCCTCGGATCTGAGATAGAAGGTGTACCCAACTGTCACCTTTGGGGTATACTATGAAGATGTGTTTGTCCGCTTTGGGTTCGAGCTTCTCCGGCTGAAGCCTTAAGCATCATAGCCCCAAACATTAAGAAATAATGACTTTGGTTTCTTGCCAAACCAATGTTCATACGACGTCGTCTCAACGGACTTAGATGGTGTCCTATCTAAAGTGAATGCAGCTGTCTCTAACGCATAACCTCACAATGAAAACGGTAGATCGGTAAGAGACATCATAGATCGCACCATATCTCATAAGGTTCGATTACGACGTCCGGACACACCATAACCCAGTGGTGTTCCAGGTGGCTTCAACTATGAAACAATTCCACAATGTCTTAAGTGTTTGCCAAACTCATAACTCAGATATTCTCATTGATCAGATCGTAGGAATTTTATCTTCTTGTTATGATGGTTCTTAACTTCACTCTGAAATTGCTTGAACTTTTCAAACGTTTCAGACTTGTGCTTCATTAAGTAAATATACCTATATCTACTCAAATCGTCAGTGAAGATGAGAAAATAGCGATATCCACCGCACGCTTCAATTCTCATTGGATCACACGTATCAGCATGTATGATTTCCAACAAGTCCACTTGCCCGTTTCATTGTACCTGAAAATGGGGTCTTGGTCATCCTGCCCATGAGGCATGGCTCGCATGTGTCAAGCGATTCAAAATCAAGTGACTCCAAACATCCATCGACATGGAGTTTCTTCATGCATCTTACGCCAATATGACCTAAGCGGTAGTGCCATAAGAAAGTGGTACTATCATTATTAACTCTACATCTTTTGGTGTGAACATGTGTATTATCACGACCGAGATTCAATGAACCATTCACATAGGGTGCATGACCATGAAAGGTATTATTCATGTAATCAGAATAACCATTATTCCCTAACTTAAATGAATAACCGTATTGCAATGAACATGATCTAATCATATTCATGCTCAACGTAGACACCTGATAACATTTATCTAGGTTCAATACTAACCCCGAAGGTAGATGGAGTGTGCGATGGTGATCTCATCAACTTTGGAAACACTTCCAACACACATCGTCACCTCACCCTTAGCCAGTCTCCGTTTAGTCTGTAGCTTTTGCTTCAAGTCACCAATAATAGCAATTGAACCGGTATCCAATACCCAGGTGCTACCAGGAGTACTAGTGAGGTACACATTAATAACACGTATATTCTTTGTTGAAGTTGCCAGCCTTCTTATCTACCATGAATTTGGGGTAATTCCGCTACCAGTGACCGTTCCCCTTACAATAGAAGCACTTAGTCTCGGGTTTGGGTTCAACCTTGTGTTCCTTCACTGGAGCGGCAACTGGTTTGCCATCCATGAAGTTTCCCTTCTAGCCCTTGCCCTTATTGAAACCAGTGGTCTTATTAAACCATCAACACTTGATGCTCCTTTCTTGATTTCTACCTCTTGCGGTCTTAAGCACCGCGAACAGCTCCGGGATCAATTCCATCCCTTGCATGTCATAGTTCATCACGAAGATCTAGTAGCTTAGTGATCGTGGCTAGAGAGCTCTATCAATCACTATCTTATATGGAAGTTTAACTCCCACTTGATTTAAGTGATTGTAGCACCCAGACATTCTGAGCACATGCTCACTAGCTGAGCTATTCTCCTCCATCTTGTTGGCAAAAGAACTTGTCAGAGGTCTCACACCTCTCAACACGGGCATGAGCCTGAAATCCCAATTTCAGCTCTTGGAACATCTCATATGTTCTATGGCGTTCAAAACGTCATTGGAATCCCGATTCTAAGCCATAAAGTATGGTGCACTAAACTATCAAGTAGTCATCAGGATGTGTCTGTCAAGTGTTCACAACATCCACAGACGACGTTGTAGGGGTTTGCACATCGAGCGGTGCATCAAAGAAGTAAGCCTTTTGTGTAGCAGTGAGGACACTCCTCGGACTACGGACCTAGTCCGCATCATTGCTTACAATATCTTTCAACTTAATCTTTCTCTAGGAACGTATTGAAACAGGGAGCTACAACGTGAGCTATTTATCTACAACATATTTGCAAAGACAATTTAGACTATGTTCATGATAATTGAGTTCATCTAATCAAATTATTTAATGAACTCCCACTCAGATAGACATCCCTCTAGTCATCTAAGTGAAACATTATCCGAATCAACTAGGCCGTGTCCGATCATCACGTGAGACGGACTAGTCATCAACGGTGAACATCTCATGTTGATCGTATCTTCTATACGACTCATGTTTGACCTTTCGGTCTTCCATGTTCCGAGGCCATGTATGTACATGCTAGGCTCGTCAAGTCAACCTAAGTGTTTCGCATGTGTCCCGAGGCCATGTCTGTACATGCTAGGCTCATCAACACCCGTTGTATTCGAACGTTAGAATCTATCACACCCGATCATCACGTGATGCTTCGAAACAACGAACCTTCGCAACGGTGCACAGTTAGTGGGAACACTTTTCTTGAAATTTTAGTGAGGGATCATCTTATTTAAGCTACCGTCGTTCTAAGCAAATAAGATGTAAAACATGATAAACATCACATGCAATCAAATAGTGACATGATATGGCCAATATCATTTTGCTCCTTTTGATCTCCATCTTTGGGGCTCCATGATCATCGTTGTCACCGGCATGACACCATGATCTCCATCATCGTGTCTTCTTGAAGTTGTCTCGGCATCTACTACTTCTACTACTATGGCTAACGCTTTAGCAATAAAGTAAAGTAATTACATGACATTTAAGTTGACACGCGGGTCATAAATAAATTAAGACAACTCCTATGGCTCCTGCCGGTTGTCATACTCATCAACATGCAAGTCGTGATTCCTATTAAAACAATATGATCAATCTCATACATCACATATATCATTCATCACATCCTTTTGGCCATATCACATCACAAGGCATATGCTGCAAAAACAAGTTAGACGTCCTCTAATTGTTGTTGCAAGTTTTTACGTGGCTGCTATAGGTTTCTAGCAAGAACGTTTCTTACCTACGCGAAAACCACAACGTGATATGCCAATTTCTATTTACCCTTCATAAGGACCCTTTTCAGCAAATCCGATCCGACTAAAGTGGGAGAGACAGATACCCGCTAGCCACCTTATGCAACTAGTGCATGTAAGTCGGTGGAACCAGTCTCACGTAAGAGTACGTGTAAGGTCGATCCGGGCCGCTTCATCCCACGATGCCGCCGAATCAAGATAAGACTAGTAACGGCAAGTAAATTGACAAAATTGACGCCCACAACTGCTTTGTGTTCTACTCGTGCATAGAAACTACGCATAAACCTGGCTCATGATGCCACTGTTGGGGATCGTAGCAGAAATTTAAAATTTTCTACGCATCACCAAGATCAATCTATGGAGTAATCTAGCAACGAGGGGAAGGAGAGTGCATCTACATACCCTTGTAGATCGCTAAGCGGAAGCGTTCAAGTGAACGGGGATGATGGAGTCGTACTCGTCGTGATCCGAATCACCGATGATCCTAGCGCCGAATGGACGGCACCTCCACGTTCAACACACGTACGGTTGGGAGACGTCTCCTCCTTCTTGATCCAGCAAGGTGAGAGGAGAAGTTGAGGGAAAACTCCGACAGCACGACGGCGTGGTGGTGATGGAGCTCGTGGTTCTCCGGCAGGGCTTCGCCAAGCACTACGTAGGAGGATGAGGTGTTGGAGGAGGAAGAGGGATGTGCCAGGGGAAGGGTGCGGCTGCCCTCTCTCTCTCCCAAACTATATATAGGGGGAAGGGAGGAGGTGGAGGCGCCCTAGGGTTCCCTAGGGGAGGGGCGGCAGCCACAGGGGAAACCCTAGATGGGTTTGGGCGCCCCCACCCCCTAGGAAACTTGCCCCCCAAGCCGGGAGGGCGGCTGTCCTAGGGGTGGCGCCCCCACCTCTCCTGGTTACGTGAGATGGGGTGGGATGGGCGCTCAGCCCCTTAGTGGGCTGATGTGCCCTCTCCCCTTGGCCCATAAGGCCCCCCAACGCTTGCCGGGGCCTCCGAAACCCCTTTCGGACACGCTGGTCATCACCTGGTACCCCCGGAACAATTTCGGACTCCAATACCCTTCGTCCAATATACCGATCTTCACCTCTGGACCATTCCGGAGCTCCTCGTCATGTCCGGGATCTCATCCGGGACTCCTAACAACCTTCGGTAACCACATACTATTTCCCATAACAACTCTAGCGTCACCGAACCTTAAGTATGTAGACCCTACGGGTTCGGGAACCATGCAGACATGACCGAGACAACTCCCCGGCCAATAACCAACAGCGGGATCTGGATACCCATGTTGGCTCCCACATGTTCCATGATGATCTCATCGGATGAACCACGATGTCGAGGATTCAATCAATCCCGTATACAATTCCCTTTGTCCAGCGGTATTGTACTTGCCCGAGATACAATCGTCGGTATCCCGATACCTTGTTCAATCTCGTTACCGGCAAGTCTCTTTACTCGTTCCTTAACACATCATCCCGTGATCAACTCCTTGGTCACATTGTGCACATTATGATGATGTCCTACCGAGTGGGCCCAGAGATACCTCTCCGTTTACACGGAGTGACAAATCCCAGTCTCGATTCGTGCCAACCCAACAGACAGTTTCGGAGATACCTATAGTGTACCTTTATAGCCACCCAGTTACGTTGTGACGTTTGGCACACCCAAAGCACTCCTACGGTATCCGGGAGTTGCACAATCTCATGGTCTAAGGAAATGATACTTGACATTAGAAAAGCTTTAGCAAACGAACTACACGATCTTGTGCTAGGCTTAGGATTGGGTCTTGTCCATCACATCATTCTCCTAATGATGTGATCCCGTTATCAACGACATCCAATGTCCATGGTCAGGAAACCGTAACCATCTATTGATCAACGAGCTAGTCAACTAGAGGCTTACTAGGGACATGGTGTTGTCTATGTATCCACACATGTATCTGAGTTTCCTATCAATACAATTCTAGCATGGATAATAAACGATTATCATGAACAAGGAAATATAATAATAACCAATTTATTATTGCCTCTAGGGCATATTTCCAACAGTTGTTTGCTCATGTGTTAGACCGTTTGTTTCTCCCTCATGGCGAATCCTTTATCTCTCCCTTTGTCCTCTGAGTTTGAAGTTCTTCACTTCAAACAAAGACAAGGAGAAAACTTAAAAGATGCTTGGTTTAGGATGATGGAATCTTATCGTAATTGTACCCTAGAGGTAAATTTTAGAATTTTACTTCGCAATTTTTATGTTGGACTAAATATGTCCCATAGACAACTCTTGGATGTCGCTGCCAATGGCAATTTTATCGAAATTTATCCCAGTATTGCGCATGAAATTATAGAGGGAATAGTAGGAATCCTACCCCAAAAAGAAAATGGATTACATCATACCCAGGAAGAGATGCAAGTTTTTGAGAAAATTTGCGAAGTAACGAAAATCTTACAAAAGTCTCTTGAACCTCTCAAAAGTGTTAGCGGAAACCTTCACCGCATGAATATGTTGATCACCCTTTGTAATAAGCGGTTGGATTCTTTAGATTTAAAAATTTCTGAATATGAAGGGAAACACAAAGAACCTCCCGGATTCGAGCATGACTCTGCTAAAAATAAAAAAAACCAAAGATGATGATACCTAGATCTATTCTTGTTTTTATGCCTAGCTAGGGGCGTTAAACGATAGCGCTTGTTGGGAGGCAACCCAATTTTACTTTTGTTTCTTGTTTTTTGTTCCTATTTAGTAATAAATAAATCATCTATATACTGCTATGATTGTGTTTTTTGTGTTTTAATTAGTGTTTGTGCCAAGTAAAGCCTTTAGGATCTTCTTGGATGATTGTTGTTTGATCTTGCTGAAAAAAACCAGAAAGTATGCACTCACAAGAATAATTTTCATTTTTACCAGAGAGCAATAAAATACCAATTCCAACTGCAGTAGATCAATATACAAATTATTTAGGACGTCCTAATTTCTCAAGATTTTTGGAGTTACATAAGTATTCGAAACCTACAGATTACAACAGACTGTTCTGTTTTTGACAGATTCTTTTTTTCGTGTGTTGTTTGCTTATTTTGATGAATCTATGGCTAGTATCGGGGGTATGAACCATAGATAAGTTGGAATACGGTAGGTTTAACACCAATATAAATAAAGAATGAGTTCATTACAGTACCTTAAAGTAGTGATTTGTTTTCTTATACTAACAGAGCTCATGAGATTTTCTGTTGAGTTTTGTGTTGTGAAGTTTTCAAGTTTCTAGGTAAAGATTTGATGGAGTTTGGAATAAGGAGTGGCAAGAGCCTAAGCTTTGGGATGCCCAAGTCACCCCAAGGTAAAATTCAAGGACAACCAAAAGCCTAAGCTTGGGGATGCGCCAGAAGGCATCCCCTCTTTCGTCTTCGTCCATCGGTAACTTTACTTGAGGCTATATTTTTATTCACCACATGATATGTGTTTTGCTTGGAGAGTCTTGTATGATTTGAGTCTTTGATTTTTAGTTTACCACAATCATCCTTGCTGTACACGCCTTTTGGAGAGACACACATTAATCGGAATTTATTAGAACACTCTTTGCGCCTCACTTATATCTTTTGAGCTAGATAATTTTGCTCCAGTGCTTCACTTATATCATTTAGAGCACGGTGGTGGTTTTATTTTATAGAAATTATTGATCTCTCGTGCTTCACTTATATTATTTTGAGAGTCCTTTAGAACAACATGGTAATTTGCTTTGGCTATAAAATTAGTCTTAATATGATAGGCATCCAAGATGGGTATAATAAAAACTTTCATGAAGAGTGCATTGAATACTATGAGAAGTTTGATACTTGATGATTGTTTTGAGATATGAAGATGGTAATATTAGAGTCATGCTAGTTGAGTAGTTGTGAATTTGATAAATACTTGTGTTAGAGTTTGCAAGTCCTGTAGCATGCACGTATGGTAAATGTTGTGTGACAAATTTGAAGCACGAGGTGTTTATTTCATTGTCCTCCTTATGAGTGGCGGTCGGGGACGAGCGATGGTCTTTTCCTACCAATCTATCCCGTAGGAGCATGCGCGTAATGCTTGGTTTTTCATGACTTGTAGATTTTTGCAATAAGTATGTGAGGTCTTTATGACTAATGTTGAGTCCATGGATTATACGCACTCTCACCTTCCCATCATTGCTAGCCTCTTCGGTACCATGCATTGCCCTTTCTCACCTTGAGAATTGGTGCAAACTTCGCCGGTGCATCCAAACCCCGTGATATGATATGCTCTATCATACATAAACCTCCTTATATCTTCCTAAAACAGCCACCATACCTATCTATTATGGCATTTCCATAGCCATTCCGAGATATATTGCCATGCAACTTTCCACCGTTACATTTATTATGACACGCTTCATCATTTTTCATATTGCCTTGCATGATCATGTAGTTGACATTGTATTTGTGGAAAAGCCACCATGCATAATTTCATACATGTTACTCTTGATTCATTGCCCATCCCGGTACACTGCCGGAGGCATTCATATAGAGTCATACTTTGTTCTAGTATCGAGTTGTAATCTTTGAGTTGTAAATAAATAGAAGTGTGATGAACATCATTAATAGAGCATTGTCCCAAAAAGAAAAAAGGGGGAAGGCCGAATGAAAAAAAAAGAAAGGACAAATAAAAAAAGAAAAGAAAAGGGACAATGCTACTATCCTTTTTCCACACTTGTGCTTCAAATTAGGACCATGATCTTCATGATAGAGAGTCTCTTATATTGTCACTTTCATATACTAGTGGGAATTTTTCATTATAGAACTTGGCTTGTATATTCCAACAATGGGCTTCCTCAAATGCCCCAGGTCTTCATGAGCAAGCAAGTTGGATGCACACCCACTTAGTTTCTTTTGTTGAGCTTTCATACATTTACAGCTCTAGTGCATCCGTTGCATGGCAATCCCTACTCCTCGCATTGACATCAATTGATGGGCATCTCCATAGCCCTTTGATTAGCCACATCATTGTGAGACTTTCTCTTTTTTGTCTTCTCCACACAACCCCCATCATTATGTTCTATTCCACCCATAGTGCTATGTCCATGGCTCACGCTCATGTATTGCGTGAAGGTTGAAAAAAGTTTGAGAGTACGGAAGTATGAAACAATTTCTTGGCTTGTCATCGGGGTTGTGCATGATGAGATCATTTTTGTGTGAAGAAAATGAAGCATAGCCAAACTATATGATTTTGTAGGGATAAGCTTTCTTTGGCCATGTTATTTTGAGAAGACATAATTGCTTAGTTAGTATGCTTGAAGTATTATTATTTTTATGTCAATATTAAACTTTTGTCTTGAATCTTTCGGACCTGAACATTCATGCCACAATAAAGAAAATTACATTGAAAATTATGTTAGGTAGCATTCCACATCAAAAATTCTGTTTTTATCATTTACCTACTTGAGGATGAGCAGGTATTAAGCTTGGGGATGCTTGATACGTCTCCAACGTATCTATAATTTTTCATTGTTCCATGCTATTATATTATCTGTTTTGGATGTTTAATGGGCTTTACTATGCACTTTTATATTATTTTTGGGACTAACCTATTAACCGAAGGCCCAGTGCAAATTGCTGTTTTTTTGCCTATTTCAGTGTTTCGCAGAAAAGGAATATCAAACGGAATCCAAACTTAACGAAACCTTCACGAGGATCTTTTTTGGAACAAATGCAATCCAGGAGACTTGGAGTGGACGTCAAGGAATCAGCGAGCAAGCCACAGGCAGGAGGGCGCGCCCAGGGGGGCCAGGCGCGCCCCCACCCTCGTGGGCCCTCGCAGCTCACCGACCTACTTCTTTCGCCTATATATACTCTTATACCCTAAAACCATCGGGGAGATCCACGAAACACCTTTTCCACCGCCACAACCTTCTGTACCTGTGAGATCCCATGTTGGGGCCTTTTCCGGCGCTTCGCCGGAGGGGGATTCGATCACGGAGGGCTTCTACATCAACACCATAGCCTCTCTGATGATGTGTGAGTAGTTTACAATAGACCTTCAGCTCCATACTTATTAGCTAGATGGCTTCTTCTCTCTCTTTGGATCTCAATACAAAGTTCTCCTTGATCTTCTTGGAGATCTATTCGATGTAATTCTTTTTGTGGTGTGTTTGTCGAGATCCGATGAATTGTGGATTTATGATCAAGATTATCTATGAACAGTATTTGATTCTTCTCTGAATTCTTATATGCATAATTTAATATTTTTGCAAGTCTCTTCAAATTATCAGTTTGGTTTGGCCTACTAGATTGATCTTTCTTGCAATGGGAGAAGTGCTTAGCTTTGGGTTCAATCTTGCGGTGTCCTTTCCGAGTAACAGCAGGGGCAGCAAGGCACGTATTGTATTGTTGCCATCGAGGGTATAAAGATGGGGTTTATATCATATTGCTTGAGTTTATCCCTCTACATCATGTCATCTTGCCTAATGCGTTACTCTGTTATTATGAACTTAATACTCCAGATGCATGCTGGATAGTGGTCGATGTGTGGAGTAATAGTAACTGTTTCGGTCTACTTGTCACGGACGTGATGCCTATGTTTATGATCATGCCTAGATATTTTCATAACTATGCTCTTTTCTATCAATTGCTCAACGGTAATTTGTTCACCCACCATAATATTTGCTATCTTGAGAGAAGCCACTAGTGAAACCTATGGCCCCCGGGTCTATTTTACATCATATTAGTCTCCCGTCAACTAGCTATTTCTATCGCCGTTTACTTTGCAATCTACAAAATAAAAATACCAAAAATATTTATCTTATTATCTTTATTAGATCTCACTTTTGCAAGTGGTCGTGAAGGGATTGATAACCCCTTTATTGTGTTGGTTGCAAGGTTCTTGATTGTTTGTGTAGGTACTAGGCGACTTGCGTGTAGTCTCCTACTGGATTGATACCTTGGTTCTCAAAAACTGAGGGAAATACTTACTCTACTTTGGTGCATCACCCTTTCCTCTTCAAGGGAAAACCAACACATGCTCAAGAGGTAGCAGTGCTCTGCTCTCGCATCCCTCCGGGGGCTCTGCCCTCCTCCCTCCACGCGCCCTGCTAGTGTTTGGGGCTGGCGCATGATCACGTATGTTCGTGTGCATGCGGTTGCACTGGGCATGGCGCCATGATGCAGTTACCCGCTGCAAAAATTACCATGCGGATGCGCCGAGAATCCAGGCCGCCTGGCCCCCATTTATTCCTACAACCATTTAGCTTCATCTCTCGCGCCACACGACACAATAAGCACACTGTTATGCCCAATATGCGAGTATACTCCATACGTGTTGAGGCACGACTTGGGGCATAAGCGCATATTGGTATGGTCGCGGGAGTGGTTGTATCTTTGCACATCTCATGTACTGAATAGATAGAATATGAGCTTTGGCTTACAATCACCACAATGTCACACAATAACATCAAGTTATACAATTATTCAAGATGAACACAAAGTCCGGCTACAGACGAAATCAAACAAATAAAAGACAACCACCCAATCTAAGTCCCGATCGACCCTACTGGGCACCACTACCGATCATCCAGAAAGGAAACATAGTAACAACCAAGGTCTTCGTCGAACTCCCACTTGAGCTCAGCGGCATCACCTGCATTAGTCTCATCGGCACCTGCAACTGTGTTTGTAGTATTTGTGAGCCACGGGGACTTAACAATTCTATTACCCACGGTGTCAAGACTATCAACGCTTAAAGGTAAGGTATGGATATGAGATGGAGTTGCAGCAAGCACTAAGCATTGTATGGTGGCTAACTTACGCATACAAGAATAAGATGAGAACTACTGTAGGATCGAAAGTATGTCTAGGAGGGGGGGTGATTAGACTACTTGACCAAATAAAAATCTAGCCTTTTCCCAATTTTAAGTCTTGGCAGATTTTAGCAACTTAGCACTAGTCAAGCAATCAACCTACACATGCAAGTCTAAGAGTATAGCAGCGGAATGTAAAACATTGCACATGAAGGTAAAGGGAGGAGTTTGGAGGGAGCAAACACAATGTAGACATGGAGATTTTTGGCGTGGTTCCGATAGGTGGTGCTATCGTACATCCACGTTGATGGAGACTTCAACCCCCGAAGGGTAACGGTTGCGTGAGTCCACGGAGGGCTCCACCCACAAAGGGTCCACGAAGAAGCAACCTTGTCTATACCACCATGGCCATCGCCCATGAAGGACTTGCCTCACTAGGGTAGATCTTCACGAAGTAGGCGATCTCCTTTCCCGTACAAATTCCTTGGTTCAACTCCACAATCTTGTCGGAGGCTCCCAAGTGACACCTAACCAATCTAGGAGACACCACTCTCCAAAAGGTAATAGACTGTGTGTTGATGATGAACTCCTTGCTCTTGTGCTTCAAATAATACTCTCCCCAACACTCAACTCTCTCTCTCACTGATTTGGATTTGGTGGAAAGATGATTTGAGTGGAAAGCAACTTGGAGAAGGCTAAGATCAAGATTCATATGGTTGGAATGGAATATCTTGGTCTCAACACATGAGTAGGTGGGTCTCTCTTAGAAAATGTATGTTGGAAGTGTAGGCATGTTCTGATGTATCTCTCCACAAATTAAGAGTGGGTGGAGGGGTATATATATCCTCCACACAAAATCTAACCGTTACACACAAATCACCAAACTCAGTGGGACCGAATAATGAAATTCGGTCAGACCGATTTAGTTCAAAATGTGAACGTTGGGATTTTCGGTGGGACCAACATGTCAACTCAATGTGACCGATTTCATTAGGGTTAGGGCATAACATAATCTCGGTGAGACCGATTACACAAAGTCGGTGGGACCGATTTTGGTAATAAGCTAACCAGAGAGTTGGTCAGGCAAACTCGGTGGGACCGAATCGCTCATTTCGGTGAGACCGAAACGTTAAGAAAGGGAAATAGAGAGTTTGCATTGCGAACTCGGTGGGACCGATCGCTCATCTCGGTTGGACCAAAACGTTACGAAGGGAAACAGAGAGTTTGCAATCCCATCTCGGTGAGACCGAGATCCATATCTGTAAGACCGAAGTGACTAGGGTTTGTGGCAGTGGCTATGCCAAATGAACTCGGTGGCGCCGGATAGAAAGTTCCAGTGGGGCCGAGTTTGACTTTTGGTTTGGGACATATGTGGATATGAGAAAGTAGTTGATGTTTTTTTGAGCATATCACTAAGCATTTTGAGCAAGCAACCCATTAAGCAACACCTCATCCCCTTTTAATAGTATTGGCTTTTCCTATGGACTCAATGTGATCTTGGATCACTAAAAGTAAAATGTAGAGTCCTGAGCTTTAGAGCATGAGCCAATCTTTTGTCCTTAGCATTTTGAGGGGTCCACATTTCTAATCCATGCCATGGCAATCATTGAGCTTTCCTGAAATATTTATCTTGAAATAGCATTAGCTCAATGAGATATATGTTGTTAATAATTACCAAAACCACCTAGGGATAGTTGTACTTTCAATCTCCCCCTTTTTGGTAATTGATGACAACATATAGGTCAAAGCTTCGACAAATGATAATATGATTGAAATACATCGTCACTTTGAGAAGTATGTGATAAGCAAGAGCTCCCCCTAAATTTGTGCATTATTTAAAATTTGCTTTTGAATGCAATTGCACAATCGATTAGGATCATGGGTCACTCTTCCATGTCACATACATCTTGGTGGAGCGCTCAAAATGATAGGAATTAAAACATGCACTCATCACCAAGCAATGTGAATGATCATATATGGGATATAAGAGATAATATCATCCAAGCAAGCATTAAAGTAGCATATGATCAAACACATGGTCAAACAAGTATCTCACACAGACATAGAGTATCAACCAAGCACACAATAAAGTTCAACCAAAAGCAAGAGAGACAAAGAAGCAAAACACTCTCTCTCGAAGCCTATGATCTATACATTTCTCCCCCTTTGGCAACAAGTTACCAAAAAGTTCAAAAATGCATAGTGCTATGCGTCTCTCAAGCTCTGTCTTCGGGAGGTGTTGTAGAGAGAACTCCAAGGACGAAGGCATCTGTTGATGTAGTTGGAGGTGGTGGAGTGGGTGCTGGAGGTGGCACTGAAGCTGTAGCTGCTAGTGCTGATGATGTAGCTCTAGAATCTGGTACTGGCACTGCAGCAGACCTCTGACCTCGAGGCACTCACTGAAAAGCATCCGTAGTTGCCTTTCCTCTCCTCTCCTCAGCTTCCTCCTGGAGCTGCTCAACTGCAGTCTGTATCTCAGTCACCTTGAGGTCAAGATCATAGAACTTTGTCTCAACAATCCTTTCCAAGCTCTCATGATTCTGAGTCAGGGTGGCCAAGCCCTTCTCAATCCTCAATGTTGCTTGTATCAGATAACCCAATTGATCTTGTTTGCTTTCAGGAACACCTGAGATGCTTCCTCAGTAGTTGGCATCCTTGCATCTTTTTCTGCCTTAGCCTTAGATCTCTTCTCCCGTGCTTGAGTTGATGAAGGTTCATTCTCATTCATCACAGCTGTGTTGTCTTCAAATTCAAGGTACAGAGGTAGATGCTCCTTGTCCAACAAATAAGTGTCTGTGCCCATCTTTGAGTTGATGAGCTCTTGAATGTGTGGAGCATACCCACAAGATCTTTTCTGATCTGCTGTTGTCCTCTTGATTGTCTCTACAATCAGACTCATGACCTTAAATTTTTGAGGCACATCAAATATTTGCAGCAAGTTAATGGAATGTCCTCTAATCATCTTGTGATCTCTAGACTTGGGTAGCAATGTATGCCTTAAGATGGTGTTAATAGTAGGTAGACTAGACAACAAATAGTGTACAGATCCAAGCTTGTGTATCCACAAAGCTTTATCAGGGATCTCTTTGTACATGTTTTCCATAGAGTTGTGGTCTTTCTTCTTCTTGGCATACACATCCAAATTATCATCATGTTCCTCTGGGGAATTGATCAACTTGGCCCATTCTTCAACAGTTGATTGGTACCTCGTACCTTCATACATCCATACCATCCTTCCATTTGGATAGAAATGAGCACTGGAGTAAAATTTCATGACTAGCTCATCATTCCATTTGGTCAACTTTTGACCCACAAACTCATCAACTCCACAAGCTTTGAAGCTGTCTTGTACACCTGGGAAGTGATCTTCATTTTCCTTGATGTATTCCCAATCAACCCTGCTCATGTCACAGACAATTGGCTTCTTGTCAAGTAGAATAATCTCATTGAAGTCTTGTTTTTCTTTTGTGTGGAACCTATAGTCAACAACGGTTCTGCTTCTCACAGCATAGGGATCAGACTGTCTCCACAATCTCAGTCCTGAATCCTTCCTGATATGCATGTCCTCAGCCACAGGATGAGCATCATTGTGGTCTAGAATCTTGGGTTTTAGTTTTCTTAGCACTGGGCTTCATCATCCTCTTCTTCAACTTCAGGCACTGGGGCCTTGTTCTTCTCTTCAGCTGGGATGTTTCTGGCACTTCTCTTGGGTTTAGAAGACTTGGTGATTTGAGCAGCAGCTTTGGGAGCAGTTTTGGGCTTTGAAGCAGTAGCCCCTGATTTGATAGCATCTCCCATAAGCTTTCGAGACTTGGGTGCTCGTGCAACATCCTCTTCCTCTTCCTCTTCTTCTGCTGGATCTTTAAACATGGAGGATCTCCCAAGGACTCTGGCAGTGGTATTCTTGACCCTCTCCTTCCTCTTCTTGCCATCTCCAGCCTCTTTGGGTTCAAGAGTGAACTACATAGTTTCTTGAGTGGAGGCTCTGGCCTTAGACATAGGAATCCTTCTTGCTGGTGCCTTCTTGTTCAACCCTGGCTTAGTTGTTGCAGTTGTGCCATACTCTTTCTTCAGCACCTTCTTCTTGGAGCTGACTTCCTCCTCAGTAGACACATAGTCCTCATCTTCATAATCTGGGGTTCTCTTCTTTCTTGATCTGGTGGCTGCTTTAGGCAAATTACTGGGAGTGCTCCTGCTACCATCATCTGAGGTACTTGAGGGACTAGTGCCCTCACTCAATTGCACTTGCTCTTCTGACCTGTTCTGACTATCACTTTGGCCTGACATTCTGGCAAGCAAACTGACAGTAAACCCTATGAATAGATATAGATGAGGTATAGTGGATGAGCATCACAAAGTGTAGAGTTTTTGCAAAACAAATGAGTAAAAAAAAATTAGTTTTAGTTCTCCATAGAAAGCATTTTGGAGCTACCAATTTGTTAAACTTGGTGATACCGAAGCAATTTTGGAACCTAAACTAGTGAACTCGGTCAGACCGAGTCATAGTTCAGTGGCACTGAGACTGCTAGGGTTTCACAGATAATCGAACTTAGTCACACCGATTTGCAATTTTCGGTCAGACCAAAAACACATGTGCAATGGCCTAAGCCAAATTGGTGAGACCGATTTCCACAACTCGGTCGGTCCGAGATGAGTTTGGCGGAAACCTAACCCTATATTTTCGAATCAATCCTAACCTAAGGGATGTTTTCTATGGATAGATTGTTTTCATACATGGTAAAGATCATGGCAAATCAATGTGCTATGAATCAGAGTAAGGAAATAGCACAAAGAGTTGAATCCATACCCTAGTTGGGTGGGAGTTCGCTACGGCGACAACGGCGGAGCAGAATTCCGTTGACGGCGACGGAAACTAGCGGCGGGAGGTCGCTGGCAGCGAGGAGACGACCCGGAGAGCCGAGGAGGCAGAGCAGGACACACGCGCGGGCTGAGGAGTTTGAAGAAATTTAAAAAATCTCACCCGTGGGTTTATATATCCCGACCCTATCGTTGTGACCAAGTGGAACAACTCGGTGGCACCGAGATGTAGAATCACAAGCGGTTACTGCAACTCAGTGTGACCGAAAAGTTCAAATCGGTTGCACCGAGATTGAAAACCTAGATCAACTTAGTGAACTCGGTGTAACTGAAATGGATGAATCAGTCATACCAAAATGCACAAAGAGGTTTTGGAAGTTTAAGTCTATGATGAATCGGGGACTCCGAGTGCTCCTCACATAGAGTGGTTCGAATCTGACTTGATCAAACTCTGTGATGTAGCATGAATAGAGTTTGAGACGAGAAAAGAATAGATAGCTAGAGGAGGTTCTTAGGCATTCTTGTCCATCCACTTGGCAAAAGAGGAAACGCCAAACAATCAAAACAACAAGTGGATGTCCTCGAATGAGTAAAATATGCAATCAACATGCTCACACAATAAAATGGCAAATGAAATATGTGACAAAGCATGCACAAACATTCTAGCATCTATCAAGCAATTGGCGATGACTAGGTCATCTATATATGAGTATATTTACTAAGGAGTCAAATGAGAACATTTGATCGTAGGTCATACTCATCGTTTAAGCACAAGTGGGGTTGCCACTTTTACATAAAGCATTTTTGTGCTCACATCTTTAGAGTTGCTTTAGCTCAATTGATTAGAGTAAAGCTCCCCCTAGATGTGATATCCCCCTAAGAGGGATGAACTAACCTTGGGTTTTGTCGATGATGACTTCATGTAGGTGTTCAAGATGTAGATGCTCAATGTTGATGTAGATCACTCGGAGCAATCCATTGGAGTGAGTTGCACTTTCAATACCTACACGGGTTAGTACCACAAGGAACAAACAAGGATATCCATAGACATAGAGTGATGTTCACATAAGATGATGTCCATGAAAGCATTAGGTTACCTTGTCCCTTATCTTACCAACAAGAGGGTTTGTGACTCCTTGAACTAGTGCAAAATGTGGAAGGAATATGAGTGAAGTATGTTGGCGGAGTCACCCTCAAGAACTCTCTAATTCTTCTTCTTTGGGATCCACATCATCTTGATGGGAATCCTTTGAGTTATAGTCGTACTTGATGTAGTAGAACTTGATTTAGTCTTGGGAACCCACTTGACCAAGGCCTTGGGAGCTTCTTCAAATGCATCAATCTCCTCTTGAAGCTTGTCCTTCCCTTTTAGCTTGTGGTCTTGTGGTGGAAGATCATCTTGAGCTTGTGTCCCTTGGAAAGAATTAGGATCATACTTCTCTTTTTGAGGAACAAACTTCGTCTTGGGGTATTGATCTTCTTCCCACTCAACTCCATTGGCATTGAACTTTCATTCAAAACCAATTCCTTGATTCTTCTCATGTCTTCCTTACTTGCGTACAATTTCCTCAAATTGCTTACTTCCGGCAAGACTCTTGTAAACACCTTTCTCTATAATTCCCTTCAATAAGCTATTTTCTTGCTCAAGAGTGTAACTTGGCTAAGAGAATCATTAGTGGAATCAAGAGAACTACTAGAAGCAACAACATTGGATTTAACATGATTATTGTTACTACTAGATGAAGAATCTTTCTTACTTTTGCTAGATTTTACTTGTGGCATGTAAGTAGACAAGACTAAACGCTTGGCAATGTAAGAAGAACTTTTCTTGTGAAGATCATCATTGATTGCCTTTAAGAACCCATGCTCTTGCTCAAGGTTGAGCTTTTCAAAGCGTAACTTCTCATGAGTCTTTAAAAGTTCTTGATGATCTTCCAAGGTAGTTTCATGAGCTAACTTAAGAGTGTTTAGTTCTTTATTTAGACTCCCAATCTCCTTCTTATCATCGTCATTCGTTTTATCTTGATTAGCATGATTAATAGCAAGTTCATCATAGTTTTCATAACTAGAGTTGTCAACAAGTAAATCATCATCTCCTAGAAAATCATCTTCATCACTATTGAAATCAACATACTTGGGGTGTGATACCTTTGGGCCTTTAGCCATGAAGCATCTTCCAATTCCTTCATTTGGTGAGTCAAATATGTCGTAGGAGTTGGTTGACAGAAGTGCTAGACCGACAACACCTTCATATTGAGTATATTCGGAGTCGGAGTAATAACTTCCCTCCGAGTGATTGTCGGAGTCGGAGCCGGATACCCATTCACCAACATGAGCTTGATGTCTTCGTTTAGTGTAGCTCCTTGATGATTTATCCTTCCTTCTCGAATCCTTGCTTCTTTGTGATGTTATTCGTTCATAACAGTCATCTCCACTCCTTTTCTCTCAAGGTGGTGATTCTTCTCTTCTACTTCTATTTTTGGGTGAATCTTCTCTTCTTTTGTAGGGAGCCATACACTCATTGGAGTAGTGTCTGGATCTTCCACAATTGTAGCAATTACGTTCATGACTCGAAGATCTTTTGTCATTGTAGGGCCTTGACTTGGAACTTCTTTCCTTGCTTCTACTCTTGTAGAACATGTTGAAGTTCTTCACCATTAGGCTCAATTCTTCATTGAAGGCATGTTTCTCACTTGATGATGTGGGAGCATCACATGAGGCTTTGTAAGCACCACTTGACTTGTTGTGAAGCTCTTCCTTATCCTTGAGTGACATCTCATGAGCAACAATTCTTCCTGTGACTTCCGTTGGCTTGAGATCTTTGTAATTGGGCATCATTTGAATCAATGTACACACGGTATCATATTTTCCATCCAAGGCTCTTAGGATCTTCTTGATGATGAATCTATTGGTCATCTCTTCACTTCCTAATCTGGCAATCTCATTTGTGATGAGAGCAAGCCTAGAGTACATTTCAGCGACACCTTCACCATCCTTCATTTTGAACTTGTCAAGTTGACTTTGAAGTACATCCAATTTGGTTTCCTTGACGGAATCGGTACCTTCCTGCATATCAATCAAAGTATCCCAATTTCCTTTGCATTCTCAAGATGGCTGATTTTTTTGAATTCTCCGGGGCACAATCCGTTGAAGAGGATATCACAAGCTTGAGAATTGTATTGCAGCATCCTCAACTCTTCCGCGGTAGCTTCACGGTTTGGTTCTCTCCCATAAAAGAATTCACCTTGCAAGCCAATACACACAATAGCCCAAACCGCGGGGTTATGTACAAGAATATGCATTTTCATCTTATGTTTCCAACTAGCAAAATTAGTACCATCAAATAAAGGACCTCTACGGTGGTAATTTCCCTCACTAGACGCCATACTCTCCTAGGTTGTGAAACCAAGGCTATGATCACCAAAAGGTATGGAAATCAAGCCAATTGGAGACCAAAGCTCTGATACCACTTGTAGGATCGAAAGTATATCTAGAGGGAGGTGATTAGACTACTTGACCAAATAAAAATCTAGCCTTTTTCCCAATTTTAAGTCTTGGCAGATTTTAGCAAATTAGCACTAGTCAAGCAATCAACCTACACATGCAAGTCTAAGAGTATAGCAGCGGAATGTAAAACATTGCACATGAAGGTAAAGGGAGGAGTTTGGAGGGAGCAAACGCAATGTAGACACATAGATTTTTGGCGTGGTTCCGATAGGTGGTGCTATTGTACATCCATGTTGATGGAGACTTCAACCCACGAAGGGTAACGGTTGTGTGAGTCCACGGAGGGCTCCACCCATGAAGGGTCCATGAAGAAGCAACCTTGTCTATCCCACCATGGCCATCGCCCACGAAGGACTTGACTCACTAGGGTAGATCTTCATGAAGTAGGCGATCTCCTTTCCCGTACAAACTCCTTGGTTCAACTCCACAATCTTGTCAGAGGCTCCCAAGTGACACCTAACCAATCTAGGAGACACCACTCTCCAAAAGGTAATAGACGGTGTGTTGATGATGAACTCCTTGCTCTTGTGCTTCAAATGATAGTCTCCCCAACACTCAACTCTCTCTCACTGATTTGTATTTGGTGGAAAGATGATTTGAGTGGAAAGCAACTTGGAGAAGGCTAGAGATCAAGATTCATATGGTTGGAATGGAATATCTTGGTCTCAGCACATGAGTAGGTGGTTCTCTCTCAGAAAATGTATGTTGGAAGTGTAGGCATGTTCTGATGGCTCTCTCCACGAATGAAGAGTGGGTGGAGGGGTATATATAGCCTCCACACAAAATCTAACCATTACACACAAATCACCAAATTTGGTGGGACCGAATAATGAAACTCGGTCAGACCGATTTAGTTCAAAATGTCAATGTTAGGATTTTCGGTGGGACCGACATGTCAACTCGGTGTGACCAATTTCATTAGGGTTAGGGCATAACAATCTCGGTGAGACCGATTATACAAACTCGGTGGGACCGATTTTCGTAATAAGCAAACCATAGAGTTGGTCAGGCAAACTTGGTGGGACCGAGTCGCTCATTTCGGTGAGACCGAAACATTACGAAAGGGAAACAGAGAGTTTGCATTGCGAACTCGATGGGACCGATCACTCATGTCGGTTGGACTGAAACATTACGAAGGGAAAGAGAGAGTTTGCAATCCCATCTCGGTGAGACCGAGATCCCTATGGGTAAGACCGAAGTGACTAGGGTTTGTAGCAGTGGCTATGTCAAATGAACTCGGTGGTGCCGGATAGAATGTTTTGGTGGGGCCAAGTTTGACTTTTGGTTTGGGACATATGTGGATATGATAAAGTAGTTGAGGGTTTTTGGAGCATATCACTAAGCATTTTGAGCAAGCAACCCATTAAGCAACACCTCATCCCCTTTTAATAGTATTGGCTTTTCCTATGGACTCAATGTGATCTTGGATCACTAAAAGTAAAATGTAGAGTCTTGAGCTTTAGAGCTTGACCCAATCTTTTGTCCTTAGCATTTTGAGGGGTCCACATTTCTAATCCATGCCATGCAATCATTGAGCTTTCCTGAAATATTTATCTTGAAATAGCATTAGCTCAATGAGCTATATGTTGTTAATAATTACCAAAACCACCTAGGGATAGTTGCACTTTCAACTACGCAACGGTCGGAATCTAGTAATGATAAAGAAGTGATCCTAATCTACTTACGTACAAACATAACCCCACCGTGTTCTCTTCCCGAACCTCGTCGAAAAGAGACCATCACGGTTACACACACGGATGGTGTATTTTAATTGAGTCTGGTTTCAAGTTCACTACAACCGGATATTAAAAACTCCCGTCTGCTACATAACCATGGGCACGACTTTCGAAAGATAAAACCCTGCAGGGGTGTCCCAACTTAGCCCATGACAAGCTCATGATCCGCGGAGACAATCCTGCATCGTGGGACCCTCCGATCAGACTCGGAATCCCGGTGCATAAGACATTTCGACAATGGTAAAACAAAACCAGCAAGATCGCCCGATGTGCCAAAAATCCTGATAGGAGTTGCACGTATCTCGTTCTCAGGGCACACCGGATGGGCCAGACATCGGGTTGGCTGAGACCCTGGTTGCCCAGGGGGCGCCGGACATCACCAGGTTGGACCAGCACTCAGAGGAACACCGACCTGGGTTGTTGATTAAGAACCCTCGGGTTAATTACTCCCTATGCAAATTTTAGTTGTTATTAGGCAAATGGTAAAACCAATGTTGGGCCTTGCTGGAAGAGTTTTATTCAAAACAAACTGTCAAGAGGGGCCCATAAACCCTCACCGTGTTAGGGACGCAAAATCAAGGAACATAACACCGGTATGATGGAAACTAAGGCAGCAAGAGTGGAACAAAACATCGAGCAAAGGGCCAAGCCTTCCACCCTTTGCCAAGTATATAGATGCATTAATTAAATAAGAGATATTGTGATATCCCAACATATCCATGGTCCAACATGGAACAACCTGCACTGCACCTGCAACTAGCAACGCTATAAGAGGGGCTGAGCAAAAGCAGTAACATAGCCAAACAACAGTTTGCTAGGAAGGTGGGTTAGAGGCTTGACATGGCAATAAGGGAGGCTTGATAAACAAGTGGTAGGTAGCATGACATAGCGATAGAACGAACAACTAGCAAGCAAAGATAGAAGTGATATCAGGGGTAATGATCATCTTGCGTGCAATGTTTTTAGGGGTGTCGAAAGCTTGCTCCTCGTGAACGTACTCGACAGGTTCCTCGAACACGAACTCGTCTCCCAGCTCTATCCAAGGCAAGAACACAAGCAATTGAACAACAATCAATCATGGTGCAATGCGCAAGCAACATGATGCAAGACATGGCATGGAATGTAAGATATGATGTGCAATGCATATGGGTACTCCGGAAGGGGAAGTTGAACATGGCACTAACTTGGTAAACCAAGAATGCCACTGGATAGATTGTGAGATTTCAGATGAAATCGATATGAAGATCACCGGAAACGGATGCACGGTTTGCAAATGACGAGCAAAACAAGATACAATGCAATCTGCTTAACATAGCAACATGGCCACTTAGATGCATGCTACAACACCCAAGCATGGAAACAAAAGACATGACAATGAAGTACATGCGAAGCTCTACAAATCATGAACACTGTGCTACTGCTAGAACTCACTAGAACAAGTCTAAAACAGCATGGCAAAAATGCAAATGATATCAGTTTACAGACTTAGTAGTTTCTTCACTAATCTTGACAGAAACAGAATTAGGTTGCAATATTTAGAGCGAGAAAACTACATGTTACAGGGACCTATCATGGAAAAATTGAGCATGGCATGCTAGTTCTAAATGCACTTAACAAAACTCCCTTACCGAACTTGTTCCAAAGATCCACAAAAAAGATGATAGGATCAATGCAAACATGGCAAGTGATATGAACAGATTTCAGACTTAGTAGAATGTTTGCAGCTACTCATGGAAATAACATGTAGGCATGGCAGAAACAAATTCATGTAGGCATGTTTGCGAGCTTGTGCAGCTCACCACAAAGCATTTCATGGCATATGGATGCAACCAACAACAATAAGACATAATTATGCAGCTACTCATGGAAAGAACATGGTCATAAGATGCATAGATCACTAGCTACTCACATGGCAAAAAGAACTTACTGTTAATAGACTGACAGCAACATTATTTAGCAAATTGAGAGCATGGTAATGACAAGCTACAGTATCCCATAATTGCAAACAAGGGAATGGATGGATAGAGAATAACAAGATCTACATAACATCCTTACTGAGAATCTCCAAAATATGCATGCATTCACTTGTAGCATCAAGTTAACATGGCAACATAATGTAGCAGGATAAGACTTTGCAGAAAACACTAAGTCACTAAAATCAGCAACAACAAGTAGCCTACTTTGCATGCTTATGCTAGTCACCACAAGGCACACAAAATATACAAGGATAGCACCACTGTAAAGATAGCATGAATATGCTTCTAAACCATGTTGATATGATGCTCAAAAGAAAAACACACAAAATGCTATGAAAAAGACAATTCAGCAAGTTATGATAGTTTCTAGCATATAACATAATTTAGCACTTTTTCAACGATGATTAGGGCATCAAGATGGATACTAACATGCATGAAAATTACACCAACTCGTAGAGCATCATGAGATGAACATTTCGACATATCGTGCACGCAAAAAGGAGCCACGAGCACGAAGTTACAACATGATGAAGGAGCACACATAATGTCACAGATCAGGGACTTTGAACAAATTATACCCTCACGAAAGTCAACAGTTTGAGGTGGTGCAGGATAAGGGGATCCTGGATGCGGGCGACGTTTGGATGGAGGGAGTGGTGGATCTCGTCCACCCTCCGGTGGATCCGGCCAGTGCGGAGCTCTGGCGAGGAGGGCGGCGGCCGACGAGCTCCAGCGACGACAGGGAGGCGCCGGGACACGGGTCTGGTGACGAGGGACGGCGGCGCGGCTCCAGAGAGGGGCGGCGCTGCGGAGAGGGGCGGCGCGGTGGGCGGCGGCGGTTGGCGAGCCAGGCCAGGAGGGCCGCGGATGGGACCGGCATGCCCGCGTGGTGGAGGCGCGATGGAGATAGTGGCGAGGTGACATGGCGCGTCGTAATTCATCCGGGCCGGCGGCTGGATGTGTCCGGCCGGCGGCGGACGTGTCCGGCCTGGGGAAGGAAGGTGGATCTAGGGTTTGCCTGTGATTTGGACGGGGGAGGCCTTTATATAGATTCTAGGAGTTAGGAGAGGGCTATGGAGGTGCGGGTTTCGCCCACACGATCTTGATCCAACGACGGAGAGCATGGAGGGGGTTTAGATGGGCTAGTGGGCTGTTATGGAGGGGTGTTGGGCTGCAAAGAGAGAGGGGTTTCGGCGGTTACAGGGTTAACCATTGGGGTAACAAACGACCTCCAAATGGAACGAAATTTGACAGGCGGCCTACCGGTGATGTACCAAGGCCACTCAACAAATCTCAGCCCATTCTGAGAACATTTTTCTCCTGCTCACGAAACGAGATTTGTGAGGTGCAACGGGTGCATGTGTGAGTGTCGGATTCCGAAACAGACAAGGGGAAAATGACCAGATGCAAGATACGAACACGAATGCAAATGACATGCACATGATGACATGATATGAAATGCATGACATGAACAAAATGCAAAACAAGGACAAAACCCAACCACGAAGGATATAACATATAACATTGGCGGAAATGGCAAGAGTTGGAGTTACAATTATGGAATGTTACATTCGGGACGTTACACACACCCATTATGACACATACAGAGAGGACATCCAGTGGTTCCAATGGCGCTCCCACTGGCCGACGACGACAACGGCGGATAGTTCACCGCGCATCACGTAGTGGACACCCACGTGAGGGGGAAGGCCTCCTCGGTGTACACGGATGAGCCGGTCTTGGTGGAGAGCTCCATCCAAACTATGGAGCAGTTGCTTGCTGAGGACAAGTACCAAGTGGTCGGCTTCGACCTCGAGTATACCATCGGTCGTGCCGGGCAGATCAAAAGGTTGTCGTCACCCAGTTGTGCGTGCGACATGACGTCCTCGTCTACCACTACCACCTAGCTACAAGGCCTTGCGAGCATTTCTCCAAGTTTATCAACAGCTCTGACTATAGTTTCGCTACGATGGACACCACCAATGATCTAAAAGCGCTCAAGGTTTCGGGCTTGTAATGCCAGAATCTTGTCAACATCCAGGACCACTACAAGCTCATAGGCAGTGACAACAACAAACAGAACTCCCTGGTTGACCTTGCCTCGGCCAACACCGACCCTACTATGTGCAGATGAAGGATGAGAGCAAGAAGTACAAGAACGTCTGGCACAGTGTTTGGCATTAGAGACTAGATGAACAACACGCCAAGTACGCGGGCAAGGACACATACACAAGCTATGAGATGTACATGCAGACCATTGACATGAGGGAGTGTCTTCTTCCTGCTCCATACGAGGGATCGAGCCACAGAGCAGTGGCGGGAGCGTCACAAGAAGTAGATGACTAGACGATCATTTCTCCTAGTTTAGAATGCATGCAATTGTTTATTGAGGTGTGTGCGAATGATCTGTATAGTCACTTATGCAATTGGATGTTTATTTCAGTTATATATATACATGTTATTCTTCTGTAGACAGAGCAAATCACACGACTTATTAGCAGCAATCGTCTGTGTTATTATTGGTCTTCGCACACATTTCTGATTACAGACCTGTTTGCCGCGTATCACACACATCTTGTTCAGTTGAACTATTTTTGTTGTGTTGGCTCATTGCACACAGTTCATCCGAGTGAAGTATATGCCCTCCATCACACACACCTTGATCTGGATGACCGTTTCTATTGTGTTGCCTAATCACACACAGTTCATCCTAGTGAATTGTTTGCCGTATATCGCACACACCCTCATCTGGCTGCCCGTTTCTGTTGTTCTGCCTCATTGCAAAAAATTCTTCTGGATTAACCGTTTGCCACACATCGCACACACAACTCTAATGTGAACCATGTTAGATGTCACCGCCATCGCAAACGTTTTTCATCTTTTTTGACGGTTTTATTACAACACCATTTGTGATTAATGCACCACACATAGTTTCGTCGAAGGGTCTCTGATTGGACTATCGCGTTTGGACCAACCTGCAGTAGTGAAGTATTCTGCATGTGCAAAATTGGCTTACACTCGTTGTATGTGATCATAGAATCTATCACACCCGATTATCACGAGGTGCTTCGAAACGATGAACTTTGGCAACAGTGCGTACTCGGGGAGAACACTTTTATCTTGAAATTAAGTGAAGGGATCATCTTATAATTCTACCATCGTTCTAAGAAAAAGAAGATGCATAAAGGATAAACATCATATGCAATCAAAATATGTGACATGATATGGGTCGTCTCGCCAACTATTGATCCTACAACTATTGCTAACGCATAGCGATAAAGTAAAGCAATTACATGGAGCTAAGTGTTACACACATGTCATACAATAATTAAAGACAACCCTAAGGCTCCTACCGGTTGTCGTACTCATCGACATGCAAGTCGTGAACTTATTACAAAACATGATCATCTCATACATCAACATATATCATATCACATATTGACCATATCACATCCCAAGATGCCCTGCAAAACCAAGTTAGACGTCCTCTACTTTGTTGTTGCAAGTTTTACGTGGCTGCTATGGGAAACTAGCAAGAACCGTTCTTACCTATGCAAAACCACAACGATGATTATCAAGTTACTATTTAACCTTCTGCAAGGACCGCCATAGTCAAATTACATTCAACTAAAGTGGGATAGACAGACACCCGCTAGCCACCTTTATGCAAAACAAGTTGCATGTTAGCCGGTGGAACCGGTCTCATGTGCATGGACATGTAAGGTTGGTCTGAGGCGCTTCATTTCACAATACCGCCAAATCAAAGTAAGACATTGGAGGTAAGCAATATGAATATCACCGCCCACAACTCCTTTGTGTTCTACTCGTGCATATCATCTACGCATAGACCTGGCTCATGATGCCACTGTTGGGTAACTGTAACACCCCGGATATGACTTTCCCAATATGTATTCCAACTCTTGCCGTTTCCGGCCTTAAGTTATTTTATTTTCTCGGGTTAGGGTCTTTGCCTCGTGTGTGTTTTTATCGTTGTCATTCATCTCATATCATGTCATCATGTGCATTGCATTTGCATACGTGTTCATCTCATGCATTCGAGCATTTTCCCCGTTGTCCGTTTTGCATTCCGGCGCTCCGTTCTCCTCCGGTGGTCATTTCTACCTTTCTTTCGTCTGTGGGGATTAAACATTTCCAGATTGGACCGAGACTTGGCAAGAGGCCTTGGTTTACTACCGGTAGACCACCTGTCAAGTTTCGTACCATTTGGACTTCGTTTGATACTCCAACGGTTAACCAAGGGACCGAAAAGGCCTCGTGTGTGTTGCAGCCCAACACCCCTCCAATTTGGCCCAAAACCCATCAAAACCTTCTCCATCATCTAGAGTGTTCTATCATGATCGCGTGGCCGAAAACCGCACCTCATTTGGACTCTCCTAGCTCCCTCTATGCCTATTTATAGCCCCCTCCGAAATCCATGGGTCCTTCTTCCCCAACCCTAGATCTATCTCCACCCGCCGCCGTCGGACAAAACTCGCAGACCGGACATGTCCGTCCTCCCCGCGCCGCCGCCACGTGTCGGCTCCTGAGTGGCCGAGCCGCCGCGCCCACATCGTCGCTTCGCCGCCGCCGCGCGGGCCCGCCAAGCCCGCACCGGGCCCCCGCGGCCCACCTGCTCCCGCCGCCGCGAATCGGCGCCGCCGCCCCATCTCCTCCTCCCGCGCCAGCGAGGCTCCGCCACCGGAGCCGCCCAGCTCCGGCAGCTCCTCCGTCGCGCCGCCCGCACCGCGTCTCGCCGCTCCGCCCCCTCGTCGCCTACAGCAGCAGGCCGGCAAGCACCTCCGCCGCGCTGGCGACCTCCGAAGCCGGCCGGCCTCGCCTTCCTCCTCCCCGGCAACTCCGAGTCCGGCCGGTGATCCTCGAACGACGTGCGCCCGATCTGGATCCGGATCCGGGTGAACAGTAACCCTAGATCCGGAGGGTATTTTTTTCTCGTCTAAGTCCTAAATTCTAAGATCCATATGCCCATATTCATCATGTTGTAACTTTTCATCCGTAGCTCCGTTTTGGGCATATAGCATATCAAAATGTTCATCTCAGAGAGTACATCATTTCATTCCATTGCATCATTTTCATTTGAGTTCATCTTGATGCCCGAAATTCTGTTAGAAGAGGGCTACTTGAGATAATTGTCAGATCTGCTACTCCATTTAGATTTTTGTCATTTTTTCCATGATTATTGTGTGCATGATATGCCCATGAGCTCTACATGTGTTTTTTTAAGGGTCTTTCCATATTTCCAGAGGTGCAACCCATGTATTTTTGTGATGTGTGTGGTGACTAGAACAAGCTTATAAAGTGAGGCACTTGGTAATGCTGATTTCAGGGACTTAGCATTTCCACTAAGTCCTTGAGCTGTTTATCTCATATGGCCATATGTTCATGTTGTTTCCTAGTGATCCGTGCCTTTTTTGAGGATGATCAGTAAGAATGTTTTGTTAATCTTGTAGTGCTCTATCCATCCATGTCTTTGTTTGCAATTATGGAGCACCCTAGCTTGAGTCAATCGAGCTCTACTTTTGCTACTTCGTGAATCTGGGCAGGTTGTCTACTTGTTAGCGATTTTGCCGATGATGTTGTAGCTGATCCGTGCATGCTATGTTATTGTTCTTGCCATGTCTAGCTTTTATTTTGTGTATTCTTGATGGGTGTATGCTTAGCTTGTCATGACTTGCTCCGTAGTGAGTGCATCGAGCTCGTAAACATGCCTACTTGATATCTGTTTCAGCATGCTCTAGTTTTCACTAAGTCTGAGAACTGGTTATGTTTTTGCCATGTTCACATGCTTGCAATTGTATTTTCTGATCCCTTTTGGCTCAAGGTCACTAAGGGAATTTTGTTAATCTCTTTGAGTAGCTCCATTCCATTCTTTACTTTGCCATGTTCAGGTCCTGTAGCATGTAGTTTTGTTGCTCCGAAGAGTGCTACCTGATCTGAAATTCCAGACAAGTGTTAATTTCACTAAGTCTGAGATCTGTTTGTCATATGCATTTTTGCCATGCTTGTTTTAACCTGTTAATGGATGAATTGGCCGTAGCTCAGTGCTAGACTTTTGTTAAGCATCTTGAATGCATCCCTGCCATGTATTTTTATGCCATGTTTGAGTGCTGTAGCATGTTCATCTTGTTGCATTTAGATGGCTACTTGCTGTAAATCGCAGAACGTGGCCATATTTGAATCACTTGCCATTTCCAAACCGTAACTCCGATTCCGGCGTTCTTTATATCGTTTTCAAGCGATTTCGTCTCATCTTTACATTGGCACACTTGGATTCCCAAGTTGAGGCCAGGTTCATGCATCCCTTGTCAAATCTTGCATATGCATCCCGCATCGCATCCCGCATAGCATACCATCATTGCATCATATTGTTTGAGCTTTGCACGTGGTTGATTGTGTTCCGTTTGCTTGTTTGTCTTGTTTGGGTAGAGCCGGGAGACGAGTTCGCTAACGAGGAGCCCGTTGAGTTTGCTTTCGAGGATCCAGTCAACTCTGACAACTTTGCAGGCAAGATGATCATACCCTCGAAATCACTACTATCTTTGCTATGCTAGATGCTTGCTCTTTTGCTATGCCAATGCTACGATTCCTACCACTTGCTTTCAAGCCTCCCAAATTGCCATGTCAAACCTCTAACCCACCATGTCCTAGCAAACCGTTGATTGGCTATGTTACCGCTTTGCTCAGCCCCTCTTATAGCGTTGCTAGTTGCAGGTGAAGATTGGAGGCCGTTCCTTGTTGGAACATTATTTACTTGTTGGGATATCATTATATTGTCATGTTATCTTAATGCATCTATATACTTGGTAAAGGGTGGAAGGCTCGGCCTCTCGCCTAGTGTTTTGTTCCACTCTTGCCGCCCCAGTTTCCGTCATATCGGTGTTATGTTCCCGGATTTTGTGTTCCTTACGCGGTTGGGTTATAATGGGAACCCCTTGATAGTTCGCCTTGATTAAAGATTTTCCAGCAATGCCCAACCTTGGTTTTAGCATTTTCCACCTAGCCTCTTTTCCCTTGGGTTTCCGGAGCCCGAGGGTCATCTTATTTTAGCCCCCCCGGGCCAGTGCTCCTCTGAGTGTTGGTCCGAACTAGAGTCCTGTGCAGCGCCCCCTCGGGGAAACTCGAGGTTTGGTTTTAGTTGTATGGAGCGCTCATCTGAGTGTGTCCTGAGAACGAGATATGTGCAGCTCCTATCGGGATTTGTCGGCACATTCGGTCAGTGTTGCTGGATTTGTTCTAACCTGTCAAAGTGTCTTGAAGAACCGAGATACCGAGTCTGATCGGAACGTCTCGGGAGGAGGTCTATTCCTTCGTTGACCGTGAGAGCTTGTCATGGGCTAAGTTGGGACTCCCCTGCAGGGATTTGAACTTTCAAAAGCCGTGCCCGCGGTTATGGGCAGATGGGAATTTGTTAATGTCCGGTTGTAGATAACTTGAACCTTAACTTAATTAAAATGAATCAAACGTGTGAGTTACCGTGATGGCGTCTTCTCAGCGGAGTCCGGGAAGTGGACACGGTGTTGGAGTAATGCTTGCCGCAGGATGCCCTCTAGTTATTCGTTCGCGCTTTGCATCCTCTTCTCGCTCTCTTTTGCGAACAGGATAGCCACCACATATGCTAGTCGCTTGCTGCAGCTCCACATATTTACCTTGCCTTACCTATAAGCTTAAATAGTCTTGATCGCGAGGGTGCGAGATTGTTGAGTCCCTGTGGCTCACAGATTACTATTACACCAGATGCAGGGCCTGATGATTCCGCTCCAGGTGACGCGCTTGAGCTCAAGTGGGAGTTCGACCAGGACTCTCAGCGATACTATGTGTCTTTCCCTGATGATCAGTAGTGGTGCCCAGTTGGGGTGATCGGGACCGTGTCGCATGTTGGGTTATCTTTTATTTTGGCGCCGTAGTCGGGCCATGAGTGTTTGGATGATGTAATTTTATTTATGTACCTTGATTGACGTGGCGAGTGTAAGCCAACTATGTTATCTCCCCTTTATTATTTATATTACATGGGATGTTGTGAAGATTGCCTTACTTGCGACATATGCCTTCAATGCGATTATGCCTCTAAGTCGTGCCTCGACACGTGGGAGATATAGTCGCATCGAGGGTGTTACAGTAACGTTGCATGGAAAACAAAAAATTTCTACGCACATGCAAGATCTATCAATGGGGATGCATAGCTTTGAGAGGGGGAGAGAATCTACATACCCTTGCAGATTTCTAAGAGGAAGCGTTTATCAACGCGGTTGATGTAGTCGTACACCTGATGATCCGTCCCGATCAAGTACCAAATGTACGACACGTCTGCGTTTAACACACGTTCAGCTCGATGACGTCCTCGCCTTCTCAATCCAGCAAGAGAGGCGAAGTAGTATATGAGTTCTAGCAGCATGATGGTGTGGTGACGGTGGGGGTGAAACTATCTGCAGGGCTTCGCCAAGCACAACGGACGTGGACGGAGGGGGAACTAGAACTAGAGGGAGAGGGAGAGGGGGCGCTGCACACGGCTTGGGGATCATGGTGTGTGTTGCCCCTCTCCCTGCTCTCATATATATAGGCGGGGGAGGAGGGGCTGCCCTAGGGCGTGCCCTAAGGGGGCCGGCAACCACCCTGGGCGCCTGCCTCAGCCCCCTTACCTTCCTCAAGGGTCGGCGGCCTAGAGGCAGTGGCTGCCCTGCCTCTAGGTGCCCCCTTTCCTTCCCCAAGGGTCGGCGGCCTAGAGGTGGTGCACCTTGTGGGCTGGTGTGCTTCCCTCGTTGGCCCAATAAGCCCAATAACTCCCCGTAGGTCTCCCGGAACCCCTTCAGGCGATTCGATAAATACTTGGTGCATTTTGAAACCTTTCTGGAGACCAAATACTATCGTCCTATATATCAATCTTTACCTCTGGACCATTCCTGAGCTCCTCGTCATGTCTGTGATCTCATCCGGGACTCCGAACAACATTCGGTCACCAACTCACATAATACTATATTCAAGGAACGTTAAGCATGCAGACCCTACGGGTTCGAGAATGATATAGACATGACACGGCTGCAACGTATCTATAATTTATGAAGTATTCATGCCATGTTTACAACAATTTTATATGGTTTTGCTATGATTTTGGATGGAACTAACCCAGACTGACGTTGTTTTCAGCAGAACTACTATGGTGTTGTTTTCTGTGAAGAAATAAAAGTTCCCCAAATACAGCGAAACTTTTTGACGTTTTTTTTGGAACAAAGGAGGCACTAGAAGCTTCGTGGGAGGACCATAAGGTGAAGGAGGTGAGCAAAAGACACCTGGGCGCGCCAGGAGGCTCAGGCGCGCCCAAGTGGGTTGTATCCACCTCGAGGCCCATCTTCGCGTGATTCCAATGTTGAAAAATCCTATAAATAGAGAAACCATTAGAAATAACCCTAGATCAGAAGTTCCACCGCGGCAAGCCTCTATAGCCATGAAAAACTAATCTAGACCCTGTTCCGGCACCCTGTCGGAGGGGGAAATCATCACCGGTGGCCATCTTCATCATCCCGGTGGCCACCACGATGAGGAGGGTATAGTCCATCCTCGAGGCTTAGGGTTTGTACCAGTAGCTATGTGTTTAATCTCTCTCTCTCATGTTCTTGAGATGGCACGATCTTGAGGTATCGTGGGCTTTGTTAATATAGTTGGATCATATGGTGTTTTCCCCTCTCTATCTTGTTGTGATGAATTGAGTTTTCCCTTTGAAATTTCATTTTATCGGATTGAATACTTTTATAGATTTGAGAGCACTTGATGTATGTCTTGCTATGAATACCCGTGGTGACAATGGGGTATCATTTTAATTCACTTGATATATGTTTTCGTACTCAACTTGCGGATTCCCAAGGTGACATTGGGGTAATCTATGCATAGGGGTTGATGCACGTTCTCGTCTTCGTTTCTCCGGCAGAAATCTTGGGGCACTCTTTGAGGTTCTTTGTGTTGGATTGAGTATTATGAATCTGAAATTGTTTGATGCATATCGTATAATCAACTCATGGATAGTCGCGGTGACATTGGAGTATCTAGGTGACATTAGAGTTGGTTGATGTGTATCATATGGTGTTATTTTAGTACGAACTCTTGGATAGGTCGATCGGAAAGAATAGCTTGGTTGTTATTTTAGTACAAACTCTATGATAGATTGATCGGCAAGAATTGCTTTGAGGTGGTTTCGTACCCTACAAACAATTTCTTCTTATGTTCTCCGCTAGATATGAACTTTGGAGTGATTCTTCATTGCACGTTGAGGGATGGTTATATGATCCGATTATATTAGCATTGTTGACAGATTGCACTAGCGAAAGTACAGACCATAGGCCTCATTTTCAAGCATTGCAGTATCTTTTGTGCTCACTTTTGTTACTTGCTACCTTTGCTTTTTTATTGTTCCTTTTACAAAAATCAGCATCTACTACCATTACTACGGTTGTATCACCATTTCTTCGCCGAACTAGTGCACCTATACAAATTACTATTGTATTTGGTGTGTTGGGGACACAAGAGACTTTTTATTATTTGGTTGCTGTGTTGTTTGAGAGAGACCATCTTCATCCCATGCCTCCCACAGATTGATAAACCTTAGGTCATCCACTTGAGGGAAAATTGCTACTGCCCTACAAAACTCTGCGCTTGGAGGCCCAACACAAGTCTACAAGAACAAGTTGTGTAGTAGACATCAAGTTCTTTTCTGGCGCCATTGCCGGGGAGGTGAGTGCTTGAAGGTATATCTCTAGATTTTGTAATTGAATTTTTTAGTTTCTTGTTTTATCACTAGTTTGGTTTATAAAAGAAAACTACAAAAAATATATGGAATTAAGGTTGCATCATATTATTCATCTTTATAATGTCTTTCATGGACCTGATGGAAAGGAAGTTCTCAATTGATAGAAGAAGAATTCTATAAAATGTTTGACAAAAAATATTTGAATGACGAGCATTATTGCAATGTTGTTGTTATGAACTCTTTGAATATCCATGATGAGAACGATATGCAAAGCCATAAGCTTGGGGATGCTATGTTTGATGAAGATGATATTTTTAGTCCCCCAAGTTTAGATGAGAAAATTTATTATGATGATAGCATGTCTCCTATTTATGATGATTATATTGATGATAGTTGGTTTGGAAGAGTGTCAACTCTAGGTAATAATGATCCCACTATTTTGGAGGGTGTTGAATCTTTTTGTGATAATTATGAAAGTGGATTTGGAGAGTTCATGACTTTATTTAGTGATGAATCCACTATTTTGGAAGAGGTTCCAATTCATTATGACAACAAAGTTGCTATCTATGATGATTACGGTGATGACATATATGCTAGAAACAATAATGATACCATGAAACTTGTCATCATAATTTTAATAGTCAAATTGATTATGTCAATCAAGTATCACATGATTGCTATCTTGTTGAGTTTGCTCCCATCACTATTCATGAGAATAAATTTGCTTATGCAGAGAGTAATAAAATTTCTATGCTTGTGAATCATGAAAAGAATACTTTATGTGATAGTTATATTGTTGAGTTCATTCATGATGCTACTAAAAATTACTATGAGAGAGGAACATATGCTTTTACATATCTCAATAATATCAAGTTTCCTCTCTATATGTTGAAAATCTTGAAGTTATGCTTGTTCTACCTTCCTATGCTAGTTGATTTTTGTTTTCATATATTGTTTGCCCACAAAATCCCTATGCATAGGAAGTGGGTTAGAGTTAAATGTTGTTGTCATGTGACTCATGCTGCTCTCTTTATGTTTAATTCTTATCTTTTATGTGAGCATCACTGAAACCATCATGCCTAACTAAAAAAATCATTAAAGAAAAGCGCTTGTTGGGAGACAACCCAACACATCTACCTACTGTTTTTTTGTGTTCACATAATTAAGTTACTGTAGTAATCATTTTTAATAGTTTTTGTTTCAATAAAGTGCCAAGTAAAGTCTTTGGGATAGTATGGATGATAGTTGATTTGATTCTGTGCAAAAATAGAAACTTTTGCACCCAGTAACAGAATTGATCTTCTCCACTGGAGCGTGATAAATTTTTGAATCTTTTACACATGATTTATATACAAATTTCCAGCATCTTTACCTCCATATACCTATACTAATCCTAGACTTCCTGAAAATTACCACATTAATTAGATTTTACGGACCGTTAATTTGGTGGGAACATATTATTACGGTGTAGATTAATTCATGTGCGTATTTTTTGATTAAAAAAAAACTCTCCACGGGACATCAATCTTCCTCTCCGGAACTTCCGCTCTACTCCGGAACTTCCGCTCTACGCCGCCGAGATCCCATCGATCTACCAACTGATCAAGTCTCCACCACGGGCAGCCGCTAGGCCGCCGAGATCCCATCGATATACCATCTGACCGAGTCTCCACCACGGGCAGTGCACTACCTGATCAAGCCTCCGCCATGGGCAACGTCCTAGGATGTAGCTTCTACCTCTCCCCTTACCACACTAGCCGGCTCCGATCTTCTCCGAAATTTCCAGTTGTAGAACATAGGCTGTAGGATTCGAGTCTAATTTTCTACTCAAGAAATCACGTATGGCTGCTGTAGACATGGAACAATTTGTCTATGGCTGCTGCTTGAACCGATGCAGGGATGCCTTCTTGCCGGAGAAACTATAGCAAGGCTGACATTTATCTCAGGTAACTACTACTCCTTAATTTTGATATACAAATGCATCACTGTAGTGGTCTATGGATGAAATTTGGGACCAATGCAAGCCTCATGGCTAGATACTTTTTTTCTACACTAACAATGTGTTTGGCTATTATTCATGGCCGCACCATCCTATTGTGTCAAGCCAACTCTCCTGCTTTGTACCCCAGCGATGGATGGCATCATCTGATATCTGCAGTAGGAGAACGGCAGAAAAATATGTGGAGTCAGATCTGTTTTCCCATGCAGTTCCCAGCAACCCATCCTTGAGCCGGCCCAAGATTCAAGGGGTAAGTTTATTTGTTAATCATCTGAGCAAAGGAATTTCTTACTTTATGACCCTAATTCGTAAGACATGGTTGTAGATAATGTTTCTTAGCTTTTGCCTGAAGATGTAGATCCATATGCATAAGCCTTCAAACAGAGTGCATGGTCAAGGGCTCAGTGAACTTCTGGTGTTGTTTGCAATCACTGAGGGTTACTGTAAGTTTTATAATGTAAATTAATAGAACGAAGTACTCTTTTATTTACTGGATTTTGAGTGATTGACATATTTTCACTGGGAAGAAGCCTCGAGGGTATGCATGAGTGATTGATTTGAGAATCTGGATATTACCATCTAAGCATCTGTTAGCTGACTATTTCGTTCATCGCTATCATTAGAACAGTATGGCTGCGCTAATGAAGGTGAGTCAAATTTCTTACTCACATAAACCTTTTTCTGCTCAGTCTAATAGTTACATACTTCCTCTGTATCAAAATATAAGACGTTTTTTGACACTACACTGTATTACCTTGGTAAAGATACTACCCATGAATACAACAACCATCAGCTCAGATCCTTTCAGCCAGCTTTACCCGTGGTTCTCCGTCAGTGAGATGACAAGATTACAAATTTTACAATACAATTACTGTCTCATTTAGTTTTTTATTAGTTTTAGTTGGTAATATTATTGTTACCATCCTGTACATACCAAGCTGGGCTTTAGTGTCTATACTTTGTGCTGTCCAACGTGGTAACTTCACATTTCTTCAAGCTTGCTTTTCAGAGGTATCATTTACTTTTTGATATGATTGAAAATATATCTTGATATGGGATTGTAACTCACGTACACGTGTTTGGTTATTCCGGCATGACATTCAACAACTGAAACCCTATTATTCTCTTGATTAAATTTTAAGTTGTTTGATTATGCAGATTGAAGCGTTAGTTTTGTGAGCAACTCTGATCTGATTTTCGTTTTGATCTACCCTCTTATTTTGGGACCAGGTGCCTAGATGACCTCTAGCATGAAGTTTGTGTTTGCTAATAATCTCAATGGTATAATGTTCGTTTACTGGCATGGCAGGTCTAATTTTGACTTTAGGTTGCATTGTGCAGTAGATTTTCACCTTAATTCCTGCTCAATGTCCACCATATAACTAAATTATATTCATGTTTACAAGCATAGATCGATGTTCTATTGTTTATGTAAAAATGGTTGTGCTTTTTATAAGCAATTCTACCAGTTGCTTCCTTATTTGTTTGTGTGAAACATATGCGTTAGTTCTGGATAGATAATATTTACTTGAACATTTACATTACATCAGGAATAAAATTTATGCTGCCAGTGTATTCTCCCCTTACTTGGCAAGCTGTTCTGATTTCAACAATTGGCCCGCAAGTTCACTTTGATATTTCTAGGAAGCTTAACTATAGATGTTTCTCCAAACAAGACTCCATGGCCAGAATAAGTTGTTATTCCTATACAGAGGAATCAGATATTTATGTCTTTCTTCAGACTACGTTCACTCTGAATCTCAGATTATACACTTGCATGGTATCCCTCTAATTATTTTGCCTTTCAACTCTAAAGCAATCACGCCAGGCATAAATAGGATTCAGTCCGAAGATCAATCATATAAATAAGATTTAAAAGGCGAAAGAATGGTTCGTTTTGTGCTCACCACGCAGCTGCGTATAAATAAGATTTAATCTGACTCGATTCTGTCTCAAGTTCATAATATTTTCTCTTGGTCCAGAAGCAATAAATTGGTACGTATAAATTATACTGATGTTTATTGTGAAAAGAATATGTGGTTTTGTACTATTATATACTACATTTTTTAACTGATTTGAATAGCCGACGTCATTTTTTATCTTCATTGTGGTATGTGCTACCATCAAAAGTAGTATATAAGGTACTAATTTCAAGTATATACAAAAGACCCAAAGTGGTCGGACCCTTCCCCGACCCTGCACAAGCAGGAGGTACATGCACCGGGCTGCCATTTACATCTATAACCAAGTAGTATGTACACTGCTCTTTGTGCATGGCAGTATGTATCCTACGAAATTAAATCAAAAGGGTACGTAACATATATTTTTAATGAAGTAAGTATATACCGTTTTTGTGATGTAGCATATACAACATTTTTTGTAAGGCAATATATAGCACTTTTTTTTAGAATCAGTATACTACTTTTTTAGTCAGTATATACATAAATGTTTGTTTGAAGATACTCATAGTCTGAGGTAAATATAACTTCAATCTAAGCTGTCAAATAGTTTTCTTTTATCTTGAAATCTGTAAATTTGTTTTAAAATTTCATGGTAACAAATTTATTAAATTATTATGTGGGAGAGACCCTCAACTAATAATATTGTGTATACGCTCCTTTCCTCAAGAGGTAGTGAACTAGCGATCTATTATGCTCGACGAAATCCAGTGTACTATTATTGGGAGGGTCGCATGTTCTCAAACTATGCGTTGTACTTTGCTTCAGTTTGTCTGCCAGATCCGCTGAATGATTTTCACATATATTTTTCTATCAAAGTGCAGCTGGGAGTGCTGCATATCAGACGTACAGGTTTGTCCAAGTTATGGTAATTGACTCACTTAATTGTTATATATGTGGTCCACGAACTGCTGCCCTTTTGTCAATTATTATCATGCTCACAGAACAGAACTGATCAAGGGTATGTGCAGAACTAGATAATAAGAGTAAAACCAAAAGTAGGCTAGGAAAAAGATACAGCATCATTAAGTGGCAGTATTATCGGAAAGATTGCACACCATTGTTGATGGCCCTGACGCCCTCCAGGCCCGAAATAGATCACTGCTTCTCCATCGTCTCTTCCTCTTCCTGTTAAAAACAACCTCAAACAATCTTGCGGCATGTCTCTCCCTCCTGCTACTTCCGACCCCATGGAGAGCTAACTCATGTCTCTCTCAAACCAAGTTGGGGCATGGATCCGCTGTGCTAAAGGAGCTTATTGACTCAAAACCGTTGTCCTCATTTGTATTAGGTTCATTTCTCACAATACTTTGTTCTAATCTTTTTCTTGCAGGTTTATACTCTAAATCAACATTAACATTGGTTTTGGGTTCAGTTTGTTTTGTATGTCTGCTTGGATAGTGTTGTGCTCTCCAGGGAAGCAATCTCGGCTCTTCTCATGTACAACCAATGGATAACTCATGGAGATTGGTTGGGAAGCATAATCCTCTCATGTACAACCTATGGCCATAATGGACATCGATCGGAGTATAACAATGCTCATCAGGCGATCTTATAAATTAAACCTGCTATCTAAACAGAAGACAAGAGCATGAAGGAGCCTAATGTCAGTGTCAACGTAGTAATCATTTTTTGTATGGACAAAACATGTCCAAGACCCTCTATGGGGGAGTTAACATCGTCAATGGCCTGCCCCAGTCTATTTATGGTGTTGCTTGATTTGCTGGTCCGCCACAACCTCCTGTTCAAGGAAGTTCCTTGCCAAGCTGTCATGTCCTGACTTAGAGAATTGACTTCGCATGAATTTTCTTCTAATCATTTTTCAGTCAGTGCATATTGCAGATAGTTAGACTGTGAAACACTGACAATGAAGTTCTCTGTCAATTACTAAAACATTGAGGGTCTCTGTTCTAAGTCTGGATAACTATTTTTTGCGGGCAATTGGTTTGCAAAAGCAAAGGCACATGAGAACTACTAATGCGTTGAGCGTCATTGCTGCTACACTTTTGGTTTCTGTTAATGGAAGTTATACTCTATTGATGTTATCATCAACACAGAAGAACTCATATATTTTCTATTCATGTACACTTTTTATGACTATGTAATTCCTGAATAAGATAGTTTCAAATTCTTTATATCTTCCGAATTGAAGACCGCTTGAACATTAATAATGGTGTTGTGATGTCTTCAGGTGATTAATATAAATCACAGTCTACTTCTCAATATAATGTACTAATTTTGTTGCTATGGCCAGGGTAAGAGGTCTCTATAATGATGGCATTCTCTTTTTGTGGGAATGATATCTTTTCATGCTGAGAGAAATACATTTTAATGCTTTTATTAAGCCAACCACAAATCTGAATGTGACCATGTATTTAGGTAATGTTATGTACCTGAGTTTGGTTGTTTCAACAAGAAAAGAACAATGGATTTTTTCTTATTACTCCCTTTAGCCTCTCTTTATCCCGACGTCTCCATTCAGTCATCAACTATGCAAGGCAGGCAAGACCTTGCACAGTCACACGGTAGAGAGATTTTCTGATTTGATGATGCTTGGAAATGCCAAGATGTGTGGAGCGTTTACCATCCTCCGGTGATCTTAAGAGAAATTTAGATTCTAGGAGAAAATTTTAGCAATAATGTTTCTGACAAGTTGCATTGCATAATGACTATTAGAAGACATTACCTTCATGTCTGGTCTATATAGTTTTTTGTTTATGTTTTTGTTCATTATCTCTTTTCACACCTATTATTTGTATAACGTTCATACATTTAAATTATCTGTAGTATGTTTTTACCTTCCCTTTATCATCAACGAGTAAGTTATGCAGTACCAGACTTCTAAACTTCAACACTAAATATAATGTGTTGGGAGGTGCTTCTTTTGGATGCATATAGTAAAAATCTTAAGCATGTATTTCCTGCTGCTATCTACCAATTCAATTTTACAATGCTTATGGATCCTAAACTTATACGGTAAGCACGTGAGACTTCTTTTTATGCTAATAGTACTACTTAATTTACCAAATATTCTTCATTCTCAAATCAATCATGTCTGCTTCTTTTCCTTTCCGCTGTTTGTTATATGAATAAAACTTCCCCCCAAAGTACACAGCGTCGTGCGTTCCTGGGGGAGAGGAAAAAAAATTTAATTCTTGAACCTCAAGTTCCGATCCCGGATGGTCGAAGTTTTTCAATATTTACAAAGAGTTGGAAGCCCTTTCCCTAGAAGCCCGGGATAACCATTCGACTGAGCAGATGTCACTGCCCCAACAAGGAGGGCATTCAAATTGTTCAAGGGTAACGATAGTACTATACGAGGAAAGAACTGCATACACATGGGTCTCCTTGGTGGAGTCCCACCAAAGGATTCGCGAACATGCTCCTAAAAAATAAGAATGATATAGTATTCTTTAATGATGTTTTCTAATTATATCCAATGATCTTTTACCGTTAGATGGTACAATACAAGGCAAAAATATGCTTACTTTTTTGCAGACACAAAATATGATGATTTAGTATAAACTAGATTACCGCCACATGTGGATGGCATTTTGTCTCTAAATATTTAATAATGCTGCTTTTTAGTGATATTCCAAATAAATATTTAGCTATAAATCCATTGAGTCGTCTCTATGAAATCCTAATTAGTTGTCATTGTTTTTATAACGGAACATATTTGCGGTTTAAATTACATTGACTCGCTAAGACACTCGCATGTATTTGCATTTTCCAATGATCCAAGTTACTTTCATGGATTCTGTAGTGTGTTCCTGGTAGGACTAGGGTTCCTACCGGCTCTACTCCGTAGGTTATACGGGCAGGACAGCGCAGGTTGGGGGCGAGGGCGGCAGCTCCGGCGCGTTGGCACCGTCGCGAGGAAGAAGAGGGCGGCGCGGCTAGGGCAAGGTGCGGCTAGGGTTTTCGGCTCCTCTGGAGCCGGGCAATATGATAGAACTATCTTTATTGCTTAATTCCAAAAGGTATCTTACAATCTAATATTTATAACCTGAAAACGACTAGCCTAAGATAACTTGTGGGCCAAGCCCATAATCTACTGCCCAGCGGGCCTCCTCCGGTTGTATTGTAAACCGGTCATAACATCTCTCCCCGCCTGCACAAATAGCTCGTCCTCGAGCTGAAAGTCTGGATAGTGGTGGCGGAAATCCTCACGTGGCTCCCAAGTAGCTTCCTCCACCGGAAGACCCGCCCACTGGATCAAGATGAACCATACCCCGCGACGAAGTTGCGCCTTCAACACCTTCTCTGGCTCCGGAAGAAGACGTCCATTGACGGTCGGGGGAAGCGCTGGTGGAGCTGCCGGTGGCTCTCCATGAAAAGGCTTGAGCAGTCCCACATGAAACACATCGTGGATGCGAGCGCCGGCCGGCAGCTGAAGATGATAGGCCACCTGCCCAATGCGCTCCAAGATGGCCAAGGGTCCCGCGTAGCGAGGCCCGAAGCGCGCGGGTCGAGCGACTGCGTAGAGCGGTGAAGAAGACGCAGCCACACCCAATCACCCACCGCGAACTCCGCCTCGCGATCGTGGTTGTTGTAATAATGCTGCGCCAGCTGCTGAGCCTGAAGGAGACGCTGACGGACCTCCGCAAGCATCTCGTCACGGGTGCGAATAAGGTTGCCCGCGACCTCCGTCCTCGCCGTAGCCGGGTCCACCGGCAAGATTGGCGGAGGTGGCCGCCCGTAGACCACCTCAAATGGTGTCGCACGCAGGGCAGAGTGGTAGGAGGTGTTGTAGCAGTACTCCGCCCATGCGAGCCAATCCACCCAAGCACGAGGCCGATCACCTGTAACACAGCTTAAATACATGGAGATCACCTTGTTAACCACCTCTGATTGGCCGCCCGTCTGGGGGTGGAAGGCTGTGCTGAAGCAGAGCTTAACGCCCGCCATCCTGAAGAGATCGCGCCAGACATGGCCTGTGAACACCGTGTCGCGATCACTGACGATCGAAGCAGGAAACCCGTGCAGACGGACAATACCATCGAAGAAGGCACGAGCCACGGACGCGGCGGTGTAGGGATGCCCCAGCGCAATGAAGTGAGCATATTTAGAAAAGCGGTCGACCACCGTGAGAATGACCGACTTGCCTCCCACCTTGGGAAGCCCCTCGATGAAGTCCATGGAGATATCGGCCCAGACCTGAGAAGGCACCTCCAGGGGTTGAAGAAGACCAGCTGGCCGTAGCGTCTCCGTCTTGTTGCGCTGACACGTCGCACAAGAGCGCACCCAATCGCGAACGAGGGCACGATCACCAAGAATGTAGAAGTCGGCACGGAGACGATGGAGGGTTTTCTGCACACCCTCATGGCCAGCCGAGTGGGTTAGCAGCAAGACCTAGTGATGGAGATCATCATGAGCTGGAACGAAGACACGGCGCCCATGGACCAGCAGGCCGTCGAATAGGCGCCATGGCTCCTCCAGGTCGCCGGCCGCCAGCTGCTGCTGCAGGAGAACCGCATCGGCGGCGGTCGCGGTGGCCCGGCGAATGTCGTCGAAGAGGCCGAAAGTCGGCCCTGAGCGGATGCAGAGTGCCTGCCCCTCGGAGTCGCCGGTGACGGAGTCGAGGTCGGCATCTCGGCGGGATAAGGCATCGGCCACGGTGTTAAGACGACCCGTGCGATACTTGACGGAGAAATCGAAGCCGAAGAGCTTGCTAATCCACTGATGCTGGGGCACAGTGGAGAGCCTCTGATCCAGCAAGAACTTGAGGCTGTAGTGGTCTGTGCGAATCTGAAAAGACCGGCCCCACAGATAGGGCCGCCAATGGCGCACCGCCTGCACCAAGCCAATGAGCTCCCGCTCGTACGCCGCGAGCTTGAGATGGCGCGGGGCAAAGGGCCGGCTGAAGAAGGCAAGAGGCCCGTCGCCCTGATGAAGCACATCGCCGAACCCCACACCTGAAGCGTCACAGTCCACAACGAACGACCGGTCGAAGTCCGGCATCTGAAGAACGGGCCCCATCGTGAGGGCCCCCTTGAGGGCCTTGAAGGCTGTCGTCGCCTCCGCATCCTAGGCGAAAGCGTCGCGGCGCAACAACCGCGTGAGTGGAGAAGCGATGACACCAAACTCCCGGATGAACTTCCGATAGTAGCTAGCAAGGCCGAGAAACCCGCGAAGAGCCCGTGGAGACTGGGGCGTCGGCCAGGCAGCGACGGCGGCCACCTTGTCGGCGTCCATAGCGACCCCGTCGGCCGAGATGACGTGGCCCAAGTAGGCCACTGAAGGTGTCCCGAGCGAGCACTTCGAGCGCTTAAGATGTAGATGGTGCGCCCGAAGCTCGTTGAAGACGATGGCGACGTGCTGTAGGTGCTCTGCCCAAGATGCACTGTAGATCAGAATATCATTAAAGAAAACGAGCACAAACCGGCGTAAGTAGGGTCGGAGGACGTCGTTCATCAGAGCCTGGAAAGTTGCCGGGGCATTGGTGAGGCCAAAGGGCATCACTAAGAACTCGAAGTGGCCGTGATGAGTCCGAAATGCCGTCTTGGCGATGTCATCAGGGTGCATGCGCACCTGGTGGTACCCCGACCGAAGGTCGAGTTTGGTGAAGAAGCGCGCCCCGTGGAGCTCATCGAAGAGCTCGTCGACCACCGGAATAGGGAACTTATCCTTGAGTGTGACAGCATTAAGGGCACGGTAGTCGATGCAGAAACGCCATGTGCCGTTTGACTTGCGGACGAGAAGCACCGGTGCGGTAAACGGCGAAGTGGATAGCCGGATGATGCCCGCCGCGAGCATGAGTGCACACTGCCGCTCCAACTCATCCTTCTGCAACTGCGGATAGCGGTAAGGCCGTACCGCCACCGGTGCAGAGCCTGGCAGAAGATGTATACGGTGATCGTACGCGCGGGCGGGCGGCAGCCCCTGTGGCTCGGTGAAGATGTCGCCGTGCTGCTGTAGGAGACTCTCCAATAGTGGGTGCTCGGCCGTGGCCATGGTTGGGCGAGCTGGAGTGGAGGGGTGGGTGCGGCACCCCCAATGCCGGCCCACTGAATGCGGCGGCCTAACCGCCAGAAGGTCATCGTCAGCGCGTCGAAATCCCAGAGAATAGGACCAAGAGTGCGCAAGAAGTCGACGCCGAGGATGAAGTCGAAGCAGCCCAAGTCGATGCCGGCGCAGGTGATGGAGAAGTGCTCGTCGCCAATAGTGATGGGCACGTCGCGGGCGAGCCCGTGGCAGCGGAGACGGTCACCATTAGCGACGGTGACTCGCAACTGTTCACCGCCGGTTAGCTGTAATGCCAGGCATCGCATGGTGGTCTCCGGCAGGAAGTTATGTGTGGACCCTGTGTCCACTAGGGCCACCAGGCGCTCACCCTGGATCATGACCGGTAAGAGCATCGTCCGTTCATCACGGATGCCAGCCAGCGCGTGTAGGGACACCACAAGGGCAGTGGCCGGGGCGGGCGCGGGTGCCGTTGCGGGCTCCGCAAGGGCTGGGGCGCCGAGGCCATCCTCCAGTGGCTCCTCCTCAGACTCGTCTGTCATCTCCAAGTAGAAGAGGCGGGGACAGACATGACCTGGTGCATAGGGTGCATCACAGTTGAAGCACAAGCCTAGTCGCCGGCGTTCCAGCTGTTCTGCCTGGGTGAGGCGCCTGAATGGCTGCGTCGGTGCCGGGGCGGCTGTCGGAACGGCTGTAGGGGACGCCGGTGCTGCCGGAGACGGCCGGGAAAGCTGTCGGCTCCCACGTGGCGCAGATGGACGCATCACGGCCTGGGCGCGCTGCTCGAACGCCCGGGCATAATACATGGCCGTTTGAAGGTCTTGGGGCCCCTTCATCTCGACGTCCACGCGGATGTGGTCGGGGAGACCGCCGATGAAAAGTTCCGCCCGCTGTAAGGCCGTCACACCGGGTGCGTGGCACGCCAGGGTCTAGAAGCGATCGGCGAAGTCCTGCACCATGGAGGTGAACGGCAGACGGCCCAACTCGGCCAAGCGGCTCCCGCGTACCGGTGGCCCAAAACGAAGAAGGCATAGCTCTCGGAAACGATCCCACGGGGGCATGCCGCCCTCGTCCTATTCAAGGGCGTAGTACCATGTCTGGGCGGCCCCGCGGAGATGGTAGGACGCCAGCCAAGTCCGTTCCGACGCGGGCGTGCGCTGGCCACGAAAGAACTGGTCACACTGGTTGAGCCAGTTAAGCGGGTCGTCGGAGCCGTCGTACGTGGCGAAGTCGATCTTGGCGAACCGGGGCGACTGCTGGTGTGGCGCGCCCTGGCCCACTGCCTCGGCGGTGCGGAGGGCGGATGATGGCGCACAGGCCATGGTGGAAGGCCCGGCATAGTTCCAGGCGGCGCCCGACACCGCGGGCTGCAGCGGAAAACCGGATGGTGGACGGGCCTCCGGGTAGGCCGATGGCTGCCCGTTGAGCTAGCCGGGGAGTGGCGATGGGGACGGCGGAAAGCGGACCTCCTGTATTGGGAGCCCGCTCGGCGAAGACCTGCCCAGGTTAGGGTTGGGCGGGGCCGGTGGAGGACCCTGCTTCGAGGCCGCTGGAAGGTAGGGCGCGGCGGAGGACGGCGCGCCCGGCGCGGTCTAGGTGGGTCACTGCGGCCAAGTGGTGGCGACGAGTGGCGGGGCTGCCGGCGCGATCTGCGGCGGCCACTGCGGCCAAGGCGGCGGTGCGGCTGCTGGGGCGGGAAGCGCCGGGTAGCCTCCGGTGATGGCCCCCGGTGCCGAGTACCACGGAAGCGCATGCTGACCCGCGGCCATGGCTGGATGGAGTGGTGGGGGCGGCCTGTACGGACCTGCCAGGTAGAGGCGGATCCCTTGAACCGCGGTGACGAGGTCGTTGAGGACGTCCGCCATGGCCTCCGGCATGAACTATTGCGGCTGCGGGGGAGGTGACGGCGGCGGCGGGTGTTGGACGGGGGCCGGTGGCTGCCCTTGGCCCGGCGTGGTGCCGGGTGCCGTTAGGGCCGGCGCTGAGAGCGACACCGTGGTGCCCGCCGAGAGCGAGGCCGTGACGCCCGGCGCAGAGGCAGCGGTGGTGGAGGAGTTGGCGGGCAGCAGTGGTGGTGGCGGTGGAATTGGCGGAGACATGGTCGAAATCCGGTTACCTGATACCAAATTGGTAGGACTAGGGTTCCTACCGGCCCTACTCCATAGGTTATACGGGCAGGACAGCGCAGGTTGGGGGCGAGGGCGGCGGCTCCGGCGCGTTGGCGCCGTCGCGAGGAAGAAGAGGGCAGCACGGCTAGGGCAAGGTGCGGCTAGGGTTTCCGGCTCCTCTGGAGCCGGGCAATATGATAGAACTATCTTTATTGCTTAATTCCAAAAGGTATCTTACAATCTAATATTTATAACCTGAAAACGACTAGCCTAAGATAACTTGTGGGCCAAGCCCATAATCTACTGCCCAGCGGACCTCCTCCGGTTGTATTGTAAACCGGTCATAACAGTTCCAATATATTACATATATGTAAATTTTTTTGTGCAAGCAGGCTCTTATAGAAGATATTAATATGTGGGTTACACCATTGATAATTTGTTTAAATTACATACACGTAAAATATGAAGTGAAATATAAAGTGAGAAATTTGACAAGAATGTTACAAAACTAGCCCGTGCATTTTGCACGGGTTGATGACTAGTTGTCCTAATTTTTCAGAATGTCTAGAGGAGCAGAAGTATGGTAGTTGTCCATATCATTACAGATTGTTCTGTTTTTGACAGATTCTATTTTCAATTCATAGTTTGCTTGTTTCCTAGTTTCTATGGCTTATATTGCTCAATATAAATTATGGAAACGATAAGGTATAGTAGGCTTTGTGTGATAACAATTATGAATCTTGTCTTTCATAGTACCAAAGTGAATGATTTGTCTTTATCATACTAACCTATCTCACGAAGTTTCGTTAAGTTTTGTGTGATTGAAGTTTTCAAGTTTTGGGTGAGATATCGATATGAAGAGAATAAGGAGTGAAAATACTCTAAGATTGGGGATTCCTAAGGAATATCCAAGGTAATATTCAAGTAAGATCAAAGAAAATAAGCTTGGGGATGCCCCGGAAGGCATCCCCTCTTTCGTCTTCAACATTATCGATAACCTCACTTGGAGCTATATTTTCAGTCGTCACATGATATGTGTTTTTCTTGGAGCGTCATTTTATTTTATTTTTATTTTCCTGATGCTATTTAGAATAATGTTTTGCATCTTTTATTTCAATAAAAATACCAAGTATAGCCTTTACCATGCTTATTTTGCATGTCTATATGTGGATGTTTGAAAACAGAAAGTTGCACGCTAGTGCGTGAATTCTTGAGAAAATTCAGAATGTGATACAATGTTTATTTTGTTTCACAATAAGCTATGATAAATTTTCTACAGTATGGTAATTTTTCAGAATTTTTGGAGTTAGAGAAGTATGAATCTTCTTGCATTCTTTACAGACTGTCCTGTTTTGGCAGATTGATGTTATGTTTGCATTGTTTGCATATGTTTGCTTGTTTAATGATTCTAGTTGAGGATAGGAGTATTAAATATGCAGAGTCATTTAGTATAAAATGCTAAATAATAATTTTAGGGATTTTCTACATTACAGAATGATAAGGTTTTGCATTGATTTATACTAACTTATCTCACGAGTTTTTGTTGAGTTTTGTGTGGATGAAGTTTTTAAGATTTAGGGAAACCATGATATAAAAGGAATTAAGGAGACACAAAAGATCAAGCTTGGGGATTTCCAAGGCATACCAAGATAATATTCCAAGAAGTCTCAAGCATCTAAGCTAGGGGATGCCCCGATAGGCATCCCACCTTACTTCATCAACAATTATCGGTTAGCCTCGGTTGAGCCTAAGTTTTTGCTTCTTCACATGATGTGTGATGTTCTTGGAATGTCATTTTATTTTGTTTTGCTTGCCGTTTTAATAAAGTACTTAGCTCTGCAAGTTTTTAAATAAGAGAGAGTCCTCAAATGGCTACCAATTTATTTAACTACTCGCTTGATCTTCACTTATATCTTTTTGGAGTTTGTCATTTACTCTCCACTGGTACAGCGAGGTGTTATACAAATGGTTTTTAACCCCTTTCTGCGATGGCATTTGGAACCGTCGCCAAGTGAGTGTAGGCAATAGGGGATCCTTCACACACTACCCAGAAACCGTCGGGGATATGCACTCCTGGCACACACGCTCGGCAAAATGAGGTCGTGTGCGATCGGCGAGCGATCAAATACGGTTATACATATAGTAGTGCTAAAATAGAATTGTACAGGCAAAATCGTTTCTGGTCGTAAGTACATCCCGCACAGTCAGTCCCCGCTAAACGTTTACATTCGTATGTACATGCCACACAGTCGCTCCAAGGAAAGCGTTCCCATTCGCAGGTATGTCACACACAATTTTCCCCGTTAAATCGTTTGTGATAGCGTTGCCATTGCACACGATATTAACAATTTTATCGTTTACATTATTAAATGCGTCACACACGGTGCATACAAGAAAGTGTGTGGCAAAGGCTGTCCATCACACAAAGATTTTATGTGGTAAACATTTGCACAAGGTGGCCTAACACAAACAATTTTCAAGAGAATGTCATCTGTGATTGTTCATTGATCCAACACGGTTTATTCCTAGAAACTGTGTGTGTTGCCTAAGGTCATCACCCATTTATAGATGTAATTGACATTCATATTAAGCATATAATATATTTCATTTCCATATTAAGCAAGTAGGATTTCATAATTGAAATACATCAAAGTACAACATGATATAGCTTCAACACTCAGCTACCCCATTACACAACTACGCCAGCACCAAGTTTCACATGCAACATCTAGAACATTTCAAAATTAGCATCATAGACGGTACATAGACATATGCATCTCATCTGGAAAACTGCTGAAGCGGAAGGCGAATATTAAGCCTTCATTCATGTTGAAGGTCTTTGCAACTTTAGGCCAGTGCATGTGGATGATTGACCGTCCATCCTTCGTCCTCTTCAGGAACACTTCAATATTGAACCATGGGTGTTGTATGAAAACCTTCCCGTAGGATCGAAAGTATGTCTAGAGGGGGGGTGATGTGACGCCCCCGATTCAATCGTAGACCAATCATACACGCAAATGTGTACGATCAAGATCAGGGACTCACGGGAAGATATCACAACACAACTCTACAAATAAAATAAGTCATACAAGCATCATATTACAAGCCAGGGGCCTCGAGAGCTCGAATACAAGAGCTCGATCATAGACAAGTCAGTGGAAACAACAATATATGAGTACATACATAAGTTAATCAAGTTGCCATAAGATGTCTAGCACAAACATGGATACATATCGAAAGAGGCGCAGACCTCCTGCCTGGGATCCTCCAAAACAACTCCTGGTTGTCGTCAGTGGCCTGCACGCAGTAGTAGGCACCTCCAGAGTAGTAGGAGTCGTTGTCGACGGTGGCGTCTGGCTCCTGGACTCCAACGTCTGGTCGCAACAACCGGGTATAGAAAGGGGAAAAAGGGGGAGCAAAGCAACCGTGAGTACTCATCCAAAGTACTCGCAAGCAAGGAGCTACACTACATATGTATGCATTGGTATCAAATGGAAAAGGGTAGCATATGTGGACTGAACTGCAAAATGCCGAAATAAGAGGGGGATAGCTAGTCCTATCGAAGACTACCCTTCTGGAAACCTCCATCTTGAAGCGGAAGAAGAGAGTAGATGGTAAGTTAACCAAGTATCATCGCATAGCATAATCCTACCTGGTGATCCTCCCCTCGTCGCCTTGTGAGAGAGCGATCACTGGGTTGTATCTGGCACTTGGAAGGGTGTGTTTTATTAAGTATCCAGTTCTAGTTGTCATGAGGTCAAGGTACAACTCTAGGTCGTCCTTTTACCGAGGGACACGACTATTCGAATAGATAAACTTCCTTGCAGGGGTGCACCACATTTCCCAACACGCTCGATCCCCTTTGGCCGGACACACTTTCCTGGGTCATGCCCGGCCTCGGAAGATCAACACGTCGCAGCCCCGCCTAGGCACAATAGAGAGGTCAGCACGCCGGTCTAAATCCTATGCGCGAAGGGGTCTGGGCCCATCGCCCATTGCACACATGCACGTTGCGTACGTGGCCGGTGAGCAGACCTAGCAACCTCCATTACAAAGGAAGTTGCGTTACATGGTCCAACCCGACGCGCGTCGCTCAGTCGCTGACGTCACGAAGGCTTCGGCTGATACCACGACGTCGAGTGCCCATAACTATTCCCGCGTAGTTGGTTAGTGCGTATAGGCCAGTGGCCAGACTCAGATCAAATACCAAGATCTCGTTAAGCATGTTATTTTGAAGTAACCACAAACGCTGACCAGGGCCAGGCCCACCTCCCTCCTGGGTGGTCTCAACCTGCCCTGTCGCTCCGCCACAAAGATCCACACAGAGGGCTGTCGGGAAAGTATGTCCTTTCAGCCCCCAATTTGTGAATCAACCGCGGGTATTCAATGAGCCGACTCGACTTTAGTCACAACATGTATCATGTGTATTATGTATAGTATATACCCGTGATCAACACCCGACGTGATCACGGCCCAATAGTATAGCATGGCAGACTAACATGAATGTAGGGCCACTGATGACAAACTAGCATCCTATACTAAGCATTTAGGATTGCAGGTAAGGTATCAACAACTGTAGCAACCATGACAGGCTATGCAACAAAATAGGATTAACGGAAAGCAGTAACATGCTACACTACTCTAATGCAAGCAGTAGAGAGAAGAATAGGCGATATCTGGTGATCAAGGGGGGTGGCTTGCCTGGTTGCTCTGGCAAGTAGCGGTCGTCAACAACATAGTCGACCGGGGCACCAGCAACGGCGTCAGTCTCGTAGTCTACCGGAGAGAACAGGGGGAAGAAACAATGAATACAATGCAAACAGATGCATATCGATGCATGACATGACAAGTAACGGTGCTAGGTGTGCCCTAACGCAGTAAGAGGTGATACGTCAAAGGGGGAAACATCCGGGAAAGTATCCCCAGTGTTTCATGTTTTCGGATAGATGAACCAGAGGGGAAAAGTTGCATGTTCGCTATGCTAGGGATGTGTGGCGGACGAACGGGTTGCGTATCTGAATTAGTCTCGTCGTTCAAAGCAACTTCCATGTACAAAGTTTTTCCATCCGAGCTACGGTTTATTTTATATTAATTTTAAAAGACTTAAATCATTTTTAGCATTTATTTAATTATTTTAAATCAACATTATCCAGAATAGTGCTTGCTGACGTCAGCATCAGGTCAGCAGTCAACAGGGTGTTGACTTAGTCAACTGACGTGTGGGTCCCGACTGTCATTGATTGATTAATTAACTAATAGTTAATTAGGTTAATTAGTGATTAGATTAATCTAATTATGATTAATTAACTAATTAATTATTTTAATTATTATTATTATTTTGATCTTTTTAATCTTTTTTAACGTTCCAGGGCATGGGCCCCCTGTCATTGCCCCAAAGGGGCATAGCGGGCTAACGGGCGCGGTTGTGGGGCAGAGCTAGGCGCGGGCGCTGGGCGCCCGATTGGGCGAGGCCATTGGCGCGGCCGCCGACGCCCACGACATCGACCAGGGGATGCGGCGGAGGCCTGCTGGTGGCGCGGTGCGGCTGCAACGGCAGCCGGAGCAACGGTGGGGTGAAGGCCAGAGGCGCGGTGCTGGGAGGAAAGCGGGCGAAGGGGCGGCCGCGGCAGAGCAGGCGCGCGGCCGTGGGCACGCGGGAGCGCGGCCAGGCATGCGCTGGGTGCAGCAGGGAGAGGGAGCGGCGGGCGCGGGCGATGCAGAGGCAGCAGCTAGCGGCAGGCAAGGCCGACGAGGCCGGCGGGCGGCGTGCGCGCGGTCCCGAGCGGTGCGGAGAGGTTGAGCGTGAGCGGGTGCGCGGTGACCGTAGGAAGGGAAGACGGGGTCGGACGGGGAGGTCCTCACCGACCCTGTAGTTGTGCGAAGGTATGTTCGAGGGGGGGGGGCGAAGATGCGGGGGATGGCGGCATCGGGAGGGGGGCTTCTAGGCCCAGGAACGGGGACGAGGGCGAGGACGATGTAGTTCGGCGGGGAGGCGGCGCCGACGAGGTAGCGGGTGACAAAGTGAACAGCGGCGAGGGCGATCCGGTGGTGGCGGCGAGACGACGCCGGGGATGGGCGCTGGCGTCGGGGACGCGGGGCGGCGCGAGATCGGGCACAGGCGTCGGGGGCGCAAGGCCGTTGCCCCGATCCAGTCGGGGGAAGGGAAGAAGGGTGCGTGGGGGAAGTGGGTCGGGGGGAGGCTAGGGTTTCGTGGAGTGGGGGGATAAGGAGGCCCGGCTGGGCTTGGTGGGAGTGCGGCGGTCAGCTGAGCCGTTTGGCCCAGCGTGGGACTGGAACTGTTTTTCTTTGTTCTTCTTTTTTTCCATTTTATTTATTTATTTTTGTTTATTTTAATTTTGTATTTCTGTTTTATTTTTAGTATTAATAGCTTTTAGTTTTCTAAAATTATATATGACCAATAGCTAAATTGAGGTTGCAAATTAGCCCACTGCCACAACACAAGTTGGTATTTAAAATATGAAAAAAGTCCATTTTACTGCCTTAAAGAAAATGGGTGGTTCGCATAACCCCCTAATCTATCCCAAACCATTCAAAAATCATCTCTAGCTGGTTTTTTGAGCTCATTTGCTGACATGGACATAGTCAAGGCGGTATTTGACCAGTGGGGTGTGGGGCCCATTCATCAATCGAATCCCCACTCTCCTCCTCGACGCCTAGAGAGCATAATCGACGCTTGGTTTATGCCGCCGGCGCTGTAGTTCTTAGCCCGCGTGGCCAACACCTCCCCTCCCCTTCAATCCATGTCCTAGAGCTTCCCCTCGCTCTGCTATACGCTCCTGCCAAAGGACTTTATCCTAGTCACCCTAAATCACCGGCGACTATGTCTTCTTCCCCGCCTCTGGCATCGACTGTCGCCGCCTCGATCTCTTCCTCTGGTGAGCCCCGCTTCTCCTTCTCTGCTTCCTAAGCACCGTGGTGCTCCTCTGAAGCTGACCGGCCCATCAATTTGGAGCTGCGCGTCCCTGAGGAGCTCTCCCCGCATGGCCAAGCTCCAGCCCCCGCTGCTGCTATGGGTGGCGCACTGCGCGAGTAGGCTACACAGATGAGGGAGGGAACGGAGAGGCTCTGGAGGAGCAGGGGCTCACCTAGGGGGTGCTGGCACAGGAAGGGGGACCAGAAGTGCTCTGCAGTGATGCCATGGACGCCGAAGGCGGCGACCGGGGCGCAGGCTTGCGGGGAAGGGGTCGCGGGCCTCACCGGGAACCTGTCCAGAAGGTGTGCGAGGTCGTCTCGCGTCAACGAAGGGGTCGTGGAGGTCGGGGGCGTGCTGATGATGGCGGATTTTAGTGTGGTGGCTGGCGGCAGTGGTGAGGAAGACAACGATGCCAGGCTCGATTGGGGTTGGCTTGGCACAATGGATTTGGCAGAGTTGAAGAGGGTAACGAGGCAGATGATCCCGACATTTTGGTGTGGCTCTATGCTTCCTCCGGCCACGTGCACGGCGATGGTGGCCGTCGACCGAAGCTCGGGCACTCTCGGGGTGGCTGCAGATGTGGGAGAGAAGGCAGAGGAGGGCCCCACTGGTCAACAACGCTTTGAACTCGTCCATGTCAGCAAAACCACCGGTGCAAACCCACCAATGACGATTTTGAACGGTTTGGGATAGATTAGGGGGTTAAGTGAACCAAAATAAAGTTCAGGGGGTTATGTGAACCACTCATTTTCTTCAAGGGAGTAAAATGGACTTTTTTCTTAAAATATTTAGTTTGCATTTTTATAAATTTCAAAAGGTCGTTTATAATAGGTTTAACTGCTGTTTTATTTATTTTAGTGCATTTGAATACTTTACCGAAGTGTGGTTTCTTCACCATAATTACCTACGCATTATTTGGCACAACCCGAACATTTTAATTTTAATGTTTGAAAACTTTTATCGTTTGACTTAAATTCAAATTTGAATTTGAATCTATTTTGAACTAACGCGATAATAACAACAATAATCATGGTGACGTGGCATCATTAATGTGGGATTACTGTAGCCCAATTATCCGGGCGTCACATATCTCCTCTACTACAAGAAATCTCATCCCGAGATTTAAGAGGTAGAAAAAGGGGGAAAGGTTTGGTAACGAATCTTGCGGGTCTTCTCATTTTGGCTTGCTCTTCTCGAAGAGGTCGATCCATTACTTGAGGTCTTTAGTTCTCTGCTTCAGTTCATCATGATGAAGTCGACATCCTTTCTTCGGGAATTCCATCATACTTACGAAAGAATAAAGGGTGGGTATTCCGGGGGAACGAACCTCTGCAAGGTTGACTATCTGGTCGATAATATCGGGGAAGGTGGCGGAAAGTAAATCTCGAATTGAAACTTAAGAAAATATCGAGAGCAAAGTAAGGAGGTATCATGGGAAGTTTCGAGCGGGCAGGCAATCGTTCGACGCCTGTTACAGGGCGTTACAGGTGTTCAAAGCAACAGGAATAAGTATTGTGTCTGATACCAGAATTGATGATATCTTGGAAGGTGGCTCGTGAATTACATACGAGACCATGCGCGAGGAACAACCTTGGGAGCAGGGGTGTGTACAGGAGAGTCAGGTTTCGATCCTGTGGAACTATGGGTTATGGGCCCACCATGTGGGTTAAAAGTAGGAAGGGTGATGACGTCTTGCATGATAATGTAAGCAAGGCATGTTAGAGGGGAGCATGTACGATATGTTGGCAACAACATCGGTACCAGGGGCGAGGGACGAAGAGAACCATTTTCCTGCTCGTTGAACGAGGCAGACCAATAGGCAAAGTTCTCGTCCATCGGTGGTTACTGGAATGTCATCAACAATAGTAACATGGTCTTACTGACAGAGTTGTACACCGAGGTGTTTACATAAGTAGTGAATTATTACTGCTTAGATCATATAGATCACAAGAAAGGTTAAACAAAACAATGGAAAGGAAAAGGTGATCATCATATTAAACAGAACAATGGAAAGGAAAATGTGTTTAAACTCATATTTTAGGGGTATATCCTTCCCAAGGGCAAGCAAAGCATGATATCCATGACGGGATATAACGTAGAAAATCCTTTAGGAAAGGGGAGAGGAATTTCATGCCATTACCCTTACAACGGTGTCTGGATAATTGATAAAGAAAATTTAGCATTGTGCTACAAATGTTCCTTTTGAAGAGTGGAGTACCACAGACATGCTTCATGATAGCATTGACATGGTCTTCAAGCAAAGGTCAGGCTTTGGATACACAAAGGATCCATCAGGAACAACTTATAGAATAAGTCTTACAATTTCCTCATGGAAGAATGGTTAACCTTGCTAAAACGGAAGAACTATAACAATAGGTCCTCCGGCCAAGTGTGTTAGGCATGACATCATCTTATCAGGTCAAAGACCAACATTATAACTCTTGGAAATATGTTCCAACCATCATATCTGACCGAGGTTCAGATCCGATTGGTGTCAGGATACCTGAGACTCGGGATGCCTAAGAAGAAAAGGTGCAACACAAATTGACGAGATGCCATTGTAAGATTCTCGAGAAATGAACTATGGAAGCGAATTCCAAAACAAGAGTTCATCATTTAACCAAGGAGAGGATGAGGAGGTGACTGATGGAATCAGCGACAATTCATCGAGGTTTCCAAAAAGATGGATTTCCACAATTATGCGAACAAGGGGATAATATTGGACATACCGAAGTAGATAATGAAGTATGTTCAAGGAAAACGTCCAGGAGTAAACATTGATCAAAACGTGCACCTGGAAGGACGGACTAAGTAGCCCGAACGATGTTAGAATGGTGATTCAATAACCAATAGACTAAGAATCAAGCTATCAACCATTAACTTCAAGCAATAGGGTTGCTACAAGTTTTGAAATTACACATCAAAGTTAAATGGCTCGTATCCCGGTTAGAAACAACACTTGAAAGAATGGTGATGGTGAGAAGTATCACTATACCAAGAATTCTTAAGAGGTGGAGCAATCCTCACCACATCCTTGGCATAAAAGACAGTAATACTTCAAGGTAGAATAGAACATAATACAAGCCGGATAGGAAGTTGCATCCATAACATGAACATGTTTGTGATGAGAGGAATGTAATGGTGTTGCCGATGGTAACTCAAATTACCTAGGGACGAGGATGGCACTTATCATCATGAATTAGATTGGTATCTTGGAAGGAGTCAAAATGTTGATGATGATCACAAGAAATTTTGTCGAGAGGCTCCACAAAGAAGAAATCGAACATGGACTGCATCAAACAAAAGGACTGATGCAGCCAAAGATTGGAATCAAACTTGCTGTTCGACACATAATGATATGGCGAGGTAGATTGACGTAAGCTTAGCTCATTGTCGGAAATTGTGCTCCGGGAAGAAGGACAAGGTAGCACAATTAAAATTTAGCACGAGAATGATATAGTCGATCAGTCTAGGAATGACTTGAAGCATTATTAAACTCATAAGCAACAAAAATTACTTAGAGTTATTGAATCGGAGTGCGGAATTGATTCACTTATCGATGTTATTAGTTGACAAACAACCTAGAACCCATGAAGTGACAATGACAGGGAAAAGTAGTACTTCATCAAAGTTCATAAGATGTAGTGCAATGGCATGATACCCTCGAGATACCATGGGTAATACTCGAAGGTAGATCATAATAGAGGTTGGGCAGGCGTACTGATCTGTAGAAGACAAGTGCTTTAACTTTTCCGGGAAATGGGATCAAAGAAGAACAATCATGGTCGGAACCATGGTTCCAAAGGACCAGACATAGATACCAGATGAACTTATTACAGGGGGATTATTATTATTACAAGAAGCTACCATGAAAAGTTCCACATCGGGTCCATGAGCATGAACACAAAGTTCAAGGTCGACTCACACTTCTTCAATGCCTAACCTTCCATTCACTTCTCGCTTTCAACAAAGTTGTAATGTTGAAATTTTATCTAGCAAAACACCAGAAGAGTATGACTCGTGAAAAACTCTCGTGTTTGCACGAATTAGGGAAGGCATAGGTTCAACCCATAGGGGCATCTCAGGAACAGGTACCACAAACTTAAAGAGTAAATAACTCAAAACTCAAAGGTAGAGCATGGTTGATGCTACCTCTTGAGCACTGCGTTGGTTTTCCCGAAGAGGAAGGGATGATGCAGCAAAGTAGCGTAAGTATTTCCCTCAGTTTTTGAGAACCAAGGTATCAATCCAGTAGGAGGCTACGCCCGAGTCCCTCGTACCTGCACAAAACAAATAAATCCTTGCAACCAACACAATTAGGGGTTGTCAATCCCTATAAGGCCACTTAAGAGAGTGAGATCTGATAGATATGATAAGATAATATTTTTGGTATTTTTATGATAAAGATGCAAAGTAAAATAAAGGCAAAGTAAATATCCAAGGAAATAACTAAGTAGTAGGAGATTAATATAATGAAGATAGACCCGGGGCCATAGGTTTCACCAGTGGCTTTTCTCGAGAGCATAAGTTTCTACGGTGGGTGAACAAATTACTGTTGAGCAATTGACAAAATTGAGCATAGTTATGAGAATATCTAGGTATGATCATGTATATATGCATCACGCCCGAGAAAAGTAGACCGCCTCCTGCCTGCATCTACTACTATTACTCCACTCATCGACCGCTATCCAGCATGCATCTAGAGTATTAAGTTAAAAACAGAGTAACGCCTTAAGCAAGATGATATGATGTAGAGGGATAGACTCATGCAATATGAAGAAAACCCCGTATTGTTATCCTCGATGGCAACAATACAATACGTGCCTTGCTGCCCCAACTGTCACTGGGAAAGGACACCGCAAGATTGAACCCAAAGCTAAGCACTTCTCCCATTGCAAGAAAGATCAATCTAGTAGGCCAAACCAAACTGATAATTCGAAGAGACTTTCAAAGATAACCAATCATACATCAAAAATTTAGAGAAGATTCAAATATTATTCATAGATAGACTTGATCATAAACCCACAATTCATCAGTCTCAACAAACACACCGCAAAAAGAAGATTACATCGAATAGTTCTCCACAAGAAAGGGGGAGAACATTGTATTGAGATCCAAAAAGAGAGAAGAAGCCATCTAGCTAATAACTATGGACCCGTAGGTCTAAAGTAAACTACTCACACTTCAGCGCAGGGGCTACGGTGTTGATGTAGAATCCCTCCGTGATCGATGCCCCCTCCGTCGGAGCTCCGGAACAGGCCCCAAGATGGGATCTCGTGGATATAGAAAGTTGCGGTGGTGGAATTAGGTTTTGGCTCTGTCTCTGATCATTTGGGGGTACGTAGGTATATATAGGAGGAAGGAGTACGTCGGTGGAGCAACAGGGGGCCCACGAGGGTGGAGGGCGCGCCTGGGGTAGGCAGGTGCGCCCCCTACCTCATGGCCTCCTCTTTTCTTTATTGACGTAGGGTCCATGTCTCCCGGATCATAATCTTCCTAAAAATCACGTTCCCGAAGGTTTCATTCCGTTTGGACTCCGTTTGATATTCCTTTTCTTCAAAACCCTAAAACAGGCAAAAAATAGCAATTCTGGGCTGGGCCTCCGGTTAATAGGTTAGTCCCAAAAATAATATAAAAGTGGATAATAAAGCCCAATAATGTCCAAAACAGTAGATAATATAGCATTGAGCAATCAAAAATTATAGATACGTTGGAGACGTATCAAGCATCCCCAAGCTTAATTCCTGCTCATCCTCGAGTAGGTAAATGATAAAAACAGAATTTTTGATGCGGAGTGCTACTTGGCATAATTTTAATGTAATTCTTCTTAATTGTGGTATGAATATTCAGATCCAAAAGATTCAAGACAAAAGTTCATATTGACATAAAAATAATAATACTTCAAGCATACTAACAAAGCAATTATGTCTTCTCAAAATAACATGGCTAAAGAAAGTTATCCCTACAAAATCATACAGTCTAGCTATGCTCTATCTTCACCACACAAAACATTTAAATCATGCACAACCCCGATGACAAGCCAATAAATTGTTTCATACTTTTGACATTCTCAAAACTTTCTCAATCTTCACGCAATACATGAGCGTGAGCCATGGATATAGCACTATAAGTGGAATAGAGTGGTGGTTGTGGAGAAGACAAAAAGGGAGAAGATAGTCTCATATCAACTAGGCGTATCAACGGGCTATGGAGATGCCCATCAATAGATATCAATGTGAGTGAGTAGGGATTGCCATGCAACGGATGCACTAGAGCTATAAGTATATGAAAGCTCAAAAAGAAACTAAGTGGGTGTGCATCCAACTTGCTTGCTCATGAAGACCTAGGGCAATTTGAGGAAGCCCATCATTGGAATATACAAGCCAAGTTCTATATAATGAAAAATTCCCACTAGTATATGAAAGTGATAACATGAGAGACTCTCTACTATGAAGATCATGGTGCTACTTTGAAACACAAGTGTGGTAAAAGGATAGTAACATTGTCCCTTCTCTCTTTTTCTCTCATAATTTATTTGGGCCTTTTCTCTTTTTTATGGCCTCTTTTCTTTCTCTTTTTTTTCGTCCGGAGTCTCATCCCGACTTGTGGGGGAATCATAGTCTCCATCATCCTTTCCACACTGGGACAATGCTCTAATAATGATGATCATCACACTTTTATTTTTCTTACAACTCAACAATTACAACTCGATACTTAGAACAAAATATGACTCTATATGAATGCCTCCAGCGGTGTACCGGGATATGCAATGACTAAAGAGTGACACGTAGGAAAGAATTATGAACGGTGGCTTTGCCACAAATATGATGTCAACTACGTGATCATGCTAAGAAATATGACAATGATGGAGTGTGTCATAATAAACGGAATGGTGGAAAGTTGCATGGCAATATATCTCGGAATGGCTATGGAAATGCCATAATAGGTAGGTACGGTGGCTGTTTTGATGAAGGTATATGGTGGGTGTATGATACCGGCGAAAGGTGCGCGGTATTAGAGAGGCTAGCAAAGGTGGAAGGGTGAGAGTGCGTATAATCCATGGACTCAACATTAGTCATAAATAACTCATATAGTTATTGCAAAAATCTACAAGTTATCAAAGCAAAGTATTACACGCATGCTCCTAGGGGGATAGATTGGTAGGAAAATACCATCGCTCGTCCCCGACCGCCACTCATAAGGAAGACAATCAATAAATAAATCATGCTCCGACTTCATCACATAACAGTTCACCATACGTGCATGCTACGGGAATCACAAGCTTCAACACAAGTATTTATCAAATTCACAACTACTCAACTAGCATGACTTTAATATCACCATCTCCATATCTCAAAACAATTATCGAGTATCAAACTTATCATAGTATTTAACACACCCATAAGATAATTTATTATTCTTAATCTTGCATACCAAGCATATTAGGATTTTAAGAAAATTACCATGCTATTAAGACTCTCAAAATAATCTAAGTGAAGCATGAGAGATCAATAGTTTCTATAAAACAAACCCACCACCGTGCTCTAAAAGATATAAGTGAAGTACTAGAGCAAAATTATATAACTCAAAAGATATAAGCGAAGCACATAGAGTATTCTAACAAATTCCAAATCATGTATGGCTCTCTCAAAAGGTGTGTACAGCAAGGATGATTGTGGTAAACTAAAAATCAAAGACTCAATTCATACAAGACTCTCCAAGCAAAACACATATCATGTGGTGAATAAAAATATAGCTCCAAGTAAAGTTACCTATAGAAGTAGACGAAAGAGGGGATGCCTTCTGGGGCATCCCCAAGCTTTGGATTTTAGGTGTCCTTAGATTATCTTGGGGGTGCCATGGGCATCCCCAAGCTTAGGCTCTTGCCACTCCTTGTTTCATAATCCATCAAATCTTTACCCAAAACTTGAAAACTTCACAACACAAAACTTAAAGTAGAAAATCTCGTGAGCTCCGTTAGCGAAAGAAAATAAAAGACCACTTCAAGGTACTGTAATGAACTCATTATTTATTTATATTGGTGTTATACCTACTGTATTCCAACTTCTCTATGGTTTATAAACTATTTTACTAGCCATAGATTCATCAAAATAAGCAAACAACACACGAAAAACAGAATCTGTCAAAAACAGAACAGTCTGTAGTAATCTGTAGCTAGCGCAAGATCTGGAACCCCAAAAGTTCTAAAATAAATTGATGGACGTGAGGAATTTACCTATTAATTATCTGAAAAAATAATTAACTAAATATCACCTTTCACATAAAAATTACAGCAGTTCTCGTGAGCGCTAAACTTTCTGTTTTTTACAGCAAGTTCAACAAGACTTTCCCCAAGTCTTCCCAACGGTTCTACTTGGCACAAACACTAATTAAACACAAAAAACACAACCAAAAAAGAGGATAGATAAATTATTTATTACTAAACAGGAGCAAAAAGAAAGGAATAAAAATAAAATTGGGTTGCCTCCCAACAAGCGCTATCGTTTAACGCCCCTAGCTAGGCATAACAAGCAAGAATAGATCTAGGTATTGCCATCTTTGGTTGGCAATCCATAAGTGGCTCTCATAATATATTCATAAGGTAATTTAATTTTCTTTCTAGGAAATTGTTCCATGCCTTTACTTAACGGAAATTGGAATCTAATATTTCCTTCCTTCATATCAATAATTGCACCAATCGTTCTAAGAAAAGGTCTACCAAGAATAATTGGACATGCAGGATTGCAATCTATGTCAAGAACAATAAAATATATGGGCACATAATTCCTATTTTCAACAATAAGAACATCATTAATTCTTCCCATAGGTTTCTTAATAGTGGAATCCGCAAGGTGCAAGTTTAGAGAGCAATCATCAAAATCGCGGAAACCTAACAAATCACACAAAGTCTTTGGAATCGTGAAAACACTAGTACCCAAATCACATAAATCATAGCATTCATGATCTTTAATTTTAATTTTAATAGTTGGTTCCCACTCATCATAAAGTTTTCTAGGGATAGAAACTTCCAATTCAAGTTTTTCTTCATAAGATTGCATCAAGGCATCAACGATATGTTTAGTAAACGCTTTATTTTGACTATAAGCGTGAGGAGAATTTAGTACGGATTGAAACAAGGAAATACAATCAATCAAAGAGCAACTTTCATAGTTAAATTCCTTGAAATCCATAATAATGGGTTTAGCAACATCTAGGGTTTTAATTTCTTCAATCCCTCTTTTATCAAATTTAGCATCAAGATCAACAAATTCCGAATTCTTGGAATGCCTTCTAGGTAGAGGTGGATCATATTCAGTCCCATCATTATCAAGATCAATATTCCAAAAAAAAGATTTAATAGGGGAAACATCAATGACTTTTAGATCTTCATCTTTATTTTCATAGGAATCCGGTTTAGCGGCCATCTTATTAACTAAGGTAGCTTGCCTATCCGAAATTTCAGCAGTCAATTTCTCAAGATGAGCAATTTGGGATCTTAAACCATTGAATTCTTTAGACATATCATCAAGTTCTTTATTCATAAAACTCATAAAACTTTTCTGTTCCTTAAGTTCGTTTCTGAAGAAACTGGTATGTTCAAATTGCAAAGCCATGAAACTCCTGACATTGCTTTAGATCTCTTCTAACCTTTTAACGTGAATTTAGGTAGATCCATCGTGACAAGCAAGCAAACTAACACACAAGCAAACAAAAAGCAAGCGGGAAAAAAGGCAAATAGAGAAAGAGAGGGAGGGTAGAGAGAGAGGGCGAATAAAACGGCAAGGGTGAAGTGGGGGGAGAGGAAAACGAGAGACGAAAGGCAAATAATGTAATGCGGGAGATAAGGGTATGTGATGGGTGCTTGGTATGTCGACTTTTGCGTAGACCTCCCCGGCAACGGCGCCAGAAATCGTTCTTGCTGCATCTTGAGCACTGCGTTGGTTTTCCCCGAAGAGGAAGGGATGATGCAGCAAAGTAGCGTAAGTATTTCCCTCAGTTTTTGAGAACCAAGGTATCAATCCAGTAGGAGGCTACGCGCGAGTCCCTCGTACCTGCACAAAACAAATAAATCCTCGCAACCAACGCAAATAGGGGTTGTCAATCCCTATAAGGCCACTTACGAGAGTGAGATATGATAGATATGATAAGATAATATTTTTGGTATTTTTATGATAAAGATGCAAAGTAAAATAAAGGCAAAGTAAATAGCAAAGGAAATAACTAAGTAGTAGGATATTAATATGATGAAGATAGACCCGGGGGCCATAGGTTTCACTAGTGTCTTCTCTCGAGAGCATAAGTATTCTATGGTGGGTGAACAAATTACTGTTGAGCAATTGACAGAATTGAGCATAGTTATGAGAATATCTAGGTATGATCATGTATATAGGCATCACGTCTGAGACAAGTAGATCGACTCCTGCCTGCATCTACTATTACTCCACTCATCGACCGCTATCCAGCATGCATCTAGAGTATTAAGTTAAAAACAGAGTAACGCCTTAAGCAAGATGACATGATGTAGAGGGATAGACTCATGCAATATGAAGAAAACCCCATCTTGTTATCCTCGATGGCAACAATACAATACGTGCCTTGCTGCCCCTACTGTCACTGGGAAAGGACACCACAAGATTGAACCCAAAGCTAAGCACTTCTCCCATTGCAAGAAAGATCAATCTAGTAGGCCAAACCAAACTGATAATTCGAAGAGACTTGCAAAGATAACCAATCATACATACATTTTTTAGAGAAGATTCAAATATTATTCATAGATAGACTTGATCATAAACCCACAATTCATCGGTCTCAACAAACACACCGCAAAAAGAAGATTACATCGAATAGTTCTCCACAAGAGAGGGGGAGAACATTGTATTGAGATCCAAAAAGAGAGAAGAAGCCATCTAGCTAATAACTATGGACCCGTAGGTCTGAAGTAAACTACTCACACTTCATCGGAGGGGCTATGGTGTTGATGTAGAAGCCCTCCGTGATCGATGCCCCCTCCGGCGGAGCTCTGGAACAGGCCCCAAGATGGGATCTCGTGGATACAGAAAGTTGCGGCGGTGGAATTAGGTTTTGGCTCTGTCTCTAGTCGTTTGGGGGTATGTAGGTATATATAGGAGGAAGGAGTACGTCGGTGGAGCAACAGGGGGCCCACGAGGGTGGAGGGTGCACCTGGGGTAGGCAGGTGCGCCCCCTACCTCATGGCCTCCTCTTTTCTTTATTGACGTAGGGTCCATGTCTCCCGGATCATAATCTTCCTAAAAATCACGTTCCCGAAGGTTTCATTCCGTTTGGACTCAGTTTGATATTCCTTTTCTCCGAAACCCCAAAATAGGCAAAAAATAGCAATTCTGGGCTGGGCCTCCGGTTAATAGGTTAGTCCCAAAAATAATATAAAAGTGGATAATAAAGCCCAATAATGTCCAAAACAGTAGATAATATAGCATGGAGCAATCAAAAATTATAGATACGTTGGAGACATATCAGTTGACAAAAAGGAGAGGATACAATTTACTAAAGGCATTACGTATCGAAGGAAAGGCTCACAAGGTTATCAATTATGAAGGACATTGTCGGATAAAATCCAAAAGAAGATCCGGTGGTCCACAAGGGATCTGATGTGAGTACCGGTACTCAACTAGAAGACGAAATCATGCAAGGAGACCAAATTATAGAAACAACTGACTAATTCAAGGCTCCGTTGCAAAGGAATTATGAATTGCAAGACAAGGGATCAGAAGCAATGATCTGATTAGGGATGGATAAGTTGAATAGCCTTAGGGGTACAATGGATGGCAATTTGATTGGTCGAGATTCAGCTCATGTTTAAAATGATGTTTGAGCCGGAAGGACGAAATGAAGGATCTGATTAAGGATTGCGAGCATTCGCAACATATTGATTCAACAGACTCAAACTCATAATGACTAAGGATCCAAATAAGATTACCGGACTTATGAGGTTAATCATAATGCAAGCAAGCAAGAATTTCAAGAGCAATAGGCTGTTGAGGATTTTCGGAGATCGAATGGTATTTCGAAGACTTTTGTGAAATACATGAATCAACTAGGGATGAGCGAATACTCGATAAGTGCGAGAAATTATCCGCAGGGGTATTTAGTGGTAAGAACTGCAAGACAGTAGGCACAAAGTATTCTCAGAACAACAACGAGTATTTCGGGGTATCTTGTAATAACAAGAGCAACTGGGGAATAAGATAAGAATGGCAAGTGCATGTAGTTATCTATAGGGGTTGACGGTGGAAGAGAATTGCAAACGCAATGAGCACAAGTTCTCAGGATAACATCAGAGAGTATCTTCTGAATCTTCTGGTGCAGCAGGCGATCACCTGTAATAAGGGGCTCTCCGGAAGGAAATAATTACGAGAACCTAGAGTTAGAGTTAGCAACATCTTTTAACCCAAATAGAAGATAGATCAGAGTCCTAGAGTATAGATGAGGAATAAAAGATCCTAATACCACCCAATGGCGACGTGGGCCCATGGGTCGCACAGCCATGTTAGTAAAACAGTTTTCATCAACTAGACTCAACTTCGGCCAAGGAGTGTGGAAAGGGGGATTCCTATAGGCAGTCAGCTCTGATACCAACTTGTGACGCCCCTGATACAATCGCACACTAATCATAAACGCAAACGTGTACGATCAAGATCAGGGACTCACGGGAAGATATCACAACACAACTCTACAAATAAAATAAGTCATACAAGCATCATATTACAAACCAGGGGCCTCGAGGGCTCGAATAAAAGAGCTCGATCATAGACGAGTTAGTGGAAGCAACAATATCTGAGTATAGACATAAGTTAATCAAGTTGCCATAAGATGGCTAGCACAAACAGGGATACATATCGAAAGAGGCGCATGCCTCCTGACTGGGATCCTCCTAAACTACTCCTGGTCGTCGTCAGCGGCCCGCACGTAGTAGTAGGCACCTCCAGAGTAGTAGGAGTCATCGTCGACGGTGGCGTCTGGCTCCTGGACTCCAATGTCTGGTCGCAACAACCGGGTATAGAAAGGGGAAAAGGGGGGAGCAAAGCAACCGTGAGTACTCATCCAAAGTACTCGCAAGCAAGGAGCTACACTACATATGTATGCATTGGTATCAAATGGAAAAGGGTAGCATATGTGGACTGAATTGCAGAATGCCGGAATAAGAGGGGGATAGCCACTCCTATCGAAGACTACCCTTCTGGCAACCTCCATCTTGAAGCGGAAGAAGAGAGTAGATGGTAAGTTAACCAAGTATCATCGCATAGCATAATCCTACCCGGTGATCCTCCCCTCGTCGCCCTGTGAGAGAGCGATCACCGGGTTGTATCTGGCACTTGGAAGGGTGTGTTTTATTAAGTATCCGGTTCTAGTTGTCATAAGGTCAAGGTACAACTCCGGGTCGTCCTTTTACCGAGGGACATGACTATTCGAATAGATAAACTTCCCAGTAGGGGTGCACCACATTTCCCAACACACTCGATCCCCTTTGGCCGGACACACTTTCCTGGGTCATGGCTGGCCTCGGAAGATCAACACGTCGCAGCCCCACTTAGGCACAACAGAGAGGTCAGCACGCCGGTCTAAATTCTATGCACGCAGGGGTCTGGGCCCATCGCCCATTGCAAACATGCACGTTGTGTACGTGGCCGATGAGCAGACCTAGCAACCTCCATTACAAAGGAAGTTGCGTTATGCGGTCCAACCCAGCGCGCGTCGCTCAGTCGCTGACGTCACAAAGGCTTCGGCTGATACCACAACGTCGAGTGCCCATAACTACTCCCGCGTAGTTGGTTAGTGCGTATAGGCCAGTGGCCAGACTCAGATCAAATACCAAGATCTCGTTAAGCATGTTATTTTGAAGTAATCGTGAACGCCGACCAAGGCTAGGCCCACCTCTCTCCTGGGTGGTCTCAACCTGCCCTGTCGCTCCACCACAAAGATCCACAAAGAGGGCCATCGGGAAAGTATGTCCTTTCAGCCCCCAATTTGTGAATAAACCGCGGGTACTCAATGAGCTGACCCGACTTTAGTCACAACATGTATCATGTTTATTATGTATAGTATATACCCGTGATCAACACCCTACGTGATCACGGCCCGATAGTATAACATGGCAGACTGACAAGAATGTAGGGCAACTGATGAAAAACTAGCATCCTATACTAAGCATTTAGGATTGCAGGTAAGGTATCAACAACTGTAGCAACAATGACAGGCTATGCAACAGAATAGGATTAACGGAAAGCAGTAACATGCTACACTAATCTAATGCAAGCAGTAGAGAGAAGAATAGGCGATATCTGGTGATCAAGGGGGGAGCTTGCCTGGTTGCTCTGGCAAGTAGGGGTCGTCAACAACGTAGTCGACTGGGGCACCAGCAGCGGTGTCAGTCTCGTAATATACTGGAGAGAAGAGGGGGAAGAAACAATGAATACAATGCAAACAGATGCATATCGATGCATGACTTGACAAGTAACGGTGCTAGGTGTGCCCTAACACAGTAAGAGGTGATACCGGCGAAGGGGGAAACATCCGGGAAAGTATCCCCGGTGTTTCGCGTTTTCGGATAGATGAACCGAAGGAAAAAAGTTGTGTGTTCGCTATGCTAGGGATGTGCGGCGGACGAACGGGCTGCGTGTCCGAATTCGTCTCGTCGTTCTGAGTAACTTTCATGTACAAAGTTTTTCCATCCGAGCTATGGTTTATTTTATATTAATTTTAAAAGACTTAAATCATTTTTAGCATTTATTTAATAATTTTAAATCAACATTATCCAGAATAGTGCTTGCTGACGTCAGCATGACGTCAGTAGTCAACAGGGTGTTGACTTAGTCAACTGACATGTGGGTCCCGACTGTCATTGATTGATTAATTAACTAACAGTTAATTAGGTTAATTAATGATTAGATTTATCTAATTATGATTAATTAACTTAATTAATTCTTTAATTAATTAATTAATTTTATTTAATTTTTTTGATCTTTTTAATCTTTTTTTAACGTTCCAGGGCATGGGCCCCCCTGTCATTGCCCCAAAGGGGCATAACGGGCTAACATGCGTAGGTCTCGGGCGCGGTTGCGGGGCGGAGCCAGGCGCTGGGCTCCTGATTGGGCGAGGCCATTGGCGCGGCCGCCGATGCCCACGATGTCGGCCAGGGGAGGCGACAGAGGCTTGCGGGCGGTGCAGTGAGGCCACAACGGCAGCCGGAGCAACGACGGGGTGAAGGCCAGAGGCGCGGTGCAGAGAGAAAAGCCGGCGAAGGGGCACGTGCGCGGCCGCGGCACAGCAGGCGGCGCGGCCGTGGGCACGCGGGAGCGCGGCCAGGCATGCACTGGGCGCAGCAGGGAGAGGGAGCGGCGGGCGCGGACGATGCAGAGGCAACAGCTAGCGGCAGGCAAGGCCGGCGGGCGGTGCGCGCGCGGTCCCTAGCGGTGCGGCGAGGTTGAGCCTGAGTGGGAGCGCGGTGACCGTAGGAAGGGAATACGGGGTCGGACAGAGAGGTCCTCACCGGCCCTGTAGTTGTGCAAAGTTATGTTGGGTGGGATGCGTTTTCGGCAACGATGCGGCGGATGGAGGCGTCGAGGGGGTGGGCAGGCTTCCAGGTCCAGGAACGGGGAGGAGGGAGAGGACGATGCAGTTCGGCGGGGAGGCGGTGTCGACGACGTGGCGGGCAACCCGGCGAACGGCGGTGAGGGTGATCCGGTGGCGGCGGTGAGACGACGCCGGGGACGGGCACCGGCGTCGGTGACGCGGGGCGGCGCGGGATCGGGTGCAGGCATCGGGGGCGCGAGGCCGTAGCCCCGATCCAGTCGGGGGACGGGAAGAGGGGCGAGTGGGGGAAGTGGGTCGGGGAGGAGGCTAGGGTTTCGTGGAGTGGGGGGATAAGGAGGCCCGGCTGGACCTGGTGGGCTGGCCAGTGCGGCGGCCAGCTGGGCCGTTTGGCCCAGCGTGGGAGGGGAACTGTTTTTTTGTTCTACTTTTTTTTTCATTTTATTTACTTATTTTTGTTTGTTTTAATTTTGTATTTCTTTTTTCTTATTAGTATTAATAGCTTTTAGTTTTCTAAAATTATATATGACCAATACCTAAATTGAGGTTGCAAATTAGCCCACTGCCACAACACAAGTTGGTATTTAAAATATTTAGTTCGCATTTTTATAAATTTCAAAAGGTCATTTATAATAGATTTAGCTGCTATTTTATTTATTTTAGTGCATTTGAATACTTTACCGAAGTGTGGTTTCTTCACCATAATTACATACGCATTATTTGGCACAACCCGAACATTTTAATTTTAATGTTTGAAAACTTTTATCGTTTGACTTAAATTCAAATTCTAATTTGAATCTGTTTTGAACTAACACGAGAATAACAATAGTAATCGTGGTGACGTGGCATCATTAATGAGGGATTATTGTAGCCTAATTATCCAGGCGTCACAAATCTCCTCTACTACAAGAAATCTCGTCCCGAGATTTAAGAGGTAGAAAATGGGGGAAAGGTTTGGTAACGAATCTAGCGGGTCTTCTCATTCTGGCTTGCTCTTCTCGACCAAATAAAAATCTAGCCTTTTCCCAATTTTAAGTATTGGCAGATTTTAGCAACTTAGCACTAGTCAAGCAATCAACCTACACATGCAAGTCTAAGAGTATAGCAGCGGAATGTAAAACATTGCACATGAAGGTAAAGGGAGGAGTTTGGAGGGAGAAAACACAATGTAGACATGGAGATTTTTGGCGTGGTTCTGATAGGTGGTGCTATCGTACATCCATGTTGGTGGAGACTTCAACCCACGAAGGGTAACGGCTGCGCGAGTCCACGGAGGGCTCCCGCCAGAAAGGGTCCACGAAGAAGCAACCTTGTCTATCCCACCATGGCCATCGCCCACGAAGGACATGCCTCACTAGGGTAGATCTTCACGAAGTAGGCGATCTCCTTGCCCGTACAAACTCCTTGCTTGAACTCCACAATCTTGATGGAGGCTCCCAAGTGACAACTAACCAATCTTGGAGACACCACTCTCTAAAAGGTAATAAATGGTGTATTGATGATGAACTCCTTGCTCTTGTGCTTCAAATGATAGTCTCCCCAACACTCAACTCTCTCACACTGATTTGGATTTGGTGGAAAGATGATTTGAGTGGAAAGCAACTTGGAGAAGGCTAGAGATCAAGATTCGTATGATTGAAATGGCATATCTTGGTCTCAACACATGAGTAGGTGGCTCTCTCTCAGAAAATGAATGTTGGAAGTATAGGCATGTTCTGATGGCTCTCTCCATGAAGGAAGAGTGGGTGGAGGGGTATATATAGCCTCCACACAAAATATAACCATTACACACAAATCACCAAACTCGGTGGGACCAAATCATGAAACTCGGTCAGACCGATTTAGTTCAAAATGTGAACGTTAGGATTTTCGGTGGGACCGACATGTCAACTCGGTGGGACCGGTTTCATTAGGGTTAGGGCATAACGTAATCTCGGTGAGGCCGATTACACAAACTCGGTGGGACCAATTTTGGTAATAAGCTAACCAGGGAGTTGGTCAGGCAAACTCGGTGGGACCGATTCGCTCATCTCGGTGAGACAGAAACATTACGAAGGGAAACAGAGAGTTTGCATTGCGAACTCGGTGGGATGGATCACTCATCTCGGTTGGACCAAAACATTATGAAGGGAAATAGAGAGTTTGCAATCCCATCTCGGTGAGACCGAGATCCCTATCGGTGAGAGCGAACTAGGGTTTGTGGCAGTGGCTATGTCAAGAGAACTCGGTGGCGCCAGATGGAATGTTTCGGTGGGGCCGAGTTTGACTTTTGGTTTGGGACATATGTGGATATGAGAAAGTGGTTGAGGGTTTTTGGAGCATATCACTAAGCATTTTGAGCAAGCAACCCATTAAGCAACACCTCATCCCCTTTTAATAGTATTGGCTTTTCCTATGGACTCAATGTGATCTTGGATGACTAAAAGTAAAATGTAGAGTCTTGAGCTTTAGAGCTTGAGCCAATCTTTTGTCCTTAGCATTTTGAGGGGTCCACATTTCTAATCCATGCCATGCCAATCATTGAGCTTTCCTGAAATATTTATCTTGAAATAGCATTAGCTCAATTAACTATATGTTGTTAATAATTACCAAAACCACCCAGGGATAGTTACACTTTCAATCTCCCCCTTTTTGGTAATTGATGACAACATATAGATCAAAGCTTCGAAAAATGATCACAAGATTGAAATACATCGTCACTTTGAGAAGTATGTGATAAGCAAGAGCTCCCCCTAAATTTGTGCATTATTTAAAATATGTTTTTTTAATGCAAATGCACAATCGATTAGGATCATGGGTTACTCTTCCATGTCACATACATCTTGGTGGAGTGCTCAAAATGATAGAAATTAAAAGCATACACTCATCACCAAGCAAAGTGAATGATCATATATGGGATACAAGAGATAATATCATCCAAGCAAGCATTATGGTAGCATATGATCAAACACATGATCAAACAAGTATCTCACACAGACATAAAAGTATCAACCAAGCACACAATAAAGTTCAACCAAAATCAAGAGAGACAAAGAAGCAAAACACCCTCTCTCGAAGCCTATGATCTATACATTTCTCCCCCTTTGGAAACAAGTTCCCAAAAAGATTGAAAATGCATAGTGCTATGCGTCTCTCAGGCTCAGTCTTCGGGAGGTGGTGTAGAGAGAACTCCAAGGACGAAGGCATCTGTTGATGTAGTTGGAGGTGGTGGAGTGGGTGCTGGAGGTGGCACTGAAGCTGTAGCTGCTGGTGCTGACAATGTAGCTCTAGAATCTGTTACTAGCACTGCAGCAGACCTCTAACCTCGTGGCACACGCTGAAAAGCATCTGTAGTTGCCTTTCCTCTCCTCTCCTCAGCTTCCTCCTGGAGCTGGTCAACAATTGTTTGTATCTCAGTGATCTTCAGATCAAGATCATATAATTTTGTCTCAACAATCCTCTCCAAGCTCTTTTCCATAAGAGGGTAGGACAAAAGATGTCATGCAAGTTCTTTTCCATAAGCACGTATGACTATATTCGGAATACATGCCTACATTACATTGATGAATTGGAGCTAGTTCTGTGTCACCCTATGTTATGACTGTTACATGATGAACCGCATCCGGCATAATTATCCATTACTGATCCGATGCCTACGAGCTTTCCATATACTGGTTTACACTTATTTACTTCCCCATTGCTATTATTACAATCACTACAAAATACCAAAAACATTACTTTGCTTTCATTACTCTTTTGTTACCATTACCACCACTATCATATTACTTTGCTACTAAACACTTTGCTGCAGATACTAAGTTTCTAGGTGTGGTTGAATTAACAACTCAGCTGCTAATACTTGAGAATATTCTTTGGCTCCCCTTGTGTAGAATCAATAAATTTGGGTTGAATACTCTACCCTCGAAAGCTGTTGCGATCCCCTATACTTGTGGGTTATCAAGACTAATTTCTGGCGCCGTTGCCGGGGAGCATAGCTCTATTCTTTGAGTCACTTGGGATTTATATCTGCTGGACACTATGAAGAACTTGAAAGACGCTAAGACAACAATTTATCCCTCAACTACGAGGGGAGGTAAGGAACTGCCATCTAGCTCTGCACTTGATTCACCTTCTGTTATGAGTAAGCTTGCCACACCTAAACCTGCTTCTGCTATTCGTTCTGATATGTCGCATGTTATTAATGATGCCACTTCTGCTATGCATGATACTTATGATGAAACTACCTCTATGCCTGATACTACTATGCCACTTAGTGATTTTCTCGATGAACAACTTGCTAGGGCTAGAGAAATTGAAAATATGGAATCTGATTATGATGATGAAAGTGATGATGAAGAATCACTTGTTATTCGTGAGGGTATTTATTTGATCAAGGAGCTTCTTTAGCTATTTTAGCTTGCAAAGATAGATATGAACTCAAAAGGTTATTAGCTAAATGGAATAAGCAATCTCCAAATGCTAGGATGAAACTTGACCCTGCTTCTGCTACTTCACCTATCTGTGTTACTGATAAGGATTATGAATTCTCTGTTGATCCTGATATAATTACTTTGGTTGAATCTGATCCTTTTCATGGCTATGAATCTGAAACTGTTGTGGCACATCTTACTAAATTAAATGATATAGCCACCCTGTTCACTAATGATGAGAGATCTCACTACTTTTATATCCTCAAAATATTTTCATTCTCATTAAAGGGTGATGCTAAGATATGGTTTAATTCTCTTGATCCTGGTTGTGTGTGTAGTCCCTAGGATATGATCTATTACTTCTCTGCTAAATATTTCCCTGCTCATAAGAAACAAGCTGCTTTAAAGGAAATATACAACTTTGTGCAAATTAAAGAAGAGAGTCTCCCACAAGCTTGGGGGAGGCTTCTCAAGTTACTTAATGCTTTGCCTGATCATCCTCTTAATAAAAATGAAATACTTGATATCTTTTATAATGGACTAACTGATGCTTCCAGAGATTACCTGGATAGTTGTGCTGGTTCTCTTTTCAGGGAAAGAACACCGGATGAAGATGAAATCTTATTGAACAATATGTTGACAAATGAAAATAATTGGGCACCTCCTGAACCAACTCCTACTCCAATTAATGAGCCTATTCCTAAACCAATTCCGAAGAAGAGAGGTGTTCTATTTCTCAGTCCCGAAGATATGCAAGAGACAAAGAAATCTATGAAAGAAAAAGGTATTAAAGCTGAAGATGTTAAGAATTTACCTCCTATTGAAGAAATACATGGTATTAATTTACCGCCTATTGAAGAAACATATGATCTTAATCCTTTATTTACTGAAGAACCTCCAGACCTCGATAACCCGACACAGGTAGTAAAGGTAAATTCTCTCTATAGATATGATAAAGCTGAAATCCCTCCTACTAAAATTGCTAGTCAGTGCTTGGATGAGTTCGATAATTTTATGTTTAAGCAAGAAGACTTCAATGCTTATTTTGGTAGAAAATTAAAACAAGATGCTGATATGATTAAATACTTGGGTGATTATATGGCTAATATTAGAGGTGAACTTAAACTTGTTAGCAAACATGCTTCTATGGTTACCACTCAAGTAGAACAAGTACTTAAAGCTCAAAAAGAATTGCTCGATGAGATGAATAGTAAGAAAAATGATTATGCTGTTAGAGTGGCTACTAGAACTGGTAGAATGACTCAGGAACCTTTGTATCCTGAAGGCCACCCTAAGAGAATTGATCAAGATTCCCAGAGAAATAAAATTGATGCACCTAGTTCTTCTAAAAAGAAGAAAAAGAAAAATGATAGGACTGTGCAAACTTCTAGTGAACCTATTGCTGAACCACCTGATAATCCAAATGATATTTCTATTTCTGATGCTGAAACACAATCTGGTAATGAACCTGAAACTAGTGATAATGTTAATAATAATGTCCATGATGATGCTCAACCTAGTAATGATAATGATATAGAAATTGAACCTGCTGTTGATCTTGATAACCCACAATCAAAGAATCAACGTTATGATAAGAAAGACTTTGTTGCTAGGAAACATGGTAAAGAAAGAGAACCTTGGTGAGGGAGTCCTTGATTAGGGGGTCTCCGGACAGCCGAACTATATCCTTTGGCCGGACTGTTAGACTATGAAGATGCAAGATTGAAGACTTCGTCTCGTGTCCGGATAGGACTCTACTTGGTGTGGAAGGCAAGCTAGGCAATACGGATATGTATATCTCCTCCTTTGTAACCGACCTTGTGTAACCCTAGCCCTTTCCGGTGTGTATATAAACCGGAGGGTTTTAGTCCGTAGGACAACATACAATCATACCATAGGCTAGCTTCTAGGGTTTAGCCTCTCTGATCTCGTGGTAGATCTACTCTTGTACTACCCATATCATCAATATTAATCAAGTAGGATGTAGGGTTTTACCTCCATCAAGAGGGCCCGAACCTGGGTGAAACATCGTGTCCCCTGCCTCCTGTTACCATCCGCCGTAGACGCACAATTCGGGACCCCCTACCCGAGATCCGCCGGTTTTGACACCGACACTTGGGTTCAGAAACCCATGCCTTTTCCTCCCAAACCATCCAAGAAAAAGGATGATGAGGATTTTGAGCGCTTTGCTGAAATGATTAGACCTATCTTTTTGCGTATGCGATTGACTGATATGCTCAAAATGATTCCTTATGCTAAGTACATGAAAGATATTGTTTCAAATAAAAGAAAGATAACAGAAGCTGAAATTTCCACCATGCTTGCTAAATATACTTTTAAGGGAGGAATACCAAAGAAACTTGGAGATCCAGGAGTACCTACTATACCATGCTCCATTAAAAGAAACTATGTTAAAATTGCTTTATGTGATCTTGGAGCCGCTGTTAGTGTTATGCCTCTCTCTTTATATCATAGACTTGACTTGAATAAGTTCACACCTACTGAAATATCTTTGCAAATGGCTGATAAATCAACTGCTATACGTGTCAACATTTGTGAGGATGTGCCTGTTGTGGTTGCAAACGTTACTATTTTAACAAACTTTGTTATTCTTGATATTCCCGAGGACGATAGTATGTCTATTATTCTTGTAAGACCTTTTCTTAATACTTCAGGGGCTGTTATTGATTGCAACAAAGGCAATGTCACTTTTCATGTTAATGGTAATGAGCATACGGTACACTTTCCGAGGAAACAACCTCAAGTTCATAGTATCAATTCTATCAGAAAAATTCCATCGATTATATTTGGAGGTTTTGAATTTCCTCTTCCTACTGTCAATAAGAAATATGATATACTTATTATTGGGGATGTGCATATCCCCGTTGAGGTAACCTAGTGTTATTCGAAATTTCTCCGGTTTCATGTTAATCGGAATGAGTTTGTTTACAAGACTTGATCAACCTTGTTAGTGGATTCCTTTTGATGAGCATGAGATGGATGAAACTAGAAGCACAACCTTCTGTACCCTCTCTATACTTTCTGTTATTTAGTTGAAATAAAGTAAAAATAGTATTTTTCTATCTGTTTCCTGACTTATCCGTGCAATATAAAAATATCCCAAAAATAAAAGTCCTCAGAATGACATGCCAATTTAATATGATTTTTTCGGGAATATTTGAGGATTTATGGTGCAAAAATTACCGCGGGGGGAGCTGCCACCTGGCCACGAGGGTGGAGGGCGAGCCCCCCTGCCTCGTGGGCCCACGGTGGCCCTCCTCCACTTATTCCTGCACCCATCCTCTTCTTCTTCCTCCCACAGACACGAAAAACCAACTCAAGCATGAGTTCCAGCCCTCTTTGCTCCTTGCTGAAAGCACCTCTCACAAAAATGCTTGGGGAGATTGTTCCTTGGTATGTGACTCCTCCATTGGTCTAATTAGTTTTTGTTCTAGTGCTTTATTCATTGCAAATTTTTGCTGCTTAGGTGACCCTGTTCTTGAGCTTGCATGTCAAATTTATATGGTTAAAAGTAGTTTTGATGCATGATATAGGCCCTAGGCACTTGTAGGAGTAGTTGTTATCAATATTATTAAGTTTGGTTTACTTTTATTTTGAAGTTACTAAAAAATTTCAGAATTTTTCAGAGGAAGAAAAATGCTTAGGAAGGTGGTTCCTCAAAGAAGTAAGGACCCAGGCTTGCAATGCGTGATGCTAACGAAGAGCCACCAAGAGACGCTCCAATGCGTCCTTGTGAGTGGCTGAGGGAGTCCTGGATTAGGGGGTATCCGGACAGCCGGATTATATCCTTTGGCCGAACTGTTGGATTATGAAGATACAAGATTGAAGACTTCGTCTCGTGTACGGATGGGACTCTCCTTGGCATGGAAGGCAAGCTTGGCAATACGGATACGTAGATCTCCTTCCTTGTAACCGACTCTGTGTAACCCTAGCCCCCTCCGGTGTCTATATAAACCGGAGGGTTTAGTCCGTAGGACCAAAAACAACAATCATACCATAGGCTAGCTTCTAGGGTTTAGCCTCTTCGATCTCGTGGTAGATCAACTCTTGTACTACTCATATTATCAAGAACAATCAAGCAGGACGTAGGGTATTACCTCCATCAAGAGCGCCCGAACCTGGGTAAACATCGTGTCCCCAGCTGCCTCCTGTTACCATCCTCCTTAGACACACAGTTCGGGACCCCCTACCCGAGATCCGCCAGTTTTTGACACCGACATTGGTGCTTTCATTGAGAGTTCCTCTGTGTCGTCATCGTTAGGCTTGATGGCTCCTTCGATCATCGATAGCAATGCAGTCCATGGTGAGACTTTTCTCCCCGGACAGATATTCGTATTCGGCGGCTTCACACTGCGGGCCAACTCGCTTGGCCATCTGGAGCAGATCGAGAGTTACACCCCTGGCCGCCAGGTCAGGTTTGGAAGCTTAAACTACACAGCCGACATCCGCGGAGACTTGATCTTCGACGGATTCGAGCCCCTGCCGAGTGCGCCACACGGTCACGATGAGCATGATTTAGCTCTACCATCGGACAGTGTTTAGGAGACCGCACCAGCAACCGCTCTGACCGTCAATTCGGAGCCAATTGCGCCATCCGTGGACGGGTGGATAGACCCCGCCACGGAGGCCGCATTCTCAACGGCGATCGAGCCGAGTATTGACCTTACCCTTCACGAGAGCCGTGACGCCAAACTGCTGGAATCTTCCCTGGCCACGGACTCCGAACCGCCTGCGCCCGTACCTATTGAATCCAATTGGGCGCCGATCATGGAGTTCACCTCCGCGGATATCTTTCAGCACTCGCCCTTCGGCGACATACTGAACTCATTAAGGTCTCTCTCCTTGTCAGAAGAGTCCTGGCCGAACTATGTCCGACAGGATTGGGATGCGGACGACGAAGAAATTCGCTGCCCACCCACCACCCACTTAGTAGCCACTGTCGACGATTTGACCGACATGCTCGACTTTGACTCCAAAGACATCAACGGTATGGACAGCGATGCAGGAGACGAACAAGAACCACTGCCCACAGGGCACTGGACAGCCACCTCATCATATGATATATATATATGGTGGACACACCCAAAGAAGGCAATGGCGACGGGACAGCGGAGGATGACCCCTCCAAGAAGCAACCCAAGCGCCGACGTCAGCGGCACCGCTCTAAGTCTCGCCAAGGCAAAAGCGGTGATACCGGCACAGGAGATAACAGCACTCCGGATAGTGCCGAAGATGATGACAACCCCCTCTAGCAAGATTTAGAGCAGGAGGATGGAGAAGCCAGCCCTCCCGAGAGAGTGGCAGATGGAGAGGCGGAGGATGATAATTACATGCCTCCCTCCGAAGACGAGGCAAGCCTCGACGATGATGAATTTGTCGTTCCTGAGGATCCCGTCGAGCAAGAGCGCTTCAAGCGCCGGCTTATAGCCACGGCAAATAGCCTTAAGAAAAAGCAACAACAGCTTCAAGCTGATCAAGATTTGCTAGCTGACAGATGGATTGAAGTCCTTGCGGCTGAGGAATATGAACTCGAACGCCCCTCCAGGAGTTACCCAAAGCGCAGGTCGCTACCCCGACTGGAGAAGGAAGCAATAAAATCTACATCTCCAGCGTATGACGCGGCTGATCGACCACCTCGTGGCCGCGATAGAGAGGCATTTCAGCCAAAAGCTCAGTCCGCACCCCGACGCCACTCAAATAAAAATGACAAGGCATGGGGAAACACGCTAGACCTGCGAGACGTATTGGAGGACAAAGCAAAACACGCAAGATCGATCTACGGATCACGAGGGCACGCCACTACGCGAGACGATAACCGTCACGCCGGATACAGTAAAAGTAAATCCGGTCGGGCCGGACATAGCGGACAAAACTCATCTGAGCTGCGTCGCGATATAGCCCAGTACAGAGGTGCCGCACACCCCCTATGCTTCACAGACGAAGTAATGGATCACCAAATCCCAGAGGGTTTCAAACCCGTAAATATCGAATCATACGACGGTACAACAAATCCTGCGGTATGGATCGAGGACTTCCTCCTGCACATCCACATGGCCCGCGGTGATGATCTACACGCCATCAAATACCTCCCACTCAAACTCAAAGGACCAGCTCGGCATTGGCTCAACAGCCTGCCAGCAGAATCCATTGGCTGTTGGGAAGATCTGGAAGCCGCATTCCTTGACAACTTCCAGGGAACTTATGTGCGACCACCAGATGCTGATGACTTGAGCCACATAATTCAGCAGCCATAGGAATCGGCCAGGCAATTCTGGACACGGTTCCTGACAAAGAAAAATCAAATAGTCGACTGTTCGGATGCAGAGGCCCTAGCAGCTTTTAAGCACAACATCCGCGACGAGTGGCTCGCCCGGCACCTTGGCCAGGAAAAGCCGAAATCTATGGCAGCCCTCACGACACTCATGACCCGCTTTTGAGCGGGAGAGGATAGCTGGCTGGCTCGCAGCAATAACATATCAAAGAACCATGGTACTTCGGATACCAAGGATAGCAATGGCAGGTCACGTCGCAACAAACACAAGTGCCGCATCAACAGCGACAATACCGAGGATACGACAGTCAATGCTAGATTCAGAGGCTCTAAACCCAGTTAGCGGAAAAAGCCATTCAAAAGAAGCACTCTGGGCCCGTCCAGTTTGGACCGTATACTCGATCGCTCGTGTCAAATACACGGCACCCCCGACAAGCCAGCCAACCACACCAACAGGGAATGTTGGGTGTTCAAGCAGGCCGACAAGTTAAATGCCAAAAACAAGGACAAGGGGCTGCATAGTGATGACGAGGAGGAGCCCCGGCCGCCGAACACCGAAGGACAGAAGAGGTTCCCCCCACAAGTGCGGATGGTGAACATGATATACGCAACCCACATCCCCAAGAGGGAGCGGAAGCGTGCGCTAAGGGACGTATATGCGTTGGAGCCAGTCGCCCCAAAGTTCAGCCCATGGCCCTCCTGTCCGATCACCTTCGATCGCAGGGACCACCCCACTAGTATCCATCATGGTGGATTCGCCGCACTGGTCCTAGACCCAATCATCGACGGATTTCACCTCACTCGAGTCCTTATGGACGGCGGCAGCAGCCTGAACCTGCTTTATCAGGACACAGTGCACAAAATGGGTATAGACCCCTCAAGGATCAAACCCACAAAAACGACCTTCAAAGGCGTCATACCAGGTGTAGAGGCCCATTGCACATGCTCAGTCACACTGGAAGTGGTCTTCGGATCCCCGGATAACTTCCGAAGCGAGGAGTTAATCTTCGATATAGTCCCATTCCGCAGTGGCTATCACGCACTGCTCGGGCGAACCGCATTTGCGAGATTCAATGTGGTACCGCATTATGCATACCTCAAGCTCAAGATGCCAGGACCTCGGGGGGGTCATCATAATCAATGGAAACACAGAGTGCTCTCTCTGCACGGAGGAGCACACTGCGGCCCTCACATCAGAAGCACAAAGCAGCCTCTTAAGGCAATCCACCAGTTCGGCGATTAAACACCCGGACACCATCAAGCGTGCCCGGAGTAATCTGCAACAAGACCGCCTGGCACGTTTCAAGCTCGCATAGCAATGCGGCCCCCACCCCAGTCCCAGCCAAACGGCGAAATCCGTCCCACGCGTACATAATTACGCATTGAAAATACCACGGGCATAGGTGGGGGGGGGGGCGCGACTACGGCACGCCCCAAAACGCGGCTCAACCGCACTAGGGGCTTCCCACTTTGTTATTTTTTTCTCTCTTTCAGGACTTCACTCTCTGGAAATCCCGTCCGTCAGTACGATTGATGGACGCACGATACAACAACCAAGGAGGCAGAAAGCTACGTCGCACCATGGAATTCCCAGGTGGTCTCTGATAACGAGTGAAATACCTGCTTTAAATACCATTCCTCAACTTGCCCTTGGAGGGGACATGTCAAATAGTCTTACTTTTTTGCTTATCGCACTACTTGTATCATTCTGCTTCGACGCACCTTTTTGAATAAACAATGCATAGCACTAGACTATTACCGCATTATCTCTTCTTATATATATATGTTCATTCATGACATTCAGCACCCGTACACACTGGTACGGCCAATACGCCAGGGGCTTAAGCATACCCCATAATACGGCGTGAGAAGTCCGAACACTTTTGATAGTGGGGCACCCCGAACTTATAGCATTATATGCATCAGCTCCGAATCATGTCTTGGGTCAATAGTTGGGTTTGCCCGGCTCCCATGTTTTGGTACCTTACGTTCCGCTATATCGGCTAAGGTAGCACTGGGAGAACTACTGCGATTGTGCCCCGGTTCATCTGGGCAAGCACCTCAGTAGAGAAAGCTAAAACTGACTGTCATGATAAGGAGAGAGCTGGTCGCTATTCGAGAGGTCTCGAGTCCCTAAAGACTTATGCCGCTTAGAGCGAGGAGTCGGCTTTGTCCGGCTTAGGCGTGTATAGCGCCCCGAATTCGGCCTTCCGAATACTAGGGGCTTCGCCAAAATTTAAAATTGTAGACTTCTATGGCTAAGTGAGAGTGATAAAACATTATAGTCCGATTGCCTTGTTCGTTGTCCTGAGCACCTCCCTCGAAGGACCCAACAATGGGAAAAAGAGTGCTCAGATTTATCCTGAACACCCCAACACTCGTGGCATGGGGGCAGAAGCCGATGACTGGCCATCTCTTAGATTTGATAAACAGCCGCACAGAAGGTAATATTTTCAATTCAGACAAGCGTTGCATAGCGCACATGAACAAGTTTTCATAATACAGGATCACACGAGCAAGTTCATTCAAAAATTACATCCTTCGTACACTCGTCCGCCACAAGACGGGCACCCTTCAGGACACCCTCATAATACATTTCAGGGTGGCGATGCTCCTTGCCCTGCGGCAGCCCCTCTTTCACCAGCTTCTCGGTGTCCATCTTGGCCCAGTGCACCTTCGCACGGGCAAAAACCCGACGTGCACCTTCGATGCAGACGGACCGCTTGATGACTTCCAGCCATGGGCAGGCATCCACAAGCCGCCTCACCAGGCCGAAGTAGCTATTGGGAAGGGAGTCGCCAGGCCACATCCGGACTATAAGGCCCCTCATGGCCTGTTCGGCCGCCTTGTGCAGCTCGACCAGTTGCTTCAGCTGGTCGCTCACAAGCATCGGGTGTTCGGTCCCAGTATACTGAGACCAGAACAACTTCTCCGTCGAGCTTCCCTCCTCGGCCTGGCAGTACTTTGTGGCATCCGAGACACTGCGGGGCAAATCTGCGATCGCTCCTAGAGAGCTCTGGACTCGGGTAAGTAACAAGTAATTTACTTTCACATGCTTGCTTTGCATAATGAATGCCTTACCCGCCGCTATATTCCTCATCACCTCAATTTCCTGGAGGGCCTTTTGGGCTTCAGCCTTGGAATGCTTTGTGCTCTCAAGGGCCGCGGCAAGCTCGGACTCTCGCGTCTTCGAGTCAAGCTCCAAAGTCTTGTGCTTCTTCATGAGATCCTGGAGCTCTTGCTGCACCTCGCCCACCCGTGCCTCTTGTTTCTCCCGCTCGGTGCGCTCCTCGGCCGCTTTGTTTTCGGTCTCGGACAGCGCTTGCTTCAGGGTCGCCACTTCGGTCGTGGCCCCTGGCACATACATGATGATCCTATCATTTTGCAACCACATCTTATATATATATATATAGACAAGGTATTACTTACCTTTGTCCTCCTCGAGCTGCTTCTTGGCAAGGCCGAGCTCTTTCTCGGACTGCTCGAGGTTCTGCTTTAGTGCGGTGACCTCCGTAGTCAGTGCGGTAGAGGTCAGCAGCGAAGCCTGCATACGCATATAGACATACTTGTATTAGACTCCTGCAGATATTATTTGATCCTCTATTCGGCTTTTCTTTGTGAACACCAAACAGAGCATCAGGGGCTACTGTCTATGCAGTAATATTTTCCTATATTTTAAATACTTACCTCAAAGCCTGTTAGAAGGCTGGCACAGGCTTCAGTCAGTCCGCTCTTGGCGGACTGAACCTTCTTGATCACCGCACTCATAATAGTGCGGTGCTCTTCGTTGATGGAAGCTCCGCGAAGCGCTCCCAGCAGGTTGTCCGGTGCCTCTGGATGGACAGAGGTCACCGGCACGGGCGGCTTGCCCCTCTTGGAAGGGGGCCGCCTGCCAGAGTCTGGAACCACTGGAGGTTCCGGCACAGTGTTCGGCTAAGGGCCGAACTTGGAGCCCTTGGGAGTCTTGCTCCCTTTGCACCTGGAGTCCGGAAGGTCGCCTTGAGGCGCCTCCAGGACTACCTCCCCTCGGCTCGGTGCTCCTTGAGACAATACCTCGACATTGTCCGTACGGCGAGGACATGAGGCGGTTGGAAGTGAATCACTATTCATATCCGGCGAGTCCAAAGAACCACCCGACGAGGATACGTCGATACGGGTTCGGGGCGGACTGCGTGATCATATTCATCGTTAGGAGAAGCAGTGCAATAAAAGTATGCTATGAGTTACTTTGGTATCCGAATACTTACGACTTCGCCAGGGGCTTGGCCCTGAGTAACCACTCGTCTTCGCCGTCGGCGGCGGTGGTGGAACAGTCCGGAAGGAGAGTCCTTCCCTTCTTGGACCCTTCGGCCTCCCCGGTTGGGGTGGCCTTCCTTTTCTTGTCTCCCCCAGCTGGAGGGGGAGAACCTTCATTCTCCTCCTCCTTGTTTTCACGGGAGGAGTGCGTCTCGGAGTTATCAGACGATGAGTCCGATACCACCTGGCGCTGGGAACTCTTTCGGGTTCCCGTGGCCTTCTTCTTGGTCTTCTTCTCCGGCACCTCATAAGGAGCCAGAGTCCGCATCTCCGTCAGGAGAGCGTCCGCAGGGTCTTCGGGCAGAGGGGCCGGGCAATCAATCTGCTCCGATGTCTCCACCCAGTCCTGTCAAAGGCATGGGAGCTCAGATCCCACACATGGTTAAACTATGGAAAATAAATACCCTACGTGATGTACAGAACTTACCGGATTCGCAGGGCGCGTCGCGCTTAGCCCGCGGTCCTCGGTAAGGGGAGGGGGGAGCTCAGCGCCCTTGAATAGCACCTTCCAGACATCCTTGTGCGTCGTGTCAAAGAGCTCGCGTAGAGTCTGGTGCTGGGCCGGGTCGAACTCCCATAAGTTAAAAGCCCGTTGTTGACATGGGAGGATCCGGCGGAAGAGCATGGCCTGGACTACGTTGACAAGCTTGAGTTTCTTGCTTATGATGTTCCGGATACACTTCTGGAGTCCGTCCAGCTCCACCGATGAGCCCCAGGACAGGCCCTTCTCCTTCCAGGAAGTGAGCCGAGTGGGGATTCCAGATCGAAACTCGGGGGGCGGCCACCCAGTTGGTGTCGCGCGGCTAGGTGATGTAGAACCACCCCGATTGCCACCCCTTTATGGTCTCCACGTAGGAGCCCTCGAGCCATGTAACGTTGGGCATTTTGCCCACCATGGCTCCGCCGCATTCCGCTTGTTGGCCGCCTACTACCTTCGGTTTGACATTGAAGGTCTTCAGCCACAGGCCGAAGTGGGGCCGGACGCGGAGGAAAGCCTCACACACGACGATGAACGCCGAGATATTGAGGATGAAATTCGGGGCCAGATCATGGAAGTCCAGCCCATAATAGAACATAAGGCCGCGGACGAATGGATGGAGGGGAAACCCCAGTCTATGGACAAAGTTGGTGAGGAAAACCACCCTTTCATAAGGTTCTGGGGTAGGGACGATCTGCCCCGCGGCTGGTAGCCGATGCGCGATATCCGCGGCTAAGTATCCGGCCCCGCGCAGCTTTTTGATGTCTCCCTCCGTGACGGAGGAGACCATCCACTTGCCTCCCGCTCCAGACATGTTTGGAGAGGGTTGGGGAGAAGGATGTGGACTTGGGCGCATGAGCTCGAGTGCGCGAGAATGGATGAGCAAGGAGGAAGAAGGCGTGGGTAGAAAAAGGTGAACCCTTATCCCTTTATAAGGGCGGACGAAAACTATGCGCCCCCACCAGCCTGGTAAAACTCGCTTATCCCCCAAGCGCCGTAATTGATGGTGCGGTCGGGTTACCCATGTCCGTATTGATGGGAATCCCATAATAAGGGGACACGATCTCTGCTTCGACAAGAAGTGCCAAGGAAACCGCCTCGTGAAACACGCTGAGGTTGGTTATGAAAAACGATTTGAATGGTGACCTGGCTGTGGTGTGATGTCACACTGCGGAATGCGTCGGCAGATTAGATTTGTGAAAATATTATTCTCTCTACGGTTGTATGTGGAACTTGTTTGGCAGAGCCGGACACGATCCTCGTGTTCAAAATCTTCTATGAAGTATTCGGAGGAGCAACCCGCCTTGCAATGCCGAAGACAATTTGCGCGCCGGACTCATCGTCATTGAAGCCTGGTTCAGGGGCTACTGAGGGAGTCCTGGATTAGGGGGTATCTGGACAGCCGGATTATATCCTTTGGCCGGACTATTGGATTATGAAGATACAAGATTGAAGACTTCGTCCCGTGTCTAGATGGGACTCTCCTTGGCATGGAAGGCAAGCTTGGCAATACGTATATGTAGATCTCCTTCCTTGTAACCGACTCTGTGTAACCCTAGCCCCCTCCGGTGTCTATATAAACCGGAGGGTTTAGTCCGTAGGACCAAGAACAACAATCATACCATAGGCTAGCTTCTAGGGTTTAGCCTCTTCGATCTCGTGGTAAATCAACTCTTGTACTACTCATATTATGAAGAACAATCAAGCAGGATGTAGGGTATTACCTCCATCAAGAGGGCCCGAACCTGGGTAAACATCGTGCCCCCTGCCTCCTGTTACCATCCGCCTTAGACGCACAGTTCGGGACCCCCTACCTGATATCCGCCGGTTTTGACACCGACAATGGCCTGCTGAAAATTTTATGGATCGAGCGGGAATAAAAGAATAATTTAATGCATATTTACGTAATGCTGATCTTGTGAGCTTCGAGGAAGAGAAGTGCAGTCAGTATCATAACCTCACTAGTTCCTTTGTGAGGAGGTTTGAATTTTGCACTTCACGTAATTCTCCAACTGTCCTGTTTGTTCTTTATGATAAATCTTATACCATGGACTTAGAGGATTTTACCACTGCATGCAAACTTCCACAATGGGGTAGTATAAGGGATCCTCGCAAATCTGAATTTAGAGATTTTCTTGCTAATATAACTGTGGGAGAATCTAGAGATATTACACAAGCTACCATAGGAAGCATTCACTTTCCTGCTATACATTATTTTGCTCTCTTCATAGGTAGATGCATAAATGGTAAAGATGAGGCATGTCACGTGTGTGTCCCTGACCTCAATATTCTTAGGAGTGCTGTGTTAGGAGACAAATCATATAATTTGGGAGCCATTGTAGCACGTAGGTTACATCTTAATAGACTTAATGGAGATTTCTTTGGTGGAATTTATGCAACTTGCGTAGCTAATTTTCTTGGTATAGATGTACGCAAAGATGATATTGAATTACCTCCTGCCTTTCTAGATTATAATGCTATGGTTCACCACCATTTTGTCGAGAGGAACGAATCACCTCTTCAGTACTGACTAATCTTTGACACACGTCGTGCTGTCCGTATTACTCTCCCTGCTCCTGCTTTCTTTGATTATCAGGCAAGAGGAGGATATACTATTACCAGAGAGGAGGTAGATGAGTACGAGAGGAGGGCGGAGGCCGCTCGTCGCCACACTGCAGCTCAGGAGGCGATAGCCGCTGCATCTCAGTACAACCCCAACTTCTACTACGGATATCAGCCAGGCCAGCCGTGGCCATAGACCAACTTAGGTCAAAAGCCTAAGCTTGGGGGAGTACGTATTTCCCACCGTCATTACATTTATGTTCCCACACACTCATTGCTAGATGTCGGTGTTCATACTTTTTCATTGTATCATCCATGCTAGTTTAATTTCCTTTTTATGCTTTCTTCTTGTAAGTTTAATAAACCTTAAGAAAAACCAAAAAAATTAGTAGTAGTTTACTTTTATTGTTGTAGTAATAATTAAAAAGCAAACCCAAAAATATTTCCCGTTCTTCTTTTGCTTGTTGGGAGCTTTCCCGTGTAAATAGTTTTATTTCTTTTTCTTTTCTTTGGGGGTCAGTAGGAGAAGACCATGATTAAATTGTTGAAGTGGCTCTTATATGCTTTATTGTTGATTTAACCAAGAGCCCATATTGCTTTGTCTTCTCCTGTTTATTGAATGCTCACAGATTCCAGCTTAGTCCAATGCACGTGCACTCTTATTATTATTCACATCGTTCGGTCGTGCAAGTGAAAGGAAATTATGATGATATATGATGGACTGACTTAGATGAGAAAAGCTGGTATGAACTCGACCTCTTTTGTTTTTGTAAATATGATGAGTTCATCGATCTTGATTTAGCTTGTTATGAATAAACATGTTTGCAATGACAATTAGAGATCATAGTTCCTTGTGCCATGCTTGATTAGCTATGAGTTATAATGGTTTACCTTGCGTGCCAACATGCTATTGAGATGGCTATGATGTGGTATGATGGGGTGGTATCCTTCTTTGAATGATTTAAGTGACTTGACTTGGCACATGTTCACGCATGTAGTTGAAACAAATCAACATAGCCTTCACAATATTTATGTTCATGGTGGATTATATCCTACTCATGCTTGCATCCAATCTTTATTAATTCTAATGCATGTACATGGCTGTTGTCGCTCTCTAGTTGGTCGCTTCCCAGTCTTTTGCTAGCCTTCACCTGTACTAAGCGGGAATACCGCTTGTGCATCCAATCCCTTAAACCCCAAAGTTATTCCAGATGAGTCCACTATACCTTCCTATATGCGGTATCTACATGCCGTTCCAAGTAAATTTGTATGTGCCAAACTCTAAACCTTCAAATAATCATCCTGTTTTGTATGCTCGAATAGCTCATGTATCAACTAGGGCTGTCTGTATCTTCCATGCTAGGCGGGTTATTCTCAAGAGGAGTGGACTCCGCTCCTCACTCACAAGAAAATGGCTGGTCACCGGGATGCCCAGTCCCATGCTCTATGCAAACTAAATCAAAATAATTGCAAAACAAAACTCCCCCTGGGACTGTTGTTAGTTGGAGGCACTCGTTGTTTTGAGCAAGCCATGGATTGATGTTTGTTGGTGGAGGGGGAGTATAAACTTTACCATTCTGTTTGGGAACCGCCTATAATGTGTGTAGCATGGAAGATATCGCCATCTCTTGGTTGTTATGTTGACAATGAAAGTATACCTCTCAAAATATTAATTATCTCTATTTCAAAATCGAGCTCTGGCACCTCTACAAATCCCTGCTTCCCTCTGCGAAGGGCCTATCTATTTACTTTTATGTTGAGTCATCACCCTCTTATTAAAAGTACTAGCTGGAGAGCGCAGCTGTCATTTGCATTCATCACTGTTAATTTATATTGGGTGTGACTATGATTGGATCTCTTTTACCATGAATTACAATGTCTAGTCAGTCCTTGAACTTTAAAGGTGCTCTACATTTATGTTTTGCGGTCTCAGAAAGGGCTAGCGAGATACCATCTTGTTATATCATATTATGATTGTTTTGAGAAAGTGTTGTCATCCAAGATTTATTATTATGGCTTGCTAGTTGATTATGCCATTGATATGGGTAATCATGAGACCTGAGAATTATTGCAAATGTGGTTAGTTATAATCTTTGCTGAAAACTTGAATGCTAGCTTGACATATTTACAACAACAAGAGCAAACAGAGTTTGTAAAAGTTTTTCTTTATTTCTTTCAGTTTGTCAACTGAATTGCTTGAGGACAAGCAAGGGTTTAAGCTTGGGGGAGTTGATACGTCTCCGTCGTATCTACTTTTCCAAACACTTTTTCCCTTGCTTTGGACTCTAACTTGTATGATTTGAATGGAACTAACCCAGACTGACGCTGTTTTCAGCAGAATTGCCATGATTTTATTTTATGTGCAGAAAACAAAAGTTCTTAGAATGACCTGAAACTCCACGGAATATCTTACAATAAATAATAAAAAATCCTCGCCAAAGATGAAGACCAGGGGGCCCACACCCTGTCCACGAGGGTGGGGGGCGCCCCCCTACCTCGTGGGCCCCCTGGAGACCTCCCGACTCCAACTCCAACTCTATATATTTGCTTTCGGGGAGAAAAAAATCAGGGAGAAGAATTCATCACGTTTTACGATACGGAGCCGCCGCCAAGCCCTAAAACCTCTCGGGAGGGCTGATCTGGAGTCCGTTCTGGGCTCCAGAGAGGGGGATTCGTCGTTGTCATCATCATCAACCATCCTCCATCACCAATTTCATGATGCTCACCGCCGTGCGTGAGTAATTCCATCGTAGGCTTGCTGGACGGTGATGGGTTGGATGAGATTTATCATGTAATCGAGTTAGTTTTGTTAGGGTTTGATCCCTAGTATCCACTATGTTCTGAGATTGATGTTGCTATGACTTTGCTATGCTTAATGCTTGTCACTAGGTCCCGAGTGCCATGATTTCAGATCTGAACCCATTATGTGTTTCATCAATATATGAGTGTTCTTGATCCTATCTTGCAAGTCTATAGTCACCTATTATGTGTTATGATCCGTTAACCCCGAAGTGACAATAATCGGGATACTTACCGGTGATGACCATAGTTTGAGGAGTTCATGTATTCACTATGTGCTAATGCTTTGTTCCGGTACTCTATTAAAAGGAGGCCTTAATATCCCTTAGTTTCCATTAGGACCCCACTACCACGGGAGGGTAGGACAAAAGATGTCATGCAAGTTCTTTTCCATAAGTACGTATGACTATATTCGGAATACATGCCTACATTACATTGATGAATTGGAGCTAGTTCTGTGTCACCCTATGTTATGACTGTTACATGATGAACCACATCCGGCATAATTATCCATTACTGATCCGATGCCTACGAGCTTTCCATATACTGGTTTACGCTAATATACTTTCCCGTTGCTATTGTTACAATCACTACAAAATACCAAAAACATTACTTTGCTTTCATTACTCTTTTGTTACCGTTACCACCATTATCATATTACTTTGCTACTAAACACTTTGCTACAGATACTAAGTTTCCAGGTGTGGTTCAATTGACAACTCAGCTGCTAATACTTGAGAATATTCTTTGGCTCCCCTTGTGTCAAATCAATAAATTTGGGTTGAATACTCTACCCTCGAAAGCTGTTGCGATACCCTATACTTGTGGGTTATCAACCCCGCGCTAGGAGGAGAAGACGACCATCCCGAGGACTACATCATCATCAACGACACCGACTCCGACCCCGAAAGTAGTGATGATGATTACAAAGACGAAGCTGGAGCGGACATCATGGAGTCTTCCACTGATCAAAATTTCTATATGACCACCATATTATCAGTAGAATTACCCCCATGTAAATAGTAGTAGCCCAGGTATCTTTGTAACGGTAGCTAGATCGATTGTATGCCCTTGTTTGAATTGAGTGGTGCGATATGAATGTGTTTGTCTCATGTGCATACGGGTAGTGCTTTCTCTTTAGACCTAATTCTATTATAATCTCTTCCCTCTAAACCCATCAGATGCCTCTGAGACGTGACCCCGAATTTGTCTTCCCACCAGAGCTCACTCAGTTGATCCAATAGCAGAATGCCTTGATGCAGCTACTAGTCCAGAACCAAGGCAACAACAACAACCCACTGCCACCACCCCTAGTTGACAACTTAGCCCGTTTTCTAAGGTTGAATCTGCCGGTGTTTTCTAGTAGCATCGAGCTGATTGTTGCTGATGATTGGCTACGAAGGATTGGAAGGGAGTTGACCACCGCAGGTTGCACAGATGTGGAGAAGGTGTGCTTTGCTGCACACCAACTGGATGGACCCGCAGCCTCATGGTGGGAGAATTATACAACCACTTTTCCCATAGCCAATGTCACTTGGGATCAGTTTCAGCAAGCTTTCCGCACAGCCCATGTCTCTACAGGAGCAATGAATATGAATAAGCGTGAGTCTCACAACTTACGCCAGGGAAATCATACTATGGGGCAGTACATGGATGAGTTTAGCAAGTTAGCCCGCTATACCCCAGATGATGTGGCCACAGATGCCGCGAAGCAGGAGAAGTTTATGGAAGGACTGAATGATGAGATGAGTATGTAGTTGATGGTGGCAACATTCACTAAATATCAGGAGTTGGTAGACCGGGCCCTTATGATTGAAAGCAAACAGCAGCAGATAGAGAGCCGCAAACGGAAGTATGGACAGGGGAAGTACAATTGTGGAGCTCAGAAGAAGCCTCGCTTTACCCCTAACTCCGGAGGTTACACCCATAACCATGGAGTCCACACTCACAATGGAGGAAGTTCACATAACCACAGTGGCTCCAGGAATGGAAATGGGAATGGAGGAAGGAGTAGCCAGAACTGTTCCAACCCAGCAACACCCACCAAGAAGGATCTAAGTCACATTAATTGTTTCAAGTGCGGGAAGACTGGACACTATGCCACTGAGTGTTCTGAAGAAAAGAATGGAAATGGCAATGGAAGTTCAGGGAAGAAGCCCAATCCTTTCACCAAAGGTCAGGTGACACTACAAAAAAAGACACATCCGTGACATTTTGGGCTGAATGAAATTTTTTTCTGTCATACTTATGACACTTCTATGACGATAATTGTGACAAAACCCGGTATCATCATTGATGTGGTGGGCTCCTACTTCTATGACAAAAAATCATGACAAAAAATGGGCTTTTCATCCTAGGTGGGCCAGAGACGCAGCTGCATGACATTCTTTGGGCCGTCCATGACGGCAAAACCGTGGTAGAAGCGAGGGCGAGGAAAATATCTGGGTGTTCCCGATTACGGTGGGTGATCAGGGCCGAGTGATGCACATTTCTCTCGTACATGCACGCGCGTGGGTGCGAGGCGTTGGGATCTAACTGAACCTGAGCGAGGTGTTCGCCTACTGAACCCGAGCGATTGCACTGCAGGCTACGCATTACTGACCCCGAGCGATCGACCGATGGCTGTTAACTGAACCTGATCGAGCGCTTCTTCGCTATTGCTGCTAATTGAAGCCGATCGATGCTGCCTTTGGATGAACAGTGAGCATTGATGGGGGGGGGGTTGGATGAACAGTTCCTGGTGGGGGTGGATGAACAGGACCCCGTGGTGTTGCCTCTGGATGAACAGGACCCCGATCGATCGAGCCGGTTGGGGATGGATGAACAGGACCCCGTGGAGGGCTGGATGAACATGACCACCCCGTGGAGGGCTGGATGAACAGTAGATGGTGGAGGGTTGGATGAACAGTAGCCTGTGGAGGGGTGGTTGAACAGGAGCCCGTGGAGAGGGCTGGTTGAACAACAGCCGATGGAGTAGAGCGTGGTGGAGGGTGGATGAACAGGAGCCCGTGGATGAACAGTCACAGGTGGAGGCTGGAGGAGGTCGACGGTGGATGAACAGTAGCCCGTGGAGGCTGGAGGGGGTCGACGGTGGAGATGAACAGTATCCCGTGGAGTCCCGTTTTGCGGTACGCCACACCCCTCCCGATGAACAGGACCCCTGTTTCGACCATAGCGCTCCAACACAAGTCTGTTTCCTCTGTTTTCCGGTACGCCACACCCCTCCCGATGAACAGGACCCCCGTTTCGACCGTAGGAGGTCTGTTTCCTCTGTTTTGCGGTAAGCCAGACCCCTCCCGATGAACAGGATCCCGTTTTGAACATGGCCGGTCGAACACAAGGCCGTTTCCTCCGTTGTGCTGTATGCCAGGCCTCGTTTCCATCGGCTGTTCCATCCAAGCCGGTTGGCTCCCACGCATTCCATTGCCTCCTGATGAACACGACGCATTCCATTGCCTCCCCATGAACACGACGACGACGCAGTTTCTCCGTTCTGACCCAGCCATGTACACGAGCCCTGGCTGTATGTATGCGCGAGTTGGTGTTCGAGACCCCGCCCATATGTACGTACGTGGTTGTATTTTCTTTCTTGCACACTGGCCGCTGTATGTACGTGTACATGCTACGTGCGCGCCTCTACTACGACACGTGCACGCCTCTACTACGACACGTGCGCGCCTCTACAACGACCAGTATGTACGTACACGTTCGCGACCAGAATGACAATGCTACATACGCTTCGACCAGGTGGGTCCCAACTGTCAGTCACTTCCTTGCGTGCAAAGATGTAGCTGGTGGGGCCCAGCAGTTAGGGGGGCGAATCATTTTTTTGCCCCGGACACACTTCCTTGCGTGTGAAGATATAGCTGGTAGGTCCCAGCAGTCAGGGGGGAAACGTTTTTTTCCACAAAATACGGTTGCCTGTCCGGTGGGTCCCTGCTGTCAGGTGGAGGAATCATTATTCTCCGTGTAATAAGGAGGCACTTCCTTGCTGTGGCCGTGGACCCAGCTATCAGCCTCTCCACGTAAAGTCCACGTCCGATGGAATCCGTTCCTTGACCACGTTGACCACGCCGCGCAGAGAGCACCAGGGCGGTGGACAACGGCGAGGCCTAGGAAGGGGACGACGCGGAGCCGGGGAAGACGCGACAGTCGATGCCCACGCGTAGAGGAGTATGAGGATTCACTGGTTCGGCTGCGGTGTGAGGCTGCCGTCGCCACAGAATAACAGGGGGTGTGGGTGAGTAGAGGGATGGCCTGGCCAGCGGTGGGAGTAGTGGGGGCGGTGAGGCCTCCACGGCATCACAGCCGGCCACGGAAGGCAGGTGCACGCGACACGACCGGCGCTGGTTTGGGCGGCTGGAGCAAGAAGACCAGAGGTTGAAGAAGCACTATGTCTGTTGGATGGATATCGTAGGGTCACTGGAGTTAGAATCATTCATATTGACTAAGTTGACAAAGCCCTCCGTCCCCTCAACTTAGTAGGCCCACAAGTTAGCCTCCCACCAAGGTGGGTCGCAGCTAGCAGGGGGAGTATTCATTTTTTTCTGCGTAATAAGGAGGCACTTCCGGTGGGTCCGAGCTGATAGTGGGGGGAATGTTTTTTCGTGAAATTTGGTGGCCCGTCCGGTGGGTCCTAGCAGTCAGGGGGGAAACATTTTCTCGCAAAATACGGTGGCCCGTACGGTGGGTCCCTACTATCAGTCGGAGGAATCATTATTTTCCGTGTAATAAGGAGGCACTTCCTTCCTGCAGCCGTGGACCCAGCTGTCAGCCTCTCCACGTACAGTCCACGTCCGATGGAAGCCGTTCCTTGACCACGTTGACCATGCCGCGCCGAGAGCACCAGGGCGGTGGACGATGGCGAGGCTTAGGAAGGGGATGACGCGGAGCCGGGGAAGACGCGGTAGTGGATGCCCACGCGTAGAGGAGTATGAGGGTTCACTGGTTCACTGCGGTGTGAGGCTGCCGTCGCCGCAGAATAACAAGGGGTGTGGGTGAGTAGAGGGATGGCTTGGCCAGCGGTGGGAGTAGTAGGGGGCGGTGAGGCCTCCGTCGCCTCACAGCTGGCCATGGGAGGTAGGAGCCCGAGGCACGGCCGGCGCTGGTTTGGGCGGTTGGAGCAAGAAGACCAGAGGTTGAAGAAGCACCACGGTCGTTGGATGGACATCGTACAGTCACTGGATCTAGAATCGTGCATATTGACTAAGTTAACAAAGCCCTCCGTCCCCGTCAACTTAGTAGGCCCACAAGTCAGCCTGCCACTATACTGGGTCCCAGCTAGCAGGGGGAGTATTCATTTTTTTGTGCGTAATAAGGAGGCACTTCCTTGCGTGCGAAGATATAGCTGGTGGGTCCGAGATATCAGCGGCGATAATATTTTTTTCGCGAAATACAGAGGCCCTTTCGGTGGGTCCCAGATGTCAGGTGGAGGAATCATTATTTTGCATGTAATAAGGAGGCATTTCCTTGCGTGCGGCCGTGGACCCAGCTGTCAGCCTCTCCACGTACAGTCCACTTCAGATGCATGTCGGTCGTTGACCATGTTGACCGGGCCGCGCCGAGAGCACCAGGGTGGTGGACGACGGCGAGGCCTAGGAAGGGAACGACACGGAGTCAGGGAAGACTCGGTAGCTGTTTCCCACACGGAGGGGAGTACGACTATACAAGGGTTTACTGGTTCGTCTGCCGTTGCCGGAGAATAACTGCAGGTGTGGGTGAGTAGAGGGATGGCTTGGCCAGCGGTGGGAGTAGTAGGGGGCGGTGAGGCCTCCGTCGCATCACAGCTGGCCATGGGAGGTAGGAGCCCGAGGCACGACCGGCGCTGGTTTGGGCGGTTGGAGCAAGAAGACCAGAGGTTGAAGAAGCACCACGGTCGTTGGATGGACATCGTACAGTCACTGGATCTAGAATCGTGCATATTGACTAAGTTAACAAAGCCCTCCGTCCCCGTCAACTTAGTAGGCCCACAAGTCAGCCTGCCACTATACTGGGTCCCAGCTAGCAGGGGGAGTATTCATTTTTTTGTGCGTAATAAGGAGGCACTTCCTTGCGTGCGAAGATATAGCTGGTGGGTCCGAGATATCAGCGGCGATAATATTTTTTTCGTGAAATACAGAGGCCCTTTCGGTGGGTCCCAGATGTCAGGTGGAGGAATCATTATTTTGCATGTAATAAGGAGGCATTTCCTTGCGTGCGGCCGTGGACCCAGCTGTCAGCCTCTCCACGTACAGTCCACTTCAGATGCATGTCGGTCGTTGACCATGTTGACCGGGCCGTGCCGAGAGCACCAGGGTGGTGGACGACGGCGAGGCCTAGGAAGGGAACGACACGGAGTCAGGGAAGACTCGGTAGCTGTTTCCCACACGGAGGGGAGTACGACTATACAAGGGTTTACTGGTTCGTCTGCCATTGCCGGAGAATAACTGCAGGTGTGGGTGAGTAGAGGGATGGCTAGGCCAGCGATGGGAGTACGGTGGGGCGGTGAGGCCTATGCGGCAGCACAGCCGGCCGCGGGGAGGAGGGAGTAGGCAGTCCCGCCGGCACTTGTTTGAGCGGCTGGAGCAGGAAGAGAAGAGATTGAAGAAGCATGACGGTCGTTGGATGAACATCCAACAGTCACTGCTTGTGCATCAACCTTTTTTTAGGAAAGCCTCAAATCTGTGGAAAATAGCATACAGCCCATCTGCCATTATTTCTAATAATTTACAGACCATTTGCTAATTCTTAAGGTTTTTTGGAGCCCATATTATTTTTGTTAGCATTACAGCTCATATTGTGTCCACGGTTAAAAAATTATATGAAATTTTGCATATTTCGGTGCGGTCCGAACTGTTTTTAATCCCGATATTTCGAGTCACATTCAAACTAATATTAAAAATAAATGTATATCAATATAAAATCCAACAAATTGTCCACGCATAAAAATCAATGCAATTTAAAATCTCAAAATGAAAAAAAAGAAATTTGAAAGTAATTGCCGGTTTGATGTGTTTTAAAAATGTACAACCCATTTCTCATTACTGATAGGCCATTTTCTCGGCCAGCCGAATGAAGGTCTCCTTGTCTTGAAAGATTTGTAGCCCAACAGGCCTGACAAAGCGACTTACTTGGCAAATCACAAAAAAACTGGGCTGTGGTTGTGGACCCAGCTACGGCCTTGGACCCAGCTGTCCACCTCTCCACGTACAGTACTCTTCCGATGGAAGTCGGTCGTTGACCACATTGACCACGCCGCGCCGAGAGCACCAAGGCGGTGGACGAAGGCAAGGCCTAGGAAGGGGACGACGCGGAGCCGGGGAAGACGCGACAGTGGATGCCCATGCGGAGAGGAGTACGAGGGTTCACTGGTTCGGCTGCAGTGTGAGGATGTCGTCGCCGCAGAATAATAGGGGGTGTGGGTGAGTGGAGGGATGGCCCGGCCAGCGGTGGGAGTAGTATGGGGGCGGTGAGGGCTCCACAGCAGTACAGCCGGCCACGGGAGGCAGGAGCCGGCGGCACGACCGGTGCTTCTTTGGGCGGCTGGAACAAGAAGACCAGAGGTTGAAGAAGCACTATGGCCGTTGGATGGACATCGTACAGTAACTGGAGCCAGAATCGTTCATTAAGTTGACAAAGCCCTCCGTCCCCGTCTACTTAGTAGGCCCACAAGTCAGCCACACACTATGGTGGGTCCCAGCTAGCAGGGGGTCTTAATTTTTTGTGCGTAATAAGGAGGCACTTCCTTGCGTGCAAAGATATAGCTGGTGGGTCTGAGCTGTCAGCGGCGGTAATGTTTTTTTCGCAAAATACAGAGGACCTTTCGGTGGGTCCCGGATGTCAGGTGGAGGAATCATTATTTTGCTCGTAATAAGGAGGCATTTTCTTGCGTGCGGCCGTGGACCCAGTTGTCATCCTCTCCACGTACAGTCCACTTCAGATGCATGTCGGTCGTTGACCATGTTGACCAGGCCGCGCTGAGAGCACCAGGGCGGTGGACGACGGCGAGGCCTAGGAAGGGAACGACACGGAGCCAGGGAAGACTCGACAGTTGTTTCCCACGCGGAAGAGTACGAGGGTTTACTGGTTCCTCTGCCGTCCCCGGAGAGTAACAGCAGGTGTGGGTGAGTAGAGGGATGGCTAGGCCAGCGATGTGAGTACGGTGGGGCGGTGAGGCCTACGCGGAAGCACATCCGGCCGCAGGAGGAGGGAGCAGGCAGTCCCGCTGGCACTTGTTTGAGCGGCTGGAGCAGGAAGAGCAGAGATTGAAGACGTACAACAGCCATTGGATAAGGACATCCAACAGTCACTGCTCTCGTGTGCATTATTTCTAATAATGTACAACCCATTTGCTAATTCTTAAGAATTTTTTTGGAGCCCATCTTCTTTTTGTTAGCATTACACCCCATATTGTCGACACGGTTAAAAAGTATACGAAATTTTGCATTTTTCGGTGCGGTCAACTGTTTTTAATCCCAAAATATCGATTCACATTCAAACTATTTTGAAAAATAATTTATATAAATATAAAATCCAAATAATTTTCCACGCATAAAAATTAATGGAATTTAAAGTCTTGTAATGAAAAAAAAATTGAAACTAATTCCTGGTTTGATGTATTTTAAAAATGTACATCCCATTTCTGGGCAAACCGAATGAAACTCTCCTCGTCTTGAAAGATTTGCAGCCCAGCAGGGCTGATAAAGCAAGTAGGCATCATTTGGGTATTTCTTTAAAAAAAATAGAACTCGGCTAGCCATTTTCAGCAAGAAAAAAACACAACTGGGCTCATGATGTGGTAAACATAAATAAAACCTTGGCTAGACGGTCCATAGCCCCCGCACAGCCCCGTTGTTACCCTGATCCGTCGCTAAAACTAGTATAAATAACAACTGCTTGTTCCTCAAAAAAACTACGCGGCCTGCTGGGTCCTTGGGGTCAGCCGCTCGTAGTGTAATTCTCTCGTTTATTGACTACGTTGACAATGGCGTGAGCCCCAGATGTCCAACCATTAGGAGGAACCATATTTTTGGGCTTGTAATATAGAGGCACTTGCTTGCGTACTGCCATGACGCTGGTGGGTCCCTACTGTCATCCTCTCCACGTACAGTCATCTCCTTGTTCCTCTCGGTTGTTGACGGCATTGACAACACAAGAGGGCGGCGCACCGCGCACGGCGAGAAAACCAAGGCCGCAAGGCGTAGGACAATGGCGAGGCCTCGGACAGAACAAACATGAGCCGTGGAAGATGCGCCGGTCCAGTCGCAGGCGGAGGGGAGTGCGAGGGTTGACTGGTTCGGGTGCGGGTGCATGTTGGGGCTGACGTCGCCGGAGAATAACAAGACGCGTGGGGGAATAGAGGGAGGGACTGGCCAACGTTGGAGGGTACGTATGGTAGGGCGGCAGAGGTGCAGCCAGCCATGGGAGGCGGGAGAAGGCGGAGCCGACGGGGTGGTTTGGTTTGGGTGGCTAGAGGAAGAAGAATACAAGAGATAGAAGATACACGATAGATATTGGATGTCAATCCAATGGCTGGTAGGCAGAATCGTTTGTTGACTGGCTAGTAAGTCGACACCACCTTGGATAGGCTATTTCCTCACGGGTCCCAAATGTCAGAATCCAAATCTGTCACGGTCATGCAGCCTTTCCTATGAAAATTTACAGCCCATTTGATGTGCTAGTTCGAAATAAGTTTGTGGGTGCTGGTGGGGGCTAATCACTTGGCTTTTGTAATGCACAGTGAGCTCAAGCAGCCGGCGAGAGTGATGTTATTTCCCTTGGTTGGGATTTGTTAGTTGTTACAATATTTCACTCTAAATTAAACGACCGGCAAGCCATTTGCCTTGCTTCAAAGAAAATATGACATTCACAGCCGAGTTGAAAAGGGCAAGAAGATCTAACTCCACCTTACAAACTGTACAAAAGCATGAGGGTTAATTGTTCATCAGGTTTACAAAAAAACCTAGGTTCAAAAGGGCAACAACATCTAACTCCAGCACTGTTTTCGGCAGTCACAGTCAAATGGATCGGTCAGGTCCATAGAATGAACATCCTGGGTCGTAAAATTTACTGGATTATGACCACAATATGTTGTAAATAGAAGCCCGGCATGTTTAGAAGCTCTTTTGCCCACCTGAAACTCCTTTTTTTGCTCTTCCACATACCCATCCGTCAAAACCATGCTATTGATAAACTTAAGCCTGATGAACAATAGTAACCTCGCATTCAGCAGGAAGAATGTGACAAATCTAGTGTTTGCATGGTTGGCTACATATCATTCTAGCGTTATTGTCTTCAATCGAATCTCATGAGAAGTGAGAAAATCCCGATGCTTACGAATCCACCGATTGCTTATAACTTTCTTACCCCATCATGTTGCCTAAATAGACATGAAGATTGAAAACAGTTAAGGTCTAAAAAAAGAGTGCCGAAAGAGCAATAGCTGAACGGTTAATTCTAGTACACTATATGCGGGCTTCCAATGTGCGTGAAATTATCACCTTTATATACAACTTCTCCAGACATGGAATGCATTGCAGCAAGCCAATAATATTGTTGATATCAAAACTATTCATTTGGATATATAAGATCTTGACAGAATCCAGCACCATTGATAGGCCATCCATGGAGAAACTCTTCATTAAGCATAGAACATAATATTTGTACAAAATGTGTACTCCAAGATGACATATAACTTATGCGCAGAAATTTAAAACGTAGCTTATGGTTACAAGTGTAGATGATAATATAAAGTACCTGAAGAACTGTGGAGCCAAACACCATATTGAAATGAGCACAGAGATCATGTATTACACCCAAGGTCTCCAGTTTAGGCGCAGAGAGGACAGTTATTTGCAACAGTGAATAACTAGAATCAAGGATCAACCTTTGAAGTGAAGGGGCATCTTGGATGATGAGCTGCCTTCCGTCAAAAGAAATTCCAATTCTTACAAGGTTAGGCGACTTTATTTGGAGACAACCGATTCTAACTGTGAAAACAAGCACCAAGCACTCCAGGGCAGGGCAACTCGAGTGGATGATGTTGTGCAATGAGGCCTCCGATATACGAACCCGCACAAGTGAAAGTTTCTTGAGAAATGGGAGTAGAAGGTTTAGTACCAGATTATCTGGTAGGTCTCATAGCGCAAAGGTGGCGGTGTGAAGAGAGGAGGACAACCCCGAGATGGACATTGGTGCTGAGGGCACAGGTAGATGGCGTTCGGTATCTAGTAGGTGTGTAGCGACCCGACCTCAAACGGTCAAGCCTCTGTGTATCTGTGCCATCCCTGGATCAGTATGCCGGCACACACAATACATCAATGTATATATCAAAGTGCAATCACATGTATAAATAACATAAAACTGATATATACCTCATACGTCTCAGCGGAAACAAACTATCGGGTGTGGAGTCCCATGAACGCCATCGGCAGGTTGAGTGTAGACCGTAACCCTATATCGAAATCCTTACTCGTCGTAGAAATAATTCCTGCAACATGATACGTTGCAGCCGTGTAGGTCAGTACATTGAATGTACCGGCAAGATCACTGTAGAAAGATCATATGATAAAACTATACTATATGCAATATGGCTTTGTGGCTCTGTGTCTGAGTTTTTGCGTAAAAGCTAGTTTTATTTCCCTACAACAAAGGAATATCAGGAGTCCTCACTATAGAGTTTTCTACCATGACATGGTTCCGCCAACCGATGTCTCATGGCGCTAATCATCAGAGGTTGCCCACAATTAAGTTATCAATCCGGTGTTGAGAGTTCAGAGATAGATCCAAGTCTAGAGGCTCAAATTGTCCATAACCGGGGACATGGCTAATCGATTAGGTTTTAACTCTGCAGAGTGTTGTGCACTTTAACCGCAAGATTCAGTCCCTCTTTTTATGTCCTCGCACTTCAGAGTGTTTGAGAACAAGATGACCGAAACATGGTCTTCCAAAGAATTCCCCTGGCCACTGTCCGGGCTCATCCAATCCTACCGTAGTTCTACATCTGCTAGCACCGTCCCAGCCAGAGTCACTACTAAGGTCAACCAAGCCAGAGCCCATATTGACTTGCGGTTGCACAGGTAAGCTTCCGGGCATGAAGTATTCTTTCGTCTCTTTGAATCTGGGTGAAGCTTTCCGCAAGATGTCATGGCGCTTCTCCATGCATCCCAGCCATCCACTAGTTGCTCCAGGGTGCCCATCAAATCCGTCCTTCACCCAATAGTGTGTATTGAATTCTTGTCTCGAGTCTTGAAGTCTTGAGGCCTTGAAGATGCAGTCCTTGCAGATGCCATCATGAAATTGTCGTCTTTGACGAAAAGTCTTTCATTCTCACACCACTCTCGAGCACTCATACCAAACCCCGTCTACTATAGCGTAGCATTAAAACTATATACGTCCCGGGCTTGGTAACAGGGAGGTGGGTTCCTACCTCATGCATTCTACTCCACTACAAGAAATCAATATCACTACTGGAGAAGTTGTTGCAAAGATGACACTAAATGCAATAAAAACATAGGTATGAAAAGCATGGTCAAAGTGGACTTGCCTGGTGAGTTGATAAAGATAATAACGCTCTCGGAAACTTTGATAAACTATTCGTCACTCCGAGAAAATCTATATAGTCAAACATGACAATCATATAATCAATCATCCTAGCAATCAATTCTATCAATCATATCATCACTCAATTCAAAATAAAAGCAATAAAGAAAACCAAATAGAAAATCAAATAGAAAACCAGATAGAAAACCAGTGAGAACCTTATAATTCTAACATCACTAAAGAAATCTTAACATAACATCACTAAATTACTCTAATAATTTTTTCTACAAAAAATAAAATATAATTCTAATGAGACAACACAGAATAATTTACTAAAGTATTTACTAGCAAAAATAACTAGTATAAGAACTATTATAACTATCTAGTTAATACTAGAACAACTATAACATCTAGCAAAGCTCCAAGAAAATAGTAAGTATACTAAATAAGTATATAAACTAATGTGTTTCTAAATAATAGAAACAATAACAAAATAACTTGAAGTGGAAAAAAATACGTTTAAGACTAATAAACTATTTCTATTAACTAAAATTTTGAGCTAAACAAACAAATAGCTCAATAGTAGATAATCACTAATAGATACCTATAAAAATTTATCTACTGCAACTAAACAGAAACATATAACCACATGTAAAATTTATACAAAAGGAACTAACTAAAATTAATTAAAACAATAATTAAATGACTAAAACAACTATTTAAACAAAACATTACTGTTTCTAATAAAACCCTAATAAAGATACTCCTAAAAATCACTCAATAAAGTCCTACTGATAGGCAAGGTCATAATAAAACAGTAGCAAAAAGAATCAATAAAAAATAATATACCTAGCTCAAGTTATTGCAAATCTAGTGATCTGAACAAATTTCATAAACATTCAAATTCAATGTTTCAAACATGATCAAACTTCATATCTACAGAAATTTTAAGAAATTTCTAAACTAGTGCAAAAAGAATCAAATTAAAATATTAAATAACCTAGGAGATATAGAATTTACAAGATTGGAACTTCTCTGTTTTAAAAACAGAAACGAAATTACATAAAAAATAAAAACATGCGCTATTGGGCCTAAGGGTTGTGCGATTTGAAGTTATACTGTGCTCAGGCGCTAACTAATCAAACCGCGTACAGTGTATAATTACAAAAACCGGTGAGCCGGTTTAGATCTAAACCGAAAAATAACCCTGCACTAAAACCGATCTAATGAAAAATAAAACCGACCTGCTAAGCAGATCCAATCTAACGTAACGGTTCGATGTAAGAAAAAAACACCAACGAACAGAGGAAGAGGTTCGTGCTTACACAGAGGAACTCGTGTAGGCATGGAAGTGGAGGTCGGTGGGGGCGACGGCTCCGGTGACCGGAGGCGGAGGCGGTGATGTCCAGGAGATGCGGTGTGGCGAGGGCAACTGATTTTTGGTGTAGATGGTCGTCTATGGTGATCGAGGTGAGCAGAACGTTGAGATGAACTCCGTGCTCCGGCAATGTCGGGCGAGGTCCACGGCGGGGCTCCGGTGCTTCCTGGAGATTGAGAAGATGTCAAAGAGGTGTGCCTACATGATGGGAGTTGGAGAGACAAAGTTTCGTAGGTCGGGGTTTCTCACCAGCGTCGGGATCTACCGTGAACCGTCTCGGCTCCGGCGAGATCCAAATGAAGAACACGTGAGGTAGAGGTGGTCTCGGCGTGGGGTTTTTTGGGGGTCGGACGAGGAGTTTGTGGGGTATTTATAGGGCATGATCTTGGGCAAGGGGGTAGCCTCGAGGAATTGATTCCGAAGATCACGGACGCGGGTGGCATGGCAATCTCCTATTCCTTTTTTTACGTGAGGAGGAAGAAGACCAGGTGGGTCCCAACGTGAAGAGAGAAGAAAAAAGAAAAAAAAACGAGGGAGAGAGAGAGACGAGCGAGAGAGGTGGCGGCGGCGCTCCTGGGAGTTCCTCCCATACCTGCGCGTGTGCGCTAGCCCTAGGGCTAGCGCTAGGCTGTGCCGACCTGTAGCTGGGCCTCGCTGGTCTGGCCGGGCGGCTTTGTTTTTTTTAAACATCGCAGAAACCACACTCATAAAAAAACAAACAAACATATTTTTATATAGGCATATAATATATCAAAATGACCGGAAAAATAAATCCTACAACATGAACATTTTTACATGGTGAAATAAAGTTCACATAAATTCTAATAAATCAAAAAGTGCTACTGATGCAATTAAAATTCAAATAAAATTACATTAAGAACCAAAATTATTTCAAACTAATTTTTCTCCATTTTTATAATGTAGGGAATCATTTTACCCTATTTTCCATATAGTTTAATTTTGGAGAAAAATAATTCGAAATAAAACCAAATAACTCCAAATGGTTTTGAATTTAAAAAAAATCAAACCATCTTCAAACCTTTCTTCATACTTCCAACTCATATTTCATATACTTTGAAGAAGTCATTTTATCTTCCCTCATGAAAATCATTGAGTTGCATAAAGTTTATGAATTTGAAATACTTTCAGATGGAATTCAAATATTCTTTTTCAAAAACCCTTTTCATTTCAAATGGAAGAAGTCATGTCATCTTCACTCTAGTGTTATGATGATGAAATGAATTTGAATCCTCAGAGATCAAAAGTCAAAAAGAAAGCCTGGGAAAGTCATTTCATTCCCTCTCATGAAACTTCCAAAAAGTTTCAAATTCCACTCAATTTCACGCAATCAATCACTCAAGCAGCTCTAGTTCTGTGAATTCATGGGATTTCAGCCAGGCGTCCACTGTGCAGGACATGGTATGCTTGCTCAGGTAGCATGACGGGATGCAGAGGCTTTGAACGGAGCCCTGGTGGGAGGAGATGATGGCTCTGGGGATTTCAAAATCATTGAAGAGAGATAGCTGACGGCAGTCAAGATTAAGGGGCACGGCGTGCCATAGAGGGCGCCACCGAATTGAGAGGATTGGGTGTCGCAGCAAGCCTTGGTGGGGAGAAGCGAGATGATCTCCCCAAGGACGACATCTGGGAGATCGCTGATGCGGTCCACCATAGATTCTACGGGTTCCTGGGATCCGGTGGGGGCGGGGTCGCCACTTCTCCCTGCATTTCCGGGTGCGGGATCTACAACAGACGACGCTGCTGGCGGGAGCCTCATCTTCTTGGCGCTGGGGTCAGCCGACTCCATTTTCCTTGAGGGCGTTGCGTTCACGGATTTGAGAAGAGTAACAAATGACGAGCCTAGTTGTAGCGCGAGTGAAGAAGAAGGGGGGTTGGGGTTTTCTGTAGTAGTGAGGAAGAAGGGGAGCTGGGGTTTTCTATAAGAGTGAGGTGAGGAATTTGGGGGTACGAGTGGAGCGAGCTGACGTGAGGTGGGTGGGAGTGAGGAGCAAGAAGAACACCCATGTTTTTTTGGGGGTGGTGTGCTGGGTGTGGGTAGCGCCTCTCATTCAGTAAATATATGGACTTTTGAATTGATTTTACTATTTACTAGGGTGGATGGGCTGTTTTGTCTTGCGCCCAGAGAAACAATTACTAGTAGTACAGTGGAGACACTCTACAGCTACCCAAAGAAACAATTACTACTAGTATAGTGGATACAATACCGCTTCTGGCTCCTCCTAGGTCATCAAAACGTCTCCCTCTACTGAATGCCGTTATACTTTTGTTCACCGACATGCAGGCCATGCAGCGCGCGGGCCCAAATGCCATCCACCAAATTAGAAGGCAGTATGAAGGCGGAGAGTCACCCCGGTCATAGAGCGGCAGTAACGAGCCATCGTATCACAAAACCCCACCTCCCCGCAGTCTAAGTTTGACGGACGAAGCAACCATCATTTCACTCTTTGTTGAATCCCCTTCTCCCTCACCGTCTCCAAGAAAGGCAACACTTGCATCTGCCACTGTTCTTTTCTCCCAACGAAGGGAAGGTAAGTGGATCTGTGATGTTTGTATATTTTCGTTCAGAGAAAAAAAGAACTTTTGCAAAGCAGTAACCGATCCTCACTCTCTTTTTTGTTTCATTGTCATTGCGATTGTGTTTTCCTTTCAGTGGTCTCCTAGTATTCGTCAGTTTCATGGGACCAAGGAGAACCAGGCAAAGATCTACCGATATTGGAGCAGACGCGGGAGGCTGATCCCCACGAGACAGAGAGCTCCAAGAAGATGGAGGCAGCCACTGAGCCGACCCCAGATACGCTCACGACCACTACTGAGATGGTCAACGCCCCGTTTGAGGTTACAACCCCCGTGGCACTGCAGGATCAGTTTCCCCCCTTCAAGGATGTGTCCCCCCCCCCCGCTGAGCTGCCCAAGGTGATTTTCTTCTTTGCTGATCTCGATTGTGGTTTTTCATCTAAGTATGTGGTGATGAATAATGAAAATTCTTATTAGTGTCGATGCCGTGCTATACATGGTGGTTTAAATAACTTGTGTTTCTTATACTGGAAAGTAATTCTGAATTTGTTTCTATTTCAATTAGAGCCCTGATACAGACAAGGATTGTGTGGTTGCACATGTCACTCGCTATGAGGCGGATGACCTGAATATACGCACTGGGAAAACAGAGTTTTTAGGCTGTTGGATCTTGGAAGCCATTTGCGCTTATACCAATGAAGAGTTGTATTCCAGCCTCACTGTTGTCAGGCGTGTTGTCTAGGGTGTACTGAAGCACAAGAAGTTCAAAGCTACTCCTTCATTTGTGAGGCATACTGTTCTTGTCAAGCTTACGCAGGAAGATGACGTGGCATGCCTCCATAAACAAGTTTATGAGTGGCAAGGCCAAAAGGTTGTCTTCATGAAGGTTCACAGTATTGAGCTACTGCCGGACGTCCTCGATGATGTTCATGGCCAGGTCCGTCTTGTGTCTAGCCCAAATTAGATCGAGGCATGAAATAGTTGCCCCAGCTAGTGTTTAATAGTAGTTTGGATTGTGTCTAATTATCCGAACCTTGCCTGTTATCGAGCCCTCTGGGGCTAGTACTCTGTTTGAACCCGTCTATGGGAACTGCTACTACTTTTGTGTGCCCGTGAATCATGTGAGAACCATCGTAATTGTTGCCAAAACAGATGCGTCTCACTAGTTTTTTCATGAATATGGCATGGTAAGACATAAGTTGTCACGGTTTATCATACGAGCAGTGTGTGTTTTGATGAAATAGAGTACTCGTTCGAGAACTGTGCACCGACGTATACATAAGTACTTGTAAACAATGTTGGTGCTAACTCACTTGTAACCAGTTGTGCAAAGCACAACGCATTGGCTCAGCTCGCTTCAATACTAGGCTATCGACCAGCTAACAATCAATAATTTGCTGTCTGACATATAAGCAACTATATATCTTGTTATAGTGGTTCATGCAGTTAACTGAGGCCACAATGTAAGCAACTATGTATCTTGTTATAGTGGTTCATGCAGTTAACTGAGGCCACAATGTAAATTCCAAACTTTCACACGCTAGTCCGGCGTTCATGTGGAATACTCACATTAAACTCGGCTTCATAAAAAACTTGAAAAGCATAAGTTAAGCAATTTTATACATCTCAATGATTCATAGAACATAACAAACATATACTAGTTCACAGCAAAAGGCAAAGTTGTGAGAAGGTTTACAAATCAGGAAAAAAAACAAGCAAGACTTCTCTGAGCAAAGGGCCTCCCAGCAGGCTTAAATTTCCTGGAGTTCACTCTGGTTTTTTCTTGTTGCCACCATCCAGGGTTAGGTTCTCTCTTTCCAGAATAACCAATTATAATTGTGTTCTCAGCTGGAATGCTGAACTGAACCATGTAGTGTACTGACCAGGTGAAATTCTTGTGCATTCCACTAAATTTAAGCACCGGTATTTGTAGAAATAAGCAGACCACAATGCCTCTTGTCCGTGCACCTGTCCAAAAAACCGCCATGCAGCCGTGCCAGCTAGTCCTCGGTCCATGGATGAACTGGTAGAAAGTGCATTCCGGACTAGGATGCAGTTGTTTTTGCTCGTCCCTACACTGCAATCAGGATGTAAAACGTACGAATCAACTTCTTTTATATTGCGTTGGTCATTCTACCTAGTAACTACCAATGTAGGAATACCTGGAAGACGGGTGGTTAGACGACGACAACGAGGGATAGCCATCTCATTTTGTGCAGTTCTACTAAAACTAAGGTGTGTGCTTTTGATTGTGCGGATAGAAACGATATGGAGATAGATATCCCGAAACGATATGGAGACAGACATCCCTATTTGCGCAAATACGAAATACGGTTATTTAAATAGTGACAGATATTTGCAGTGGCGTATGATTAACAACAACATCTATTGTGTTATAATTGGCACTAGATTGACAGTATGAAAGTGCCCTTAAGTAAGTAGCATCACATCACATCAACACTACCACTAGATTAACATGCAGAACAATAGCATTAGTATTATTTTCATGAGAGTAGCACATGGTCAGTAAATGTGCAATCAAATTTGTGCAGTTCCACTGGGATGAAGCAATGTTAGCGGTGTGAGATTAAGTGTAACTGCAAAAACACAATTCATGGGAAATAAAGCAAGATGGAAGCACTTCATAAAATGGTGGTGGCATTGCTTCAATTTATCGACGGCACTAGACCATTACTTATAGTGACATTAGGTGGCATTTCTGTGTGTGACGTGTGAGCTAAAATAAAATGTGTGGGACGTCTTTTGTTTTTTTTTAAGTTCTGAGGGTAGGGTGTGAAGAGCACATATGTGTGTGACGTCTACCTGCAGATAGACGGTGGGTGCGAGAGGACTCAAGAGAGTCGTGACTCATGAGGGTGCATGTGCATGAGGGAGGGGGCACGTATCAATGCAATGCATGTGTCCGTAAATCATTATCCGACAAATGTTCGCCACAAGCCTTTTCCCGACGAATGCCGTAAGAACCGTTAGATTGGCATCCGACAGTGTCAGTTTTGCCATGTCATTTAACATAATGGCCACTCCTCCCACACACAAATCTTCCACGTGAGTGTTAGCAACTGTCGTATGCTCCCTCTGTTTCAAAATGCAGTGCATATAGCTTTATTGAAAATTCGAACCTCACAAACTTTTTACCGAGTTTTCATGTACCAAATTGCACATGTAGAATACCATGTATATATCATTTAATTCATCTTCGAGAGGTAACTATAAAGATGGGGGGAGTCTACAAAGAAAGACCATCTTATCACCTGCAGCAATTTCAACCATCCTTTTGGTGTGGACGAATATCATAGGAACTCTATATGATATGATTTTTATAGGATTTTTTCCTTTAGAGCCAATTGGTTCATAGGAATAGATTCATATACTCCACATTTCAAAGGAAATAAACATGATATCATTTCTATAGCTTTAGAGCCACTTGGTTCATATGAATGGATTGCTATACTCCCATAATTTCAAAGGAAAATAAACATTAGCGTATATTCAATAGAAAAGTTCCTATGATACGAACCAAATTACATCTCTTTTCTAATCCCTCCTCATAGGAATTGAGATACATGTCATCTCTAGATTCAATAGAAAAGTTCCTATGATGTGAACCAAATGACATCTCTTTTCCAATCCCTACTCATAGGAATTGAGATACTCGATGTCATCTCTTTCCCTACAACTTCCATGTATACATCTTCTATTCCTAAATAGCTAGTACAACCCACTAGTAGCTTTTTTCCAAGACATGCAACTATGGCACAAGAACTATATAGTGTGCGAATAACTTTGAAAGATGGTCGCTAGATGAAGCTAATCCGACAGTGCAGAGATGGCAAATCCGAGCACTACTGGTCGTTGGATATCATCAACATTCCACAAGATCTGCCACATGTACAATTTAGAAGACTCCATGGTTGAACTTAAGCATAATGCACAAACCTCAAAACACAAGCACTTCTCCTTTGTTCTAGAATCTTCTGTATCATAATTGATTTTTTTCCAAATGAATTGCCATTATTTGTTTTTTTACTTTATGCTTTACAATGCACAACCCCATGAATTTTAACATTTTTATAAAACTAATTGATTTTTAATGAGATGAACTATAACAACTAAACGAACATCTACATCATGCATATATGACTCAAAGCTTTACATGCTATAGTGTGTATTTATTCATAATTTGGTTTCGAAATCTCATGCGTTCAATGCATGTGTACCTTACTAGTTTTGAGTAGAGTAGCAAATTTCATGCGGCCCCGGGTATATCAAAATGCAGGGCCCATGCATCATTGCCTTTCGGTCGAACCTACGCCCACAATTTTTTGTACGTACTGTATCTCTACTGGTCCCCGAACCCAAAATGCTGCATCGTTCCCCTAAAACCAAGCGGCCCACACATATTTAAGGCGTCGACTCGAACTCAATCCCTCTCCCGTTTACTATGACATGGCCCCGCATGCCGTAGTAGTACTCCTACAAACCCTACCGCCGCACGCATCATCGGTTTTCTTCAAGAGGACGAGGGAGAAGCCAATTTGTAGTGGAGGCGTTTCAAAAAAAATGATCTGTACTAGAGACCCGTACCCTAGGGTGCCCTAGGTAGCTGCCGCATGCATCATTGGTTTTCTCTTTTCTTTATGCTCTTGCGCCCTAGAGTGAAATGATGATTGCTTCGTCCGTCCAGCTTAATGCGGGAAAGGTGGGGCTTTGTGATTTGACCCCTCATTGCTCATTTTCTACTACTGCGGCGCTACGACCGGGGTGCCTCCAATTCAAACCGCTGCTCCAAACTGTAATTTGGTGCATCGCATGTGGAACAAGACGGTGGATGAGCCACATGTCGGCCAAACGGGTCCTGTTAAGTGTGTCGGCATTTCATGTGCGGACTGACCCTGCTTGAGTTGCTACGCCAACACGACAGGTGCAGCCTACCACTTGGTTTTGCTCCTTGGTGAATCCCGACTATATTGATCTAAAAATATACGTATTGAACTACCCTCTCCGTCTCGTTTTTTAGGTGTCTCGGTTTATAGGGCGTGCACGTAGTTCTAGGTCATCCATTTGACTACCTAATATGAGTTACTATGTCACAAAAAGTATATCATTGGATTATTAAGCGGATGTAGTTTCTGAACATATATTGTTCATCACATATATAACCAGTTAAATTCTCAACCTAGAACGACATGCATGCCATGTAAACCGATACGGATGAAGTATAGTAGTAAAAATGAGGTGATTTTACCGAGCGGTCGGCGGGGGAGCATGGCCTGTCATGCGGTCCCATGTGTCATGATGTACCAAGGAGATGCGCATGTCCCTCTTGAGGCAGAAGCAATACTACGTGGTTTGAGATGATGGCGAACCGACGTGTGAAATAATGGTTGCTTTGTCCGTCTGGGAAGGTGCGGCATTGTGATTTGACGTCTCATTGCTCATTACTACTACTACTGGGGCGGTACGACTAGGGTGTGTCTCCCTGTTGTTCTGCACTGTTATTTGGTGCTTGACACGTCGACCCGGCTGCTATATGTCCCACATGTCGGCGACAGGAAGTAGAGAATTCATGAAAGCGAGCCTCGATAGAGGAGTACAAGACACGGCTTGGGGTTTTGCTGCTTCGCGCGATCCATCGATACAAACCTAGACTAAAAAAAGGCGAGGGCGGGTCTTTTCCCGCGCGGCAGGCAGGGGAGTTTGGCATAGTCTATTCGAGGCAAGGAGGCAGGAAGGGAAACAAGCAAATAAAGGTTGAGCGACTTAGTTTTGGGAAAATCTGATTTTATGGAGTACGTACCCACTAGGGTTTATAGGGCTCATCTAAAAAACATTCGTTTTTCCATTTTATAAGTCTCCATTCTACTACTAGTAGTAGTACCATCACATGTTGGATTTCGAGGTGCATTAGATCACCCGATGCAAGCAGTGTCAAGAGAAAACTCACCAATGCATGTAGAAGTTCATGGAAATTTAGTGGTCATTCATGCATTCGTTCTAATTAATACCTCAGTAAACATAACTTCTTGAGAAAAACGAGCGTACTAATTACTTGTGCAAACTAGGAGTACGAAATTAATTTGACCACTCACCGTCTAACTTGGTTGGACAGATTTTGAAATTGAGCCATAAACTGGAAAGGAGGGAGTAGTAACTTTTGTCTCGATTACTATTTGTGGCCTGGTATAGATGCAAAATGTATTTTTTTTATAGTGGCCTTGTATAAGTAAATGGAGGGAGTACTAAAGGACATATATATTCCAAACAATATGATAATCTCTCTAACCAAGGTAGTAGGGACGAGGAGTAAACGGAGGGAGCAGTAAAATTTTCTCCTCGTCCTGCGATCCACCGCACGCGTGGGCGAGGGAGCAGGCGTAAGGCGTACAGTACTACTACTAGTAAGCAAGCTTCACCTCATCCTGTGAGCCACCGCGCCCGTGGGCGGGGGAGACGGCGTACTAAGCAAGCTTCTCCTCGTTCTGTGAGTTGACGGGACACATCAAAAGTACTCTAGTGTATAGAGCCTTGCCTCTAAGGTAGGCCCCACATGATTTGCCTCTTTTTTAACATAACGCGTCAATTCGCAATTTGTTTGTTCACCCGTGGTAGACAATCCTCCCTCCACCAAGTGGACAACCAGTACATGGTCCAATTACCATGTGGGCTGCCTCTTCGTACAGAAATGAGCTCCACCGTGTACTCGCGTGGGTGTGGTTGGGAAAGAGACGGGAGTACGTGCACCGTGCGTGCACCTCTTCTCCTCGTGCACGTCCCCCACCTATGTAGGTGTGCACTACAAAAAAATACACTTCCGTGATGATACGTGTTTGTCACAGTAGGTCGCTTTTTTGTCATGCATGTACATCCATGACAAATTTATGACAGAATCAAGATAGTCATACCTGTGCTGTCGTAGAAGTGTTCCATGACATTACCAAAATTATCATCACGGAAGTGTCCACTTCCATGACGATAAATCGCACGTCACAGAAGTGCTTTCGTCAAGGGTGACCGACACGTGGCATCCACCGTAACGGAACGCTGTTAAGCTATCGGGTCGGGTTTAGGATCCTATTACCCATTAACAGCCCCGACCAATGGGGATTTTCCACGTGTAAAATCATCATTGGCTAGAGGAAACACATGTCGGCTCATCGTCGGGACATATGTCATCCACTCGCTGGACAGAAGGCGCCTATGATACGTCGACACGTGGCACGGCCCAACAAGTTTAAATGGGCCGGCCCAACTAAAGGCCCACAAGATTTTGCGGACCATAATGGGCCGGCCCAGCTAAAGGCCCACGAGATTTTGCGGACCATAATGGGCTGGCCCAGCTAAAGGCCCACAAGATTTTGCGGGCCATAATGGGCCGGCCCAGGTAAAGGCCCACAATATTTTTGTGTGCCATAATGGGCCGGTCCAGGTAAAGGCCCACAAGATTCTTGCAGGTCATAATGGGACGGCCCAGCTAAAGGCCCATGAGATTTCGCCGACATTAATGGGTCGGCCCAGCTGTAGGCCCACAAGATTTTGAGGACCCTAGTAGGACGGCCCATTAACTGGCTGCCATTTTTTGGGCCAAATGCCGGTCCATATTTGATCCGGTCCATTAATGGCCTGCCACGCTCCGGGCCTAATAGTGGCCCATATGAGATCCGGCCCGTTAAAAGCCTACCACGTTCTGGGCCAAATTACGGCCCAGATCAGGTTCGGCCCTTTAAGAGACTTTGGGCTCAATTATGGCCCATATCAGATTCGGCCCGTCAACTGGACACTATGCTTTTGGGCCCACTTGCTAAAGGCTCACTTAGTAATTCGGCCTGATATTAGTTTTGGCCTGTTAAGGGCCCGTTTAACATTTCGGCCCTATATTAATTTCGGCCTGTTAAAAGCCCGCATATAGTTGGGCCTAACTACGGCCCGGTTTGCATCCGGCCTGCTCGCAGCCGATATCTGATTGGTCCAAAGAAGGACACAGACAATTTTGGCCTGTTAAAAGCCCGTGATTTGATTCGCACAATCATGGGCCGGGGTTCATTTCGGGCTGCTGCGTAACTAGTAGGAATTAAGAACAAACCTACTCTATACAATAAAGAAATTACGACATAGTAACTAAGAATAAACCTACACTACACAATAAAGGATTTAAGGTATATTACATCCACTGGGCATCAAAGTTCGCCACCAGTGATCATAAAGTGCAAGAAGAAGCAGATTACAAAAACTGGGCACCATTGCAGCATAACAAAATAATACTGAACCGAGACCACTTCCAAGACAGTTTAAGAAAGGTTAGCCTTGCGGGGGAACTGCTGCGCAAGCTGCTGAGCAAGGCTGTGAGACCCGCCTAACATGTCGGTCATAGCTTCCAGGTGTAGCTGTTTAGCGATGAGGTTCTCATTGGTGTTCTCCGCAATCTTTCTTAGAGATAGGACTTCAAGTCGAAGTTGAGTTGCAGAATGCCTTTCTGCTAGAACTTGGGACTGAAGAAGTCGAACTGATTCAGATAACGAATTCTCTGAGCTTGTCTGGCTGTTAGTCTCAACTAACTTGAACACTGCATCAAGACAAGACTTTGGGGTTGTCTCGCTATCTTCAAGATGTTTTGCCTTCTTTGCTGCAATATATGTTGGGTTTGTCTCACAGCCTTCAACAGACTTATGCATGCCATCAGGCATATCACCCTAAAACAAAGCAAAGAGATGACAGGTTTTGCACGTGTATAAACAAAGATAGTAACTGTTCTGTCAATTCTATCCAATTTCAAATCAGAAAATAAAGAGTATGTTCAAAATATCAATAGCATAATTTGGCATTGTTCATAATGCGGGGAGCTTCACCACACTACTGGATTACCATGTCAACATAACAAGCATAGATGAAGGGCAAATAAAATCATTGTATCTATTTTGGATAATGTGCATGGCATGTTGTTCATATCATCAGCCACATCAGTAAGATAAAATAGGAGATGACAAGGTGCAAACGTGGGCTGCTTCACCACACACTGGATTATAGATCCACAAAAACAAGCATGCATATAGGGAGTATTAAGTAATGTGCATGGTATGAATAAGGAATTTGGTTTTACAAGTAAAACTTAGAACTTACGGTTCTTACGAACATGCATTTTGGTAGAAACAACAAACTAAACAGCAGTAAACGATAGTGAGTATGAGCAAATTAAACAGCAGTTGAGGATAAAGGTTTTAGAAGGAATGACTTACATTAACAGTTAACACTGGCTTTATAATGCCCTTCTCCATGGCAAGGGAAGGATAACTCAAGAATTTCAGCACAAAATCTTCTTCATAAGCATTGCCTGTACTCTACATTTTGTAGAGACTAATTATAGATATGATAATACTGGAAGGGATAGAGGATAATGAAGATAAGATGCAGATTGATGCTACATAATCAACTACCAATCCCTGGAAGTACAAGCGTTACAGGAAAAAATGTACTGACAAGAGCAATGGGCTACACTTCTGCACTGGCATTGTCTGTGTATTCTACTTGTTGGTAAGATTAAATTTAGATCTGATCTTTTTTAGTAAATGGTGGGCGAGGGAGATAAGATGCAGAATGATACAAAATGAACCAATCCCACTTCCCATAATACAAGAGTGTTTTGAACACTGGTGTACTGTACAAAACATTCTTATATTATGGGACGGAGGGAGTAGCTGTTAATGTAAGTACAGTGATAGACCACGTTCAGTCCTTACAAGAGGACTGCAGAGCTAAACCTCTTCAAAAGCATTGGGTTGATTCTAAATTTATGTAAGAGTCCATACGGATCTTATAATGTCCACCAAATGGACGATTACGAGGCTAACATGTGCAGTGATGCTACATAATCAAACAACTATGAAAGTAAGTATGGTCATACAAGGCAAGAGGTACTCACAAGAGCAATGCAGTGTGCAGTATAGTTGCGAGATTCTGTGGTCCCTTGAGAACGAATGTTCTTCTGCTAACAGTTTTCGTACAAGTGAGACATTAAGGAAAATGCAGAAATGTAGTTCAAATTGTGATGTGATATCATAGACAGTACCTTACGCTGCAGCCGAGACCAATGTGTAACAAGATTATTCTAGTCACCGTCGGATAAATGTAGCATTGGAGACTTTACAGAAATTTCGTTCAGAGGCTTGCCATCGAAGTGCGCTTGCCTCAGGTAGGAACGATACTTCATCAACGAGTGCTTGAAAAGCGCAACCAACCCTTTCTCATCATCACAATCCAGTTTGCACCTCGCCTATTTAAAAGAATGAAATCTTGTGTCTTCTGTCAGCAGAAACATATGCAGTAATGACCATGAATAACATTAGTACATTACTTACGCGTAAGTTGTGGAGGAAGACTAGAAATTGTTCTGTGTCTGGGGTATAATATTTCCATGAAGGGAAGATGCGCACAAAGTTCCTGACAACAACATAAGCTTCATCTTCTAAACTGGGAAGAAATGGAACAGGGGTCCTATTTGCTGCAATTGGGGCTCTCTCTGGTTCGAAAAGGGATTTGGCAACTGGATTTGGTGTACTCTTTGCTGGAATGGGGGTTTTGCGTCGTACAGCTGGTGCTATGTCAACTGGCATAATCATACTGTTTGCTGCAGTTGGGGTCTGCTGAGTTGGGGCATCAGAAATGACCAGTGTAGTAGGGCTAGGGTCTGCTAGAGTTGGGGTATTTTGTGGGTCAGGTGATATTGCAACTACACCTAATGGGCTATTTGATTTATCAGGTGCCACTACCTTTTCCAAATACTTTGCTTGTGCTCCTCCACGATCAGCAATCGCCCTCTTCCTTTTCAACGTCTGATACACAAGAACAGCATTTGAATAGATAAATATGGTATGATGACAGATGGAATATGTACTGAAAATGGATAGGCAGGGCATATTCACATACACGATGTGTAAACTAAGCTAATGGCAGTTCAACAAAGTAGAAGCAATGCAATGCATTAGTTGCAAGATATGTGCGAGCAATGTAACCTTGGAAAGCTAGAGCAAGTACCTTGATGGGTGAATAAGATAGGGCATCTTCCTCTGACTCCTCCACTAGGGAGCTACATTGACTTAGGTGGAGAGTGTTTGCATTGCATTGCATCCAGACTTGATTTTAGTCCCTTAATGCCAAGTTTGACAACCATGGCATTGTTCTGCTTTATTCTTTTCATGCGCGCAAGCTCATAATCATTATGATGCTGTTCAAAATCTGAGATTCATAAAAACATAAAACGTAGTCAGATTATCTATGGAATGTATTGCGGTTTCAACTCAGAGAGTGTCCCCCTATAAACCCCAGCATATGCAAAGTTCACCTCCCCAACCGTGTTGACCAGACCACACATAGAGATACACACCCGAGCGGCGAACATGCATTTTTGAAATTAATTTAGGAACATTTAGCTGACTAATTAAACAACTCTGTTTTAATAATATCAGATTCGTATTTGAAGAACTAAGCTTGTTTAGCTTGATGGGTGGAGCAGTGTTATTATGACACGAAGCATGTATTCTGATCGTATAGTGATCATAAAGGGGGAAACTCTAAGCATATATTTTTTTAGCAAAAGAGGGTTCCCCCTCTGATTTCTATTAAAGAAACCACCACGGAACCAACATGATCAATTAAACCCTAAGCATGATCAATTAAACCGTATTATGGCTGTGCCATGGCAGATTTGAAGCTGCAAACCAGAGAAATGATATTTAGCATCCATTGTTTGCTTCGAACTAAGAACTAAATTCTTAGAGCTGATAAGAAAGTAGAGTAACCAAGTTAAGATCTATTTTCTGGTTGAGATCAAAAAGTTGAGGACATATGAAGTACCACCTCTCTTGCGGCGCCGTGTAGGCATCGGGGGTGCAATGGCTATCAGTGGCGTTGAAGCAGATCTGCGACGGTAGACGGGTGCATCGGGCAATAAGTCCCGTTGCGGTGGAAGAGAAGGTCGTGTGAGCAGCCCTGGCAAAGAGGACGACGACGCCGATGAAGCGAGAGGACGTGATGCAAGGCTATTGGTCTGTCGCCGTGGATGAGAAACGTCCATCTCTAGCAGTGGACGACGTGGTCTTGGTAGGCGCTCCGGCATGGTGGAGGACGGTGGCGATGGATGTGGTGGAGGACGGCGGCGATGGATGGGGTGGCGGACGGAGGCTGGTGTGGGAATGGGGTGTTCTAGCGCGGACGGTGTATGAACGGGAAAATGGAGGGAGAGGTACTATTGGGGATATTACTACTGGGCGTAAACCGGCCTATCTGGGCCGGATTAACTTCGTCAGTAGTTAAGTAAGTTAAAGCCCAAGAAGACAGAGGAGGGCTCAAGGCCCATGGTCGGCTCAAGTCCTGCAGCCGTAAACCGGCATTAGTAGTTAACCTGTATTGTAAGTTAGGAATAAGAAGAGACCAAACCGGACACATCTATAAGCCGGTATCGGGACTCCGTAAGCCAACGAGAGTCACCCGTGTATATAAGGGGACGACCCGGCGGCGGTTCAAGGACAACAGACAACAACTCGAGACATAGGCGAAGCTTGTTTGCTCCCTAGTCATCGAAACCCCATCAATTCCATCACAACTAGACGTAGGCTTTTACCTTCATCGAAGGGGCCGAACTAGTATAAACTCTCTTGCGTCCTTGTGTCTACTTTAACCCCTTCAAGCTAACCTGTCGCGATGGCTCCACGACTAAGTCCTTTCTCTATGACATCTGCCATGACAAAACCACGACAATTGGCGCCCACCGTGGGGCTATCGCATGATGGTTTCCGATTCTTGGAGGGCCGCTTTGAAGGATTCGAGGGCTATGCTGTAGGCCGGATGACTAAGAGTCGTCGCGGCAAGCTCTACATCGACGACGTAGGATGGGCCCCGAGGCCGGCTCAATTGAGTACGGGTACTGGGTCCCCTTTGGTAGCATTCACGTTTTCATTGGCAAGATCGGTGAACCGGGCCCTGAGCCGGACATCTGCACCGACCTCGTCGAGACGGCTCAGCATGCGCAATTCGCCCGGGTTAAACCGGCCATGAAGCGTGCCTTCGTGGGATTCATCCATGGAGGAAGTTATGAGGACGGATCGGAGTTTCGCGGGGCGACTGTCGTTTGTTCCAGTGACGAATCTTCGACCGGAGAAATCGAATCTCTTTATCAGCTACAAGATGGCCGGATTGGGAGCTGTTCCGATGGCAACAGTATTCCGGACCCCTCTGATCTGCCCAATCGGGTTGGAATATTCATGACCGGAACACAAGCAACGCTTCATTCTTCGACAGCCGCGGCAACGATCTCCGGTTCAGCGGCGGCGACGGCTGCCGGGGCAGGAGGCCCTGTGCGCCCGCCGGCTCAGGTTCTATCAGAACTATTTGATGCGTTGGCTGTGCTTATGACGGAAGTTAATCCGCCAGATCAGGACGTTCACAACATGGAGATTGCAAAGGTAAAGGAACAGATCACCCAGGCCAAGGCGGTTCTGGCGGCTGAGGACACCAGGATGGCCGCAGAGCGGGCCGCTTTAGACGCACAGGCCTACAGGCTTATGTTGGACCAGAGCGCGTCCAATGAAGTCTTGAGGAGGAAGCACCGATCCCGCTTACCTCTGGTTTTCGAGGCCAGAGACCTTTTCAACACTCCAAGACCAAGAGCCGGCAATCCGCTGGAGGGGAACCGGGCAGAAGCCCCTGGGACCGGTGCACCGGTTCAGCCTCGTCAGATGGACCCGCCTCGTCAAAACACCGTTATACCTCAGGATGCTTTAACACCTCCGGGTCACTACTCCAACCCAATGGACAATCTTGTTGCCACTGCTGCACGGCTGGAGGCCATTCCAATTGAAGGTGACTCGCCGCAGGCAGTAGAGATGCGGCGGGTCAAGGAACTTCTGAGGATAGCTTTGGCCCAACAGGAAGCGTACTCGTACAGCCGCGACCGGATCCACTCGACCCCCCGTCCAAGCCGGAGCTATAGTAGACATATGGATGAACCAGCAGTGTCGAGTAATGAACGACGTGGAGCACCCCGTGGCAACAACCCGACGGGTGGTGCTGATGACGCTCAGGAAGTGGTGAACCGGGCCCGAGCGCGTAGGGAGGCCGAGTTAGCCACACAGCATCAGGCTCGGCAGCTCACGCCGGTTCGTCCAACCATCTCGATCGAATCTGGTGTTACTTCTAGTTCTTTGGGGGTGCCTTGACTTATCCCCGCTTTACGCAACATGCGCCTGCCCAAGGATTTCAAAGGCCCGCGCAAGGTACCAAATTACACGGCGAGTCAACCTCCAGAGACATGGGTGGAGAGCTATGAGATGGCCATGGAGATGCTTGATATGGATGACACGACGTGTGCGAAATACTTCACCATGATTCTTGAAGGAACGACCCATACTTGGTTAAAAAGCTTGCCAGCTAATTCTATCAGTTCATGGGCCCAATTACGAGCCCGGTTTATCAGCAATTTCAAGGATACCTGTAAACAGCCTATGTCGATAGTGGACTTAGCTGCATGCGTCCAGGAGGAAGGAGAATCAACGACTCATTGGGTGCGCCGGGTTTCACAAGTGTTGCACTTCTCAGACCGCATCAACACTGACACCGCAGTATTAACCCTAGAAGGCAACTGCCGGTTTGGGCCCCTGAAGTTGAAATTAGGATGGATGAAGCGTCATTGCATCGACATGGGGACCCTCATGGCCGCTTTGGTGAAATATGCTGATTCTGATAGTACCAAGGATCCCGAATCTGATGATGACAAGACAGGGAAAGGGAAGAAGAACAACAGCTCCAAAGGTCAGCAGCATCACTGGGCAGGCAATGGCGGAGGAGGCAAGCGTAAAGCGGATGGTAACATGGACTTTGTGGCTAATACCAACGCACAGGACAATGGCCAGCGACGCAAGGGTAGGACGAAAAATCGTAATGGAGCACCCAACCCTAACCCAAACCGCCTAAACTATCTGCTAAGCCAGCCCTGTCCAAGGCATGGGACGAAGGAGGAGCCAGCAAACCACCTTTGGAAGGATTGCTTTATTATGCAGGAGTTCAGGAATTCTAATAATTTCCGGTATTATCACGAATCTGGCGGTGGCTCAGGGTCCGGGCCGGGTTACGGTGGAGGAAGTTCCGGTTCAAGATTTAATGGTAATCCGGGCGGACATAATGGTCAAAATAGTCAGAACAACCAGGGTGGTTACAACCAACAGCAGCAACAGTCAGGTTACCAGAGCAACCCAAAGCAGTTGAGTAGTGGGCAGTACCATGTCTTTACCACTAGCTTGGACAAGCGAGACCGGAAGGTTCAGAGGCGGGCAGTCAACTCTGTTGAACCGGCCATACCCCGTTATCTACATTGGTCTGAACAGCCAATCATATGGAGCAGAGAGGATCACCCACCGCAGGTCGATAATCCGGGTCAGTTGGCTCTGGTGGTGGCGCCTCAGGTGGGAGGTTATAAGTTCACCAAGGTGCTCATGGATGGAGGGAGCAGCATTAACATCCTGTACTATGAGACCTTCCATCGTATGGGACTAACAGATAAGAATCTCAAACCGTCTAATACAGTATTCCACGGTGTAGTGCCTGGCAGATCAGCATATCCCGTTGGTAAGATAGCTCTCGAAGTGGCCTTTGGGAATGATCATGATTCCAGGTCGGAGACATTGACGTTTGAAGTGGTGAAAATCCAAAGTCCATATCATGCCCTGTTTGGGCGACCGGCATACGCCAAGTTTATGGCTCGGCCCTGTTATGTGTATTTGCAGCTCAAGATGTCGGGTCACAAGGTGACAATAACGGCTCACGGAAGCCGCAAAATCGCTTTGGAATGCGAGGAAGGAGATGCGGCTTATGCAGAGTCGGTTTGTGCCACCGAGGAGTTGAAGTACTATAAAGACAATGTTGATCCGGCGGACATGACTCCGTTGAAGAAGCCAACTACGGAGCATGATCCGGCCCTGAAGTTCAAATCAGAAGCAGAAACTAAGCTTGTTGACTTCGTACCTGGCGATTCGTCCAAGCAGTTCAGCATCAGTGCCAACTTGGATCCGAAATAGGAAAGCGTGCTCATCGAGTTCATCCGTGAGAATCAGGACATTTTTGCATGGAAGCCCTCCGACATGCCAGGTGTACCGAGGCAACTCGCTGAGCACACACTTAATGTGGATCCTAAATATAAACCGGTGAAATAGTTCCTCCGCCGGTTTAACGAAGGAAGACGCAAGGCGATTGGAGAAGAGGTAGCCAGGCTCTTAGCAGCTGGCTTTATTGTTGTAGTTTTTCACCCCGAGTGGCTTGCCAATCCGGTGCTGGTCCTCAAGAAAAACGGCACCTGGCGCATGTGTGTGGATTACACAGATCTTAATAAAGCTTGTCCAGCAGATCCTTTTGCCCTCCCCCGTATTGATCAAATTATTGATGCTACGGCGGGTTGTGAGCGTTTAAGTTTTTTGGATGCGTATTCTGGCTATCATCAGATCAAAATGGCAGTTAAGGACCAGGAGAAGACAACATTTATAACTCCCTTTGGAGCCTTCTGCTATGTGTCTATGCCCTTCGGGCTCAAGAGTGCCCAGGCAACTTACCAACGGTGTGTACAAAATTGTCTTCACAAGCAGATTGGCCGTAATGTACATGCTTACGTGGATGATATCATGGTTAAATCCAGGGAGAAGGAGACTCTGATTGATGATTTGAAGGAAACCTTTGATAACCTGAGAACATACAAGATGATGCTTAATCCGGACAAGTGTGTCTTTGGTGTACCGGCGGGCAAGCTATTGGGTTTTCTAGTGTCCAACAGGGGAATTGAGGCTAATCCGAAGAAGATCACGGCTATCACCTCCCTGGCTAAACCAAAGTGTATCAACGATGTTCAATGCCTGGCAGGCCGGATTGCTGCGCTAAGCCGGTTTATCAGTCGCCTGGGTGAGAAGGCAATCCCTTTGTATCAGATGTTGAAAAAGACGGATCAGTTTGTCTGGAGTTCTGCTGCTGATGAAGCATTTGAGGACTTAAAGCGGCAACTGGCCAATCCGCCTGTGCTCGCCGCTCCCGTTGACAAGGAGCCGTTACTGCTATATGTTGCTGCTAATGTTTGGGCCGTCAGTGTAGCTATTGTGGTGGAGCGAAAGGAGGCAGGTAAGGAGCATCCGGTTCAACGTCCGAGTTGCTCATTGAGTCCAAGCAAAGGTATCCGCATTGGCAGAAGCTGGTGTATGGAGTTTTTATGGCAAGCCGGAAGCTTAAACAATATTTCCAAGGGCACTCAATTTCGGTGGTCAGTTCTGCTCCTTTGGGAGATATCGTCCAGAACCGGGAAGCAACTAGCCGGATTGCAAAGTGGGCCATAGAGCTGGGGCCGTACGGTTTGAAGTATGTGCCTCGGACAGCGGTTAAGTCTCAAGCACTTGTTGATTTCATCAATGATTGGACGAAAATGCAAGCACCTGAAGAAAAGCCGGATCATACATATTGGACCATCCATTTTGACGGATCCAGGCAGTTGGAAGGCTCTAGGGCTGGAGTCGTATTAACTTCCCCACGAGGTGATAAGTTTTGTTATGTTCTCCGTTTAATGTTCCCTTGTACTAACAATGCAGCTGAGTATGAAGCCTTGCTCCATGGTCTCCGGATGGCTAAGGAGATGAATCTAAGTCGAGTTAAGTGCTTCGGTGACTCGGACCTTGTGGCTCAGCAAGTGTCTAGAACTTGGGACTCCAAGGACCCACTCATGGAAGCATATCGTCGTGAGGTGGATACTGTCGCAGGTTATTTCAAAGGCTATCAGGTGGACCACGTGGACCGGCGGAAAAATGAAGCGGCAGACTCTTTAAGCCGGCTGGGCTCTCAGCGCAAACCGGTCCCACCCAATGTTTTTCTGGATGTGCTGCACAACCCGTCGGTCAAGATCCCTGGTGAAGAGGATTTGGCTATTCCTGATCCGGAGGCTCAATTGGTGGTGGCTCTTCATGTTATTCCAGATTGGACGCTTCCTTACCTGGCGTACAAGAACCGGGGTGTGCTGCCAGAGGATGAGATTCTAGTCCGGCAGATAATCCAGCGATCCAAATCCATGGCTATCATCAACAGCGAGTTGCATCATTGCAGTATATCAGGAGCTTTTCAACGCTGCGTGTCTCCTGAAGAAGGCCGTGAAATTTTGCGTGAAATCCACGAAGGAGATTGTGGTCACCATGCCGGTTCAAAGTCTCTGGTGGCTAAAGCGTTTCGCCATGGTTTTTATTGGTTAACTGCTCATGCTGATGCGGAGGATCTGGTCAGACGATGTGATGGTTGCCAAAGGTTTTCAAGGCGTGCTCATGTACCGGCTCAAGAATTTAGAATGATTCCTATTACTTGGCCGTTTGCGACTTGGGGGCTGGATATGGTTGGGCCTTTCAAAAGGTCCAAAGATAAGAAGACCCACCTCCCGGTGGCGCTTGACAAGTTTACAAAGTGGGTGGAGCCAGAACCTGTTAGCAAGTGTGATGCGGCCACGGCGGTTCAGTTCATCATAAAGGTGATTTTCCGGTTTGGCTTTCCGCACAGTATTATCACAGATAATGGTACCAATTTGTCCAAAGGTGCTATGAAGGTGTTCTGTGAACGGGAGCACATCCGGCTCAACGTTTCATCAGTGGCACATCCACAGTCCAATGGTCAAGCAGAAAGAGCTAATCAAGAGATCTTGAGAGGCATCAAGCCCCGGCTCACGGTTCCTTTGCAGAGAACGCCGGGTTGTTGGGTAGAGGAATTACCATCTGTGTTATGGAGCATCAATACAACACCCAACAGATCAACAGGATACACACCGTTCTTCATGGTTTATGGAGCGGAGGCGGTTCTCCCCAGTGATATCCGTCATGATTCACCTCGTGTCACGGCTTATATTGAAGCGGACAACAAGACAGCACGGCAAGATGCTTTGGACCGGTTGGATGAAGAGCGTGACATCGCAGCCGCCCGATCGGCGATTTACTAGCAGGATCTTCGTCGTTATCACGGTCCCCGGGTCAGAACCAGAGCCTTTTAGGAAGGAGATTTGGTGCTTCGGCTCATCCAAGATCAGACTGATATGCATAAGCTATCCCCACCTTGGGAGGGGCCTTTCATGGCCAGCAAGAATCTGCACAATGGGTCGTACTATCTGATCGATATTCGAGAGCATAAGGACTCACGTACATCAGAGGAGGAGACTAACAGGCCGTGGAATATAGCTCATCTTCGGCCTTACTATACCTGAGCCATTGGCTATACTTATGTACATATTACGACAATGTATATATTATGATTAAATATAATAAATCGGAACCTCAGCTAAAGCGGGGTATCTGTTCTTTTACATCATGTGAGGTTACACGGAGTTGCTCTAAAGCGGCCTCCGGTTTACCCCTTGAGTTCGCTTTGCTAAAAGCATCGTGTTATATCACTTGGAGGATTGGTCGTGTCTGAACCAATACCATGCCTCTTGATAGGCGAGAGCCACCAGATCACTTGGGGACTTGGTCATGTCTGAACCAGTCATGCCTCTTGATCGGCCTAAGGCTACATAATCACTTGGGGGCTTGGTCGAACCGGAACCATGACCATGCCATTTGGTCGGCATAAATGCCACAGAATCACTTGGGGACCTGGCTGACTAGAACCATAGTTACACCTAACGGGAGCTTGGTCGTGTTTGGCCATGGTAACGCCATTTGATCAGCTTAAATAAACCTTTTTTGACAAACGTTTTTGTCGTTGCTTTTGCTTCACACTTTTCTTTGAAGGTTTTTTTTTGCTTTTCATTGTATTTTTTAAACCGACAAAGTTTTTTAACCAATCAATTGACGGAACACAGTTCACGTCAATCCGGAGACTATTTGTCCGGTTTGATCCTTGTTGTTAACATCCTCTTATGGAGTAACACGGTGTTTATTATAACCCGGCACGGTTTACATGGTAAACCAGCGTCATATATATATACAGGAGCTGTTATCTCCTCCAACAGTGTGGGTTTGCAAAACTCCGCTTCAAGGTTGGCCAAGCCAACTTCACACTCAACAATGGCAGGTATTATGTATCTCAAAAATTTGATCATATACTTAAAATTTTGTTTTGGATGTTTTGATTTCATATATACAGACATCATATTCCGCCTGACGGTACAACCGCGGTGGCACTTGACGAATTTCTTATTTCAGAAAGTGTTTTGGAAAGTTCATTACCACAGGAAGAACAAGTTATGCACGAAGGCATATCAACATCAAAGGTATCAGCTAGCCTATTACAAGGCAACATGGTGCCCATAATAATATAATTGTTTTTCACAAAGGAGAGGCAGTTTTAAAACCGGCTTCTGGTTCAAGCTTGGCCACCAGCCTGGCCTAATGGTTGTGGGTCATCTTGCGCCACTTCAGCTTCCGTTTCTCTACCCAGTGGCTGGAAATCCACAGTTGTCCAGTCGATTCCCATTAATGCTTGAAAAACAGCTTCATCATGGATCAGCAATGACAGGTCAATATCGGGAGCGTAAGTATGCTTATAGATTGGAGGGATCAGATTTTCCGATTCATGGATTGGTGCAGCTATTCGCTTGTTCTGACTGTCATATTGGGCTTGATAATGAGACAAGTCTGCTTCCTCAGCCAGTTGACAAGCTAGCGGACGTACCTCCCGGTTTATTGCTCGCAGATCTGCTTTGCCAAATTCTGACCCATCTTCCTTCAAGCTGGGATAGCCCTGAGCCGCTTCAATAGGATCAAAATCCGGCACCCAGGCTTTTGCCCGGATTAATGCATTGATTGCACCGATTCGAGCAGCAGATTTCTTCAGCTCTTCAACCCGGGCAGGAAGCACCAACAGTTTCATCAGAGTATCTTGAATCAAAGTGGGCGCCGGTTTGTTATGAGATGCGGTACAGATGATCCACTGGGCACCAGTATACAATTGTTCAACCAATGTATAGGCGGCTTTTAGTTTCTTCCACACATCTGAACCCAAGTGATCAATGCGTGTCCCTGAAATACCATAAAGGGTTAATAAACCGGCGACTCTGTCAGAAGGCAGAGCCAATTCAGAAGGCAAACTGGCTTAACAAAGATAGCAGTAGTCATGGCATGCATGTGCCGCTCTATGCTGGTCAGTTCATCCGCCACTGGTTTTAGTGCAGCCTCGGCATCCTCTGCTCGTTTGATCAAAGCAGACTTTTCAGTGGCCCAATCCGCCCGCTTCTTCTTGAAGCTCTCCTTAAGCTGTTCCATGGCGCTTAAAGCGCTGGCCAATTCCTCTTTTGCTTTGGAGGTTTCAGCCTGTTGGGTTTTTAGGTTTTCTTGGAGATCGGTGACTTGGTTTTCTTTCGTCTTCAGCTCCGCCTGCATGCATACAGATATATGCTTCAACAAATCGGTATAAGGATTCAAGTACCAATCACATAACAAATTATGCACTTAGCACTTGGGGGCTAATGCATATTCGGTCTTCATCTTTGAATTGCTTACAAAGTCCCAAGATCAATACAAGTATTCAACTTGGCACTTGGGGGCTAATGGCTATTTGCTCGTATATATTCTGATGCGGCAATTTCAATTACTTAAAGTACCGGTTTAACTACGTTAAGTTGAACCGGCCCTTGGGGGCTACATCAGCAAACTTCAAAGCATCAAGATTTATATTGGTAAGTCCCAGTTTGAAAGAATATAACAAACCGGCCCTTGGGGGCTAGGAGAGTCAGCAAGAATGGAAGCATACAAGCAGGAAGGAGCATATGGAAGTTACCTCATATTTCTCTTTCATCATATTAACCAGACCGGCTTCATATTCGCGACTGGTATACAACCGGTTCAGATAGCCGGAATGGATATCTTGGGCGTTCAGAGCAGCATAAGTCGTCAGATCAGCGTTCCACTTGCCTTTGCCAAAGGCAGCAAATTCTTCCTTGGCAGAATGTTTGGATAAAGCGACAGGATTGCTTGGCTCAGTATGGCCAGTGCCAGTAATGACAACCTCATCATCCTGGGTACCGCCGGTTTGCACTGGGGCTGTTGGCTTGTTAGTAGGTTTTGCTGGACCGGTGGAACTTTCAATCCGGATGGGACCTGTGGGCTGATTGACAGGACCTAAGGCGTCAGTAGGTCTCTCATCAGCAATAATATCATCGTCCTGCTGCGGTGGATCGTTGGGTATATCCTCAGGAATAGCCGCTTCAAGATTGGGTGTCTTGCCTGGTTCAAGAATGACATCTTCTTCGGCCGCTTTGTCCAGGCAGGCCTTCTTGCTTGGCCTAGGTTTGGCCCTGAGAAGAATAACAAAATCAAATACATCATATGTTCTAAGGCAATGTACTGCAAACATCACAATAAGTATAGCTTACCCAAGCACCGTTTTGAGCGGTGGGAGCTGTGTAGTCGATGACTCGCCAGAAGATGAGTGGGAAGTAACCTGGTAATCGGAGTCAGACGGATTAAGAGGTTGACAAAAGCAGCCCACTTTAGGATAAGCACTGACAAGCAAATTAGAGACCTCGGAATGGCGTTTCCGAACCGGACTGTTCGGTAAACCGGCGGAGGTAACTACCTGGCTGCTGTGCCGGGTGGTGCGGCGAGCTTCGTGTTGATTGGTCTTCATAAGAAGTTTAGGATCCAAATAAGCAAGAGGATGAGAAAATTTAACTTTCCGGTTTTCCTGACGGATTTTTTGTGAAGGCAAAGTTTCTGAATCGAAAGATAGAATAATTACCTCTGCAACATCCGCGTGGCTGGCTTCGGCATCATCCTGACAAATATCATTATCAATAAGACGCATGAAAAATAAACCAAGTGAGTCAAGCTCTACCTCAAAGTCCATATTGTCCACCTCATCATCAGGGGCCAGATTAGAAGATGCAGTGGTTCTTTTCCTGTGGGCAGTCTTCTTCACAACTTTAATCTTTTGCCGGGTTGCTCTTTCCGGTTTGTCGGGTTTTTCTGGTTTCTCCTGCGGCAGTTTTTTGCTGCAAAACGGATTATCGCCCTGATTATGCAGACACTGATATTAAAAACAATGATCAGACATATCAATTACAGATTCAGCAAAGAGAAAAATCAAAATCTTACAGCTGGCGGTTTGTTGGTGGCACAGAAGGGAAGCAGGCCGGTTCTAGCGCAGACGTGTTCAGGTTCATTCAGTATCTTATGCACGGCCTCTGTGATTTCTTCACCGGAGAGCTGGAGTTTTGAATGTCGCAGTGGGTCATCAACACTGTCGGTATACTCGCACATCAAACTGGAGCACTGACTAAGGGGCAGTATGCTCCATGATATCCAACAGCGAGCGAGATCAACCCCTGTTAAACCGTTGGCCATAAAGGCTCTGAGCTTTGACAGCTGGGGAGCATATTTGCTTCTCTCCTGGGCAGTCAATCTTTGAGGAAAAGGGTGTGTATTGCTGAGCCGCTCTGGACGAAAGCCAGGCAAGGGATTCTCACCAGCAGGGGAGGTGTCTTTGCAGTAGAACCATGTCTGATTCCACTCCTTGGGGTGACTGTGTAGCTTGGCGTGAGGGTATGTGACCTCTTTCCTTTCCTGAATCGCCATGCCACCCAACTCCGTATTAGAGCCATCAGTAAACTCAGTACGGCGGTTTAGATGGAAAAGATCTCTGAACAATTCCACTGTGGGCTCCTCTTGAAAGAACACCTCATAGAGCACTTGGAAGTGGCACATATTTTTAACAGAGTTGGGGCCAGTGTCTTGCGGATGGAGTTGGAAATCGGCTAAAACATCCTGGTAAAATTTGGAACCGAGCGGCTTAAAGCCCCGGGCTAAGTGATCTACGAAAACAACAACCTCTCCTTCTCGAGGTGTGGGAGGGCATTCTTTGCCAGGAGGCCTCCAATGGATGGTATCTTTGCTGCCTAAAGCGCCAATCAGGACTAAATCGTCCAGTTGATCCTCTGTGACGCGAGAAGGAACCCAATTGCACTCATATACTTGCTTGGCCATGATGGAATCTACAAGGTAGAAGATCCCGGTTCAAAAATGCATTTGATCAAGGTACCTTGGTATGGGCACTGTTAAACCGGAGACAGAACTATCTGAACCGGAGTTTCATGAAGCAACCAATATCTGGCGGTTCAACAAGGGGACTAATGGCATATACCGGTTTGGAAAATTTTCTATAAGGTTAAACCGCATGATCTAAGCATTGAAAAGCTGAGATTGCGGATGGACAAGTACGGACAAACAGGTTTCACAAGATTTCTTTACAGCATTGGATCTGAAGCAAGTTCAGAGAAGAGATAAATACTTAGAGGTTCAAAGGAGCAGTACCGAACCAATGAGCAAAATGTTCATATAGACCCATGGTTTGAGATGCATAAGTAAAGGCGAAGGTCAAACAACTATCATTGCACAGAATAAAGATTTGCGAATTCATCTAAAAATCTATTGTATGAGCAAGAGGCAGACGATGAACACTGAAGAACTGCAAAACCCTAGGCCAGATCCGCGGGGGAAAAGATAAAAGATTTACCGGAACTGAGGAAGATGTGGAAGGTTGCCGCGATGTTCTGGTGCGCTCAGGTTGATGCAGCAGCCAAGGATGAGGCAGAGGTCGACGGCGGCGGCGGAGCTCCGAGGCTGGTGATGCGAGGAAGATGAAGAAGGCACGGAAGGAGAAAAGAAATGACCCTTCGGTCCTATTTATAAGGCGAAAGAACATGAGTCAGGCGCGACAATCAAGGGGCCACAAAACGGAGCTGTCGCCTCGACTTCCGCCGATCTATTAAACAAAGAAGCATAATGGATAGCTTCGTTATGACAGGTGACGTCACTCCGGTTTACAGCAATCAGAGAAGATGACATCATGGCGGTTTACCAATTTATAAGAAGATGTTGAAGATGAAGCTTTTATTAAAGGATTGACATGAACCCGTTCAAATCAATCTGGGGCCTAATGTTGGGGATATTACTACTGGGCATAAACTGGCCTATCTGGGCCGGATTAACTTCATCAGTAGTTAAGTAAGTTAAAGCCCAAGAAGCCAGAGGAGGGCTCAAGGCCCATGGTCTACTCAAGGCCTGCAGCCATAAACCGGCATTAGTAGTTAACCTGTATTGTAAGTTAGGAATAAGAAGAGACCAAACCGGACACATCTATAAGCCGGTATTGGGACTCCGTAAGCCGACGAGAGTCACCCGTGTATATAAGGGGACGACCCGGCGGTGGTTCAAGGACAACAGACAACAACTCAAGACATAGGCGAAGCTTGTTTGCTCCCTAGTCATCGAAACCCCATCAATTCCATCACAACTAGACGTAGGCTTTTACCTTCATCGAAGGGGCCGAACTAGTATAAACTCTCTTGCGTCCTTGTGTCCGCTTTAACCCCTTCAAGCTAACCCGTCGCGATGGCTCCACGACTAAGTCCTTTCTCTAGGACATCTGCCGCGACAAAACCACGACAGGTACGGGGAACCATGTTTTTGGGACGCGCCTGTCTGGAATATGGGAAAGTTACAAACTTATCCCCCATTTCAAATTTGGACGTCTCGTCGGTTGGGGATAGGATGGTAATCTCGCATCTCCCAAATATTTGCCGGTAACTATTTTGGGCGATGAGAGGGTGTTTTGCCGCCCACGGTTGGCGCCCATGGTGTATGAACGGGGCTGACCGGTAGGGCGGTTGTGTCACGTCTGATGGAAGTTACACATCTGCCCCTATTTAAAATATTAGCCTACATCTATTTCAGACGAGGAGAGGGTGTTTTGCCGCCCACCGTGTATGAATGGGGAGTGGAGGGAGAAACAGAGGTCTTTCGGACGAGCTTGAATCAAATGAGTTTTGCCGCCCATGTTTGATGCCCACCATGTCGGAATGGCTCAGAGGCGGTCGTGTCACGTCTAATTGAAGTTACTAACCTACCCCTATTTAGAGCAGTGGAAATCGGGCCAATGGATTATCCGTGTAATGGGTAGACAGTAATTTCCATCTCCCAAACACTTGGCTTTAGGCAGCCGATGTGGGAGTGGACATTTTGATGTTTCTTTCGAATTTTGGAACAATAAGCATCCACGTTTACCCTGGCAACTAAATTCGAATCCATTTTTTATTCCTATATGAATCTTTATTAATCATTCTATGTGTTTTTATATATCTTCAAAAGGACGACAAAGATGTATTCCACTGTCATATATGAATATGCTTTACAAATGCCGATACTCAAATTCAGAAACTAGAATCCAGTTTAAGGTGAATTCGAATATTTGGAACACTTCATGTCCAACTCAAATGTCACACGCAGCATAATGTGTACTCCCATTTAGATATGTACACAAGCGATGTATCAAGATTCAAATACCAAGTCAATCAACCAAGAATGTACGGAACTAACAGACATATAAACACTTATAGAGTATATGGATCAATAATATCAACTAACATACATAAGCCAGGCCGCTGTACTTTTTTTGGCTACAACAGCATCCTTTTTTTAGCCAGCATCTTGGCCCTTTCCGATGCGTGCCACTTATGGTCCATCTATACTACTATTGCTGAATGCGCATTCAACCCAATTGGCATATTTGTAGGTCTGGCACAACAATCCAAATGAAATGTCTCCGAGTCTTATCAATTAATAAAGACTTGTGCTCAAATAAAATTACAAACAAAAAACAAAAAAACAATTATTACATGATCTCTAAAACAAATGGTTTGATTGATTACATGAACAGACAACACAAAGGTTATTCAACTATGGAAAGAACATTTCACCTATGATTTTGTAGGCACCCCGACTCATAAGTCGAGATCACCGAATGCACGTGTACAGTGATCCCAGAGATCAATGCTCACTGAACACACAGAAGCTGAATAACAAGAGTCTTACATCCATACATACCGTTTTACACAAGTAGGACCATTATGGTCAAGTCTTGAGTGTATCATCGCAGCGGAAATCTTCAATAACAACTTGGACCCATGCCATCTGCCTTAACCCTACAGGCATTCTGACTGGGAAGCGTCCTAGCTCGCATGTTCGTCACCAAGGTACTCTTCAATATATGATGTTCTTTCATGCCTGGCCAATAAAATAACCAGTGGTAAGCCAATGAGTACTTTGAATGTACTCGCAAGCAACCCATGTTTTGGTTCAAGATACAAAAATGCATGACATAGGCAGATTTCTTCGCAGAAAGCTAGTTTTGAGTGCAATGGCATGTTCAACAACTTCTAAGACATGCATCAGGAGAATTCAATTAACCATGAGGACAGGTTACAGATATCAACATAAATAGAGTGGGCATCAACCCAACTCAATCATGTCAAGTCCTTTGACTTGACCCAAGTAGTTCTTCCCACACACTGGTTTGTAAACAAGTGGACGTAGCCCAAAAGCGGTTACCCAACTGTCCTTGACCGTGGACACGGCTATTCGAATAGTTTTACACTCTGCAGAGGTTGCACTCTTTACCCACAAGATCCGGGGAACTTCCGTGTCATCCACGACCCGCGGTACCTCAAGTACCCGGGGTAAGCACCCGATCACTATCTTTCCCTAGACGACACTAACATGGAGTCCACTCGATTGGTAGTAACCCCCGTGCCCAACATTTCACAACCTAAAATTGTGGAGCCTCGCTCCCATATTCATCACATACCACTGGCACGGGGTACCAACGGTGTGTCCGGTGCCCCATAAAAATGTTCTTGGCCGCCCTACCTGGCACGACCCCGTCCCGAGAGAGAGCACCAACTCTCCCCCGTCACTAGTAATGCGGGCTCCAAGGTAGTATCGGCCTAGGTAATCAATAATGCCCTTCCCCATATAAGGGTAGAGTGGTTGCACATGTAAGGTTGGAATAACGGTCGCAACTTAAACCAGTCCATTTTTAAAAGCAACACACACACTTGCCTCGGTACACCACTTCGTCATCAAGCGGTTACCCATCTCATTATCTCCCTCGGGCATAAGTGGCACCCGACGGGGTTTTCGAGAAGTCCTTTGAAAATACTTTGTCTCCATCACCATGCATATTCCCGTCCCATTTGCGTAGCCACTACTATAGCATCCTATCTACTCCCACCGGCATAACCCTCATAAGGAGGTAGGGTCATGCACAATGCAAGTATCAACAAGGAAGTAACGGAGGCAAACCATCAAAGTGGTTCCACCTCATCATGATTCCGTTGCAACAACAATATGATGCTATATGTCATGCATAAAAAGGGTTTCATAGACATGGTCAAAGGGCTGCTTGCCTGGTTCATCAGAGTTTTCAAGTCTTCTAGTCCATGTCCGAGTATTCCGTCTACTTCGTCAACTAACGTCGGAAACAATCGCAATAAGCAACACAACAAGGCAACAATAAAAGTGCTCTAAAAATGTGAGTTGGACTTTTCTAGGATACCTCTGGTCATATGAGGAATGACCAAAGTGATTTCAATGGAATTGGATAAGTGAATATTTTGGAACATTTCAATATGAGGGATATAAGGGATTTGAATGGATCTGCAAGTTGTCTACAGAATGCCTTTTTATAAAAATGAGTAAAAGTACCCATTAAATCAGGCATGATTTTAGAAACATTTAGAAATTGGTTTCACTGGATTTGGAGTTAAATGAATAATCTATGGATTTTTGAAGTGGACTTATGTGGATAAATGACCTATGTAATGTATCCAGTGAACAACGAGCACAGTAAAAATGTTCAATATGGTGCATTAAATAGATCTAGATGTATGGAGTCTCTGGAAATTTGAATAATAAAATTTGGACTTGAAATGAGGTCTCTGGAAAAGTTTGAATCTTGCTGAAAAAGAAAAAGTAAATGGAAATACCTAATAGGCCAAATTCCAACGGCGGCAGCACACACTGGGCGGGATTTAACAGCGGGGCGCAACTGGGCCGGCCCAGTGGCTTGGCCACGCGGGCGACAGGGCAACACAGGAAACGTCTTCCCGGAAGTGCGCCTTCGCCTGGGGGAGGCGGATTTCCCCTATCCGTCTCCACTTAAACGGGGCGGGGCCCCTCCCGTTAGTGGCTCGGCCATGCTGGCCGGCCGACAGGCGGGGCCCGCTAGCAGGTTCGTCCTCCACCTCCCGCGCGGGCGCGTTGTGAGACAGAGAAGGTGTTCGACGCCGGTCGCCGGCGCTACAAGGCGTCTCTGGCGATGCTCTGCCCACCGGCATGCTCAGGGGACCCGGCCGCGTCCAACTGTGGGTGTCAAGGTCGCCCAGGGGCACCGGGTCGAGCAGGGTGCTGGCTGCGGCGGACGAGGCCGGCGGTGAGATCCGGGCATGACGAGGCAGGCACGGGGAGGAAGGACATATGTGCGGGCGAGGATCCTTGGGGCTATGGGTGTCCTATGGTATGGTTCAAGGGGAAGGAGAGGGTCGGGACGATGCGAATTTTGGGGATGGACGGCGGCTCGGCTCCAGCCATGGGAAGCGATGGAGAGGCTCCGGAGAGGAGGAGAGGGGTCTGGGAGAGTGTTTGGGGGCGGTGAGTTGAATGGTGACCTCGAAGGGGGTCAGAAGGGACATATACGGCGAGGCCGAGGTGCACCATGAGCAGAGCTCACAGCCGCGGCCCGGGGCATCGCCAGAGGCCAAACGGGCGCTCTGGTGCGTGTCTGGGGTGCTCGTGGGCATGGTCCATGGCTCTCTTAGGGGAGAGGAGAAGCAGAGCGAGCTCGAGGAGGTCCCGCATGAGTGCGGCGACTGGCGGACGCGGGCGATGCTCGGGCACGCGTGTCAGAGGTCGCCGGAGAGAGAAGGAGGAGGGGGCCGACCGTCTTGCGTGTCCCGGACGCCGAGGTGGCCTCGGGGGACACAAGGGGAAGGCCCTAGGTGGTCAAAAGCCTTGGGCAGGACGCGGCTACAGTGCCCTGATGCACTGTAGCGCGCTCCAGAGCACGCATATGCCTGGCATTGGCATCTTTTCGGCGCCCAGGGCGTGTCCACTAGTGTTTAGGGGGTCAGGGGAGGAGTAAACAAAGGGGTGGTGGCCTTGGATGCCCTGGTGACCCAATGGGAGAGAGGTGGGGTTGAGAGAGAGAGGGAAATGGGCTGTCCAGAGAGAGAAAGTGGGGTTTTACCCCTCCAATAATTGAGCTGTGGATTTTCCATTGTTACTGGAGGTGGAAGGGGACTAGGAGGGGCTGTGGTAAAACTTTGAGCCCATGGAGATTAGTGGAAGGGGTCAAAATGGTGTTTTTGGAAAAGTGGCAGAAGGTGTATGATAATGGTTTGGGCCAGCAGATGATTTCCAACTGCCACGAGACTCCACAGGGTGAAATGACACATATGATTAGGGCCTTCCACCAATTTGGAGCTTATTTGGGCAAAGTTGCCAAAGCAACTTTTGTAAACCCTAAAAATTAGCAGAAATGAACTTGTGTAGATCTAGTTGAGCAAATCACTTCCCCTTGATGAACCACTTGGTGTAGTGGCCTCATTTAGTCATGTTAACATGCTCACAAAAGTAGGGGTCAAGGAGAGAAAGTTGGTAGCACAAAGTTGTTCAAATTTGATTCTGGTCAGAGAGGGTTTTGGGGCACTTTGAGCAAGATAACATTCTCTCCAACTTGTGACATTTGGTCCAGATGAATAATTAGACCATTTGAGCATGTTCACAAGGTTTGAGAACATTTGGATATGTTTGGAAATGTAAAGTTGCTCAAACTTCAAAATGGACAGAAATGGTTTTGAGGAGATTTCATGGGGTTATACTATTCTCCATGACATGATACTTGGCATGATCAACAAACATGTCATATGTGACATGCTGGAATTTTCTTGGAATTTTTGGGCAATATTTCCTTTGTAAATATTTCAAAAGCTTGAAATATCCAGAAAGGGTTTTTGAAGGATTTGACCAATATTTTGAACATGACCATATGTTGAAACTCTTATATATGGACAATATATGTCCACTGAGTTTCCCTAAGTTTTTCCCAAATATTTTTATAGCATTAAAATAATTTTAACCTATTAAAGACCATTTCTGGCCTAAAGAACAATCCTTTAAATAAAATAGGAAAATAACTTCTAAAATTATATTTTTGTGGTTTTTGGTAGTCCTATACCTAATAGGAGTCAAACATACTCTTTTAAAGATTTTTCATAACCCAAATCAAGTACTTGCAGTGCAAACCTCAATTCAGGGGTTTTTGGAAAACTAAATTTAGAAAATACTTTTTGGCCAAATTATTTTTGTAAGAAATTATTTTTATGTCCTATACACATGGCATGATCATTGGTTCAAGAGTTTGGAGCAAGGATATGAAGTATAGGAGTTGGAGGATTTATTTGATTTTTAGAGCACTTGCAAACAGCAGTCAAACATTCAATCAAAGCAAAGACAAAACGCCCAAAGTTTTTGTCAAACCACATTTTATCATGATTTATTAGCTTAAGTGTTGTGGCCTGAAAATCAGGGTGTGACAGACCTACCCCCTTACAAGAATCTCGTCCCCGAGATTCCCAGACTAGGCGTGGAAAGGAGTACGGACACTTGGATCTGGGGTAGTCTTCACGTCCTCATAATGCTTCTACTTCTGAGTGGTGCACCTTTGAACCTTGAAGTACTTAATGGTGTGTCTTTATGTATGACGTTCTGCTTGATCCAGGTTGCTAACGGGGTTTTCGCGTAGGTCAGGTTGGGCTGGGGATCGATGGCTCGATGGTCGATGCCCTCGTAGAGATCGGGCTAGTTAGGAAGTTGAAAACACTTCTGGGGGTGTCTCGCGTGGAAAACGTTGTGCACAGTGGGTAACTCATGTGGCAACTCCAGCTGGTAACTGTCTTCTCTTCGTCTCGTAGTGATCTCAGAAGGGGTTGTTAAATCTTGGAGTGATCTCGAAGGGGGCCGTTGAATCTTGGTGTGAGCTTCACTTTGACATGAAAATGTTGGGTTCCTTTAAGAGAGGTGGCTTGTAGATACACCTTGTCTTGAACGTGGAGGTTTACTTCTTGATGATGGTGGTTGGTGTAGTTCTTCCTTCTTGACATGGCGGTCTTCAAATGTTGTCTAACCAGCTGAACGGCTCTTCTTTCGTTTCCAGGTAGACAAGTATGTAACTAAAGATGACAACCAACTTGTCCAAGTACTTCATGAAGACTTGTTCATGAGGTACATAAAGTAGGATGGGGGTATTGGTGGTGGTCACTGTTGAGTATGGTCCAAGGTGTTCTCGATCTAGAGTCAAGACCCATGGTCATGATCCGACCAGGTTGTAGCTTGGTAGGGCTTGAGGGTTTCAAGGATTCTAGGGTGCGAGTGAACGTTTATCATCTTATCCTTGAGCACAGTTTCTCACAGGCCAATTGTTCTATCTAGTCCTTTAAACAAATAACCTTATACCACCGAAAGCATCAACTCTTGTAGGTCAGCTCCAATCATCCTCATGCTATTATTATCCTCATGGTTCCTGAGAAGAGGTCTAACAAGATCATACATGTGAACTATCCCCAAACTCATATCTATGCAAAAATCCATGGGTAGAACGTACAAGCTGCTAAGCTTGAATTAAACACCATGATCCAAGTGCTCAGCCTATTCTTCCAAGGTCCAAGATAGTGCATCTCTATCCTAAGGAAACATGTCGCATGCCACTCCAAGATCTTGTTTCCTCCCTATGGATCAACTCCAAAAAGCCCATTCACTTCTATCAACCACTACACAATCCATTATTTCTACAAATCCAACGACTATGCTGGTGTTCCACATGATCTCCTAAAGTCCCTATAATCCCCAAATACTTGAAAGGGCTATATCTACTATAGTAAGTCCACCAATTTCGATTATCATGATCAAGTAAACTCCAAGATCAAGCTCATACAGATCCCTAGATAAACTCCGATAATTAATCCAATCTCCTAGTTTATCGCCCACCGAGAAACATGGTACCACGATCAAGATTATCAGTCTGAATCGAATTTACTCCGAACCATATAGACTTACTCAGCATCTATACTCAACTAGAATCACCTACTTAAATCCAAATCTCATTTCCAACGAGAATTTCTATATGTCTCCCCCAAGTCATTATCATAACAACTATCTCCTATCAATATCATTTGATCAAGTCAAATCCTTGCACCTCCAAGAATTTCAGCTTGCAAACACAATTATCCTACCAAATCCAATTTACTCAGGGGTAATGAGAGTCATGCTACTCTATTAATTGACCCCACCAAGTTCATCTACCAACATGAAAGCCTTATAATCCTCCGAAGAGTCTCAAATAATTCCTCAAGGTCACTGATATAAACTCATCAAGTCATTTGTCCTCCATTCCTATATCCTCAAACTGGTCTTCCCTATGGCATCGTTAGTTCTGGTGCTATATTAGGATGATAATATTCTCATTCACTATGTCCACTAGTTCCATAATGAACCCAGTGATGTGCAAGGTTTACAGAGGCTTAACTGGTTCTCTTGCAATTCTATGGGTTAAGCACATGGTTAAGGACTCGAGCTGGGGTATCTCGTGAAGTCTCGAAGGGTCTAGGAATGGGTTTCTAGTCTGGGGGGTTAAACATAACTCTACGGGGTTATACTTGGTCGAGGAGGCTATAGAAAAGTTCTTCGGTGCTAGTTGGTTGTCGAAGTAGAATCCATGGTGTACCTTATCTTGCCGGTCTTCAGTTGAGGAGAGAGATGAGAGGGAAAATAGCATAGAGGAGGGGAATGCCAAAAAGGGGGTTCTAAGTGCAAACAAACAAGTGCCGGAAGGGCCAAACACAACCAACAACATAAGGCAGGTGATATAGTCGTGTACTTGTTGCCTAGGGCAAGAGTGCGACTTATATCAAAACACAAACAAATAAAAACAAGCAACACACAATCATGGTTCTATTCGAACCATCATACAGACTCGACTGCGCATAGGTGGTACACGACTCATCCTACCCTAGGGGTTCTCGGATTCAGTAGTCATGCTTTGCTCCGTGCCTCGTGCAGTCTTCTGGGTTTTCCTCAGGTGTTGCTACATCTCTTGTAGTTGTTCGATGAAACAATCCGGGTTGAGCCTGAAGATTCTTCAACAACTTCTCACCTGTGAAGTGATGGGGTGAAGGTGGCTCCTCGTAGCAGGCATTGACTTGGTCTTCTGTTGTCTTCTTAATCATGACGATCCCTTTTTGTCTTCTAATGCAATGACATTATCAAGGCATAGTAGAGGTCCAACATGTCGGTTACGTTGATGACAACATCGACACCAAGAGCGGGGGATGAGGAGAACCGTTTTCCTGCTCACTGTAGTGAGGCGGACCAAATGGCGAGGTTCTCATCCACCGGTGGTTGCCGATATAACAATGGTAGTGACAAGATTACTCTATTAGCGATGTATATCATGATCTTGCATGCCCTATGCCCTAATCATCGTAGGCCAAGGTTGCATCATCTTGGGGCAGTGTCGAGGGTGTCACCATCTTCTGAGTCTTGATGACCTCATTTCTCGAGGATCTATCTTATGTTGGTGTCGTCTTGTCGTGGTGTTGCCAAGCTTGTGTTCAGAGGATGTGGGTGAATGTCTAGCAAGGCATATTCCTCCTAGATCATCCACGAGCATTACAAGGAATCTAGTGGTCAGGGGCATAAGGGTTCTAGCGACCATACGTTTTGAAGGGGAATAGATCAATAAAGAAAGTATACCTTAGTTTTCAAAAAAAACTGAGAAGGGAAGAGAAGTATAGCTAGTTTTGAAAACTGGTAATAGTTTTGGAAATAGTTTTATCCCTAACTAACGACCATGCTAACTAAGGCTTCCTACAGTCAGGATGGCTCTGATACCAGCTCTGTAGGGACCCCGACTCATAAGTCGAGATCACCGAATGCACATATACAGTGATCCCAGAGATCAATGCTCACTGAACACACATAAGCTGAATAACAAGAGTCTTACATCCATACATACCATTTTACAAAAGTAGGACCATTATGGTCAAGTCTTGAGTGTATCATCGCAGCGGAAATCTTCAATAACAACTTGGACCCATGCCATCTGCCTTAACCCTACAGGCATTCTGACTGGGAAGCGTCCTAGCTCGCATGTTCGTCACCAAGGTACTCTTCAATATATCATGTTATATCATGTTCTTTCATGCCTGGCCAATAAAATAACCAGTGGCAAGCCAATGAGTACTTTGAATGTACTCGCAAGCAACCCATGTTTTGGTTCAAGATACAACAATGCATGACATAGGCAGATTTTTTTTGTAGAAAGCTAGTTTTGAGTGCAATGACATGTTCAACAACTTATAAGACATGCATCAGGAGAATTCAATTAACCATGAGGACATGTTATAGATATCAACATAAATAGAGTGGGCATGAACCCAACTCAATCATGTCAAGTCCTTTGACTTGACCCAAGTAGTTCTTCCCACACACTAGTTTGTAAACAAGTGGACGTAGCCCAAGAGCGGTTACCCAACGGTCCTTGACTGTGGACACGGCTATTCGAATAGTTTTACACTCTGCAGAGGTTGCACACTTTACCCACAAGATCTGAGGAACTTCCTTGTCATCCACGACCTGCGGTACCTCAAGTACCCGGGGTAAGCACCCGATCACTATCTTTCCCTAGATGACACTAACATGGAGTCCACTCGATTGGTAGTAACCCCTATGCCCAACATTTCACAACTTAAAATTGTGGAGCCTCGGTCCCATATTCATCACATACCACTGGCACGGGGTACCAACGGTGTGTCTGGTGCCGCACAAAAATGTTCTTGGCCGCCCTACCTGGCACGACCCCGTCCCGAGAGAGAGCACCAACTCTCCCCCGTCACTAGTAATGCGGGCCCCAAGCTAGTATCGGCCTAGGTAATCAATAATGCCCCTTCCCATATAAGGGTAGAGTGGTTGCGCATGTAAGGTTGGAATAACGGTCGCAACTTAAACCAATCCGTTTTTAAAAGCAACACACACACTTGCCTCGGTACACCACTTCGTCATCAAGCGGTTACCCATCTCATTATCTCCCTCGGGCATAAGTGGCACCCGACGGGGTTTTTGAAAAGTCCTTTGAAAATACTTTGTCTCCATCACCATGCATATTCCTGTCCCATTTGCGTAGCCACTACTATAGCATCCTATCTACTCCCACCGGCATAACCCTCATAAGGAGGAAGGGTCATGCACAATGCAAGTATCAACGAGGAAGTAACGGAGGCAAACCATCAAAGTGGTTCCACCTCATCTTGATTCCGTTGCAACAACAATATGATGCTATATGTCATGCATAAAAAGGGTTTCATAGACATGGTCAAAGGGCTGCTTGCCTGGTTCATCAGAGTCTTCAAGTCCTCTAGTCCATCTCCTAGTATTCCGTCTACTTCGTCAACTAACGTCGGAAACAATCGCAATAAGCAACACAACAAGGAAAAAATAAAAGTGCTCTAAAAATGTGAGTTGGACTTTTCTAGGATACCTTTGGTCATATGAGGAATGACCAAAGTGATTTCAATGGAATTGGATAAGTGAATATTTTGGAACATTTCAATATGAGGGATATAAGGGATTTGAATGGATCTGCAAGTTGTCTACAGAATGCCTTTTTATAAAAATGAGTAAAAGTACCCATTAAATCAGGAATGATTTTAGAAACATTTAGAAATTGGTTTCACTGGATTTGGAGTTCAAATGAATAATCTATGGATTTTTGAAGTGGACTTATGTGGATAAATGACCTATGTAATGTATCCAGTGAACAACGAGCACAGTAAAAATGTTCAATATGGCGCATTAAATAGATCTAGATATATGGAGTCTCTTGAAATTTGAATAATAAAATTTGGACTTGAAATGAGGTCTCTGGAAAAGTTTGAATCTTGCTGAAAAAGAAAAAGTAAATGGAAATACCTAATAGGCCAAATTCCAGCGGCGGCAGAGCGCACTGGGTGGGATTTAACGGCGGGGCGCAACTGGGCCGGCCCAGTGGCTCGGCCACGCGGGCGACAGGGCGACGCCGGAAGCATCTTCCCGGAAGTGCGCCTTCGCCTGGGGGAGGCGGATTTCCCCTATCCGTCTCCACTTAAACGGGGTGGGGCCCCTCCCGTCAGTGGCTCGGCCATGCTGGCCGGCCGACAGGCGGGGCCCGCTAGCAGGTTCGTCCTCCACCTCCCGCGCGGGCGCGTTGTGAGACAGAGAAGGTGTTCGACGCTGGTCGCCGGCGCTACAAGGCGTCTCTGGCGATGCTCTGCCCACCGGCATGCTCAGGGGACCCGGCCGCGTCCAACTGTGGGTGTCAAGGTCGCCCAGGGGCACCGGGTCGAGCAGGGTGCTGGCCGCGCCGGACGAGGCCGGCGGTGAGATCCGGGCACGACAAGGCAGGCACGGGGAGGAAGGACATATGTGCGGGTGAGGATCCTTGGGGCTATGGGTGTCCTATGGTATGGTTCAAGGGGAAGGAGAGGGTCGGGACGATGCGAATTTTGGGGATGGACGGCGGCTCGGCTCCGGCCATGGGAAGCGATGGAGCGGCTCCAGAGAGGAGGAGAGGGGTCTGGGAGAGTGTTTGGGGGCGGTGAGTTGAATGGTGACCTCGAAGGGGGTCAGGAGGGACATATACGGCGAGGCCGAGGTGCACCATGAGCGGAGCTCACAGCCGTGGCCCGGGGCATTGCCAGAGGCCAAACGGGCGCTCTGGTGCGTGCCTGGGGTGCTCGTGGGCATGGTCCATGGCTCTCTTAGGGGAGAGGAGAAGCAGAGTGAGCTCGAGGAGGTCCCGCACGAGTGCGGCGACTGGCGGACGCGGGCGACGCTCGGGCACGCGTGTCAAAGGTCGCCGGAGAGAGAAGAAGGAGGGGGCCGACCGTCTTGCGTGTCCCGGACGCCGAGGTGGCCTCGGGGGACACAAGGGGAAGGCCCTAGGTGGTCAAAAGCCTTGGGCAGGACGCGGCTATAGTGCCCCGATGCACTGTAGCGCGCTCCAGAGCACGCATATGCCTGGCATTGGCATCTTTTCGGCGCCCAGGGCATGGCCACTAGTGTCTAGGGGGTCAGGGGAGGAGTAAACAAAGGGGTGGTGGCCTTGGATGCCCTGGTGACCCAATGGGAGAGAGGTGGGGTTGAGAGAGAGAGGGAAATGGGTTGTCCAGAGAGAGAAAGTGGGGTTTTACCCCTCCAATAATTGAGCTGCGGATTTTCCATTGTTACTGGAGTTGGAAGGGGACTAGGAGGGGCTGTGGTAAAACTTTGAGCCCATGGAGATTAGTGGAAGGGGTCAAAATGGTGTTTCTGGAAAAGTGGCAGAAGGTGTTTGATAATGGTTTGGGCCAGCAGATGATTTCCAACTGCCACGAGACTCCACAGGGTGAAATGGCACATATGATTAGGGCCTTCCACCAATTTGGAGCTTATTTGGGCAAAGTTGCCAAAGCAACTTTTGTAAACCCTAGAAATTAGCAGAAATGAACTTGTGTAGATCTAGTTGAGAAAATCACTTCCCCTTGATGAACCACTTGGTGTAGTGGCCTCATTTGGTCATGTTAACATGCTCACAAAAGTAGGGGTCAAGGAGGGAAAGTTGGTAGCACAAAGTTGTTCAAATTTGATTCTGGTCAGAGAGGGTTTTGGGGCACTTTGAGCAAGATAACATTCTCTCCAACTTGTGACATTTGGTCTAGATGAATAATTAGACCATTTGAGCATGTTCACAAGGTTTGAGAACATTTGGATATGTTTGGAAATGTAAAGTTGCTCAAACTACAAAATGGACAGAAATGGTTTTGAGGAGATTTCATGGGGTTATACTATTCTCCATGACATGATACTTGGCATGATCAACAAACATGTCATATGTGACATGCTAGAATTTTCTTGGAATTTTTGGGCAATATTTCCTTTGTAAATATTTCAAAAGCTTGAAATATCCAGAAAGGGTTTTTGAAGGATTTGACCAATATTTTGAACATGACCATATGTTGAAACTCTTATATATGGACAATATATGTCCATGAGTATCCCTAAGTTTTTCCCAAATATTTTTATAGCATTAAAATAATTTTAACCTATTAAAGACCATTTCTGGCCTAAAGAACAATCCTTTAGACAAAATAGGAAAATAACTTCTAAAATTATATTTTTGTGCTTTTTGGTAGTCCTATACCTAATAGGAGTCAAACATACTCTTTTAAAGATTTTTCATAACCCAAATCAAGTACTTGCAGTGCAAACCTCAATTCAGGGGTTTTTGGAAAACTAAATTTAGAAAATACTTTTTGGCCAAATTATTTTTGTAAGAAATTATTTTTATGTCCTATACACATGGCATGATCATTGGTTCAAGAGTTTGGAGCAAGGAGATGAAGTATAGGAGTTGGAGGGTTTATTTGATTTTTAGAGCACTTGCAAACAGCAGTCAAACATTCAATCAAAGCAAAGACAAAACACCCAAAAGTTTTTGTCAAACCACATTTTATCATGATTTATTAGCTTAAGTGTTGTGGCCTGAAAATTAGGGTGTGACAGATTTACCCCCTTACAAGAATCTCGTCCCCGAGATTCCCAGACTAGGCGCGGAAAGGAGTACGGAAGCAGAATCTCTTTCTACCACTAGTTTAGCCTCTAGAGCATCTCTAAAGGTAGAAGCAGAATCTCTTTCTACCACTAGTTTAGCCTCGAGAGCATCAGCAGTTGGAAATTCATAATGCACGATTGGGCCAGTACCACTGCTGTGGGATGATGCAACATCCATGGGGACCTAGCTCTTTGATCTTGGCCTAACCTGTTTTGCCATTAAAGTTCCGATTGGATTCAGAAAAGTTGAAGTTAGCAAAACATCTCAACTGGGAGTTATAATAGCAAACCAGTTAAACAAACAAGGAATTAAATAGTTTCAGTTGGATGCTGAAAAGTAGTTATTAACATCATTGTAACCCGCTGTTGCAGCAGCATAGCAGTTAAACAAAAAAGTAGATATTTAAGTTAAGGCAAACAGGTAATTCTTAACAGTAAGTATCAGACACATAGATAGGCGCAGTCTACAATATGATTAACAGGCTGTGCCATTATGTAATCAGTAGCAAACTAAATTAAGCCAAGCAACGTAATTGAACAATTTTGCAATAAGTGGCTAACTAAAATTCCGAGAAGCAGGTAACTAAACTTATGCTAGTTCTTTGTACAGGCACACTGCAACTTATTTTTCGCTTACAAGGTTGTATGAAGGAGTCCATGGCATCAATTGCTTGGATACGCAGTCCCAATACTTCTTTCTTCCCACACTACATGGGTAAGTCGAATGGTTAATCTGGTAAGATGGTGCGTCCTTGATATGTTATATGAGGACGTGTAGTCAGACTAGTTGTAGCCAAACAAATCACACTGGCTTTTACTGTATATTTCATGCGATTACTTTTGGCATATCGAGATCTAAGCAATCTACAATAGGATGAAAAGACTGGCATCCTTCACATTATTGGCGAACTCAGTTCATAGAAACAAGCAATTCAATCATTCTATGGGTAAATCAAAAGCGCCACTGGAATATTTTTCACTATCCAATCATACATGCAAAAAGCGGCGACGCCACCATAGGGGCTGGTATGGGCGGCCGCCTGAGGTGGCTGGAAAGTGTGCACCTAGTTTGAGTCGTCTAGGTTCGCCCATGCTAATTTTGTTCGTCCCAACGCACGAGCAGGCAATGTAAAAAATGAAGAAAAATGTTTCAATTTGGATGGGCCAATAACATAAGTGCAAGGCATGCCCTATAGCAGGCTCGCGGCCCAAATGAGCGCCTCCCATATCGATCGACAGCAGGAAAAATCCCAATTCATTCGCTCCAGCCTCCAGTCTGGTTCACTCCTAACCTAGCCGCCGCTGGACAGACCGACACAACACTTCCTCGTGCCCTTGGAGGGAGGTCGCCGGGCTTCAAGCAAACGAAAGGACAAGAAGATGAAGATCCAACCCTGGGTGTAGCCTGCGTGGGAGGCAGCGGCGGCAGCACGGGCATGGCATCGAGCTTGCGCAAACGGACAGTCGCAGCTTGCAAGAGTAGCATGCGCAACGAGCAGGTACATCACATCCCTGATTATATCTAATTCAACTCTTCAATTTCTGTCCAATAGTTAAACCTGACGGTGTTGTAAAACTGCTTGTATGTAGGGAATCTATGAGAAAATGAAACCAATTTCTACTTATTTTATAACTCCCCCAATCAATACTGAACTGACTGAATCTGATGTATCTAATCAAGTTTCCGGTGCAAACATACAATCTCATGTTGTTCTTGAGCCTGAAGTGTCTAATGAACAGACTGCTAATGAAGGATTTGATGCAAACATTTTACATGCTCCTGGTGATGAACATATAGTGTCTAATGAGGGATCTAATGCAAGCATTTTGCAAGCTCATTGAAGGATTTAGTGTCTAATTATGATCTACTATGTTGAGAGAGACAGAGATTTGCAGGCATTGATGACAAGCAAATTGTAGTGCATTTTCATAGCTTGAGGAAACGTCGAGGCCATCTACCAGAAAGTCCCCGTATCATGACAACATAGCATAAATACTTTTCTAATCTTTTGTTTGAAACTATTGGCATACTTGTGCAGGATAGATATATTGATATGCAGTTTGCGCACTGGTTATACATGCAATTACACTTCGATATTTTCAGCTAGATAACGAATAATTCAAGCAGGTACAGACCATGTTTGTAGTCCTTGTACACCATGTTGCATTTTGTGTTTTTTGGTGCTTGCATCATTTAGTGTTTATAATCTGAACTACTTTGGATCATTAGCTGGTTTTCAAAGTGCATGTAGCTTCACATTTCTCAAGTTATGTTGATTTCCGGAGTGCAAGTGCCTTCGTATTTTTTAAGTTAAATGTTCGCCCCTGGTAACTTGAATTCATGGATCAGCCACTGCACACAAATCATACATGAATGCCAGTACGAATTAAACGAAATGCATGGACTTACTCTAGCTCGTTGTATAGGCTCACTGCAGCTCTGCTTGCGCTTGGGATGTTCCATGTACAAGTCCATGTTACCACTTTCTTGGATGTGCAGGCCTTGTGCTCCTTGCATCCCCCTCTGCATTTTTGACACGGCGAATGGTTGATCAAATAAGAGGAATCGACCTTGATGTTGTACCGGAGGACAGATACTTACAAGGTTATACGGGTGTGCAGGATGTGTACCAGATCCCGTAGCGCCATCATGCTTCGCTAAAATATGGATTTGCTTGTTTCAGATGATATCTCCAGAAGAAATAAGAGTTAAGGTTAGAGTTGCATAGCCGTGTAAGCTAAGAGAGCAGTGAAAGGATATGCAAACATCGTCAGAATAGTGCACAAGGGAGTGATGTGTGGATACCTAGTTCAGGCCGATGTTTGGGCATGCTCGCCTGGCTAGAGTGTGGGTCACTTCAGAGCCGTTGAGGGTGATACGCTGGCGTTGGCTGGCCGCGCACGGATGTAGATCTTGAGTGGCAGCGGAGCACTACGATGCGGTGGACGAGACCGTTGGTGAAGCCCCAACGGCCTCGGGGGGCGGAGGTGCGATGATGTGCTCGGTGAAGTAGCCCCGGTGAACTGGGAGACGGTGTCGGTGAAGCGCACCTGATGCGGTGGAACTCGGTGTCTGTGAGGCACGTCGGTTGCGGCGGCCGACGTTGTCGGTGGACCACCCAGTGCGGTGGACGAGGGCGTAGATGAGGTAGCTCTGGTGCGGTGGTGAAGCGTGACTGTTGTCTTCGTCGTCGTCGTCCAGCACAGAGGTGGGGAACGGTGGGGAAAGAGACGAGACGAGGGGCGATTCGAGGGTTGGCGGCAATTAGGGATTTGAGAAATCTAGGCGCGAAAGGGGATGGTGGAGAAGAGAGATTTTGCAGGGCTGGAATTGGGGCCACCAGATATTTCAATCCGAAACATGGAAGCGTGAACTTATATTGCCGTCGTCCTTTTTTTGGGGGGGGAGGGGGTGGGTGGCTGGGTGCTACACGTCCGTCCGACACACGCGACCACCCCGACAGGACAATGCTTCAGTGCCTTAAGGCACCTACCTTTGTGTCCATGACATATGGGCCCAACAGGTAGTTGGCCCACATGTCAGTGACCCAAAGGCAATTGCCTTTAAGGTACCGAAGCAGCGTCCACCCCGACACGACCCTGGTTTGCCTGGTGCGCCTACATTTGAGAATGCAAACGAATCTTCTTTCATTTACAAACGAATCTGTATGTATTACCATGCCTGTGTTTTCCTTGCAATAATTAGTCATTCGAAATGAGATACTCCATCCGTTCACTTTTGTAAGTCATTTCAGACAACTTAAAATGAACTGTTTTGCACATTGTCTAAAATGTCTTCAAGGTCTTATAAAAGTGAACAGAGGGAGTACTATAAATTAATTAATGAGGAGTTATTTGAAAAAAATCGAAACGGTACCCACGTTAACGTGGATTAGAGTGTGTGTCACATAATTAGTTATTTGAATTAGAGTGTGTGTCACGTAGTTAGTTATTTGAATTAGAGTGTGTGTCACGTAGTTAGTTATTTGAATTAGAGTGTGTGTCACGTAGCGATCTCCAATTCTAACATGGATTTCGCATTTCACTGTATCCACGCTACTTTTTTAATACAAATTCATATGTATATGATGAACACCATGGTAGTGAGAAAACTTTTGGATGGATTCAAACATATGACCTACAAAATAGCACAACAAACTGAGTCAATGTCAACTTTTCGAAACTTAGTATGGCCCACAACTACTCCAATCACCGTAGCGGGTAATTAAGCTACGGGGAGCACCTAATATGAGCACTGGGGAGCCGTTGGATCGAAGATGCAGCGGCACACACGAGGCCTGAATGTTTTATTTTCAAAAAACCTTTGGATAGTTTGGAAATTGTGCATAATTACAAAGACTACTCCCAAGCCATTGGATCTCACTTCCAACGGTGTAAAAGCTCGTATCACCATAGTATCTAAGTTGTGGGGTGGATGTGATATTCTATGCCGTTGTCATTTTTTTCGTAAACTTGCAAAAAATGTGTAACTCGTGCCGTTACTTGTCTAACTGCGCAAAGTGTTTGTTCAAAAAAACCATCCTACACTGAAATATCGGAACAACACACGGGGGTACCACTTGTCATTAATCAAATTTGGACCTAAAACTAACAAATCTGAAAGACGAGATTCGAACTGGCAACCTGGACTACAAAGCGTAAGTCGATAGCCTGAAAAAATGAACGGTTGTTGGCTTTGTCCCATAACTTGATTTTATATAGTACTTGCATTGAGTAGAGTAGAGGGAGTGCCTCGTCAACACGTGCATGACCGTTATCTCACTTACTGGTGGGTCCCAGGTCTGCGATCTCAATCTCTCTTCTCTCCATCGTCTAACCTTTGCACAGGCACACACGAAGAGCGGCGCTAGCTTGCTGTGGTGTTATTACAACTAAAAAACTTGGAAAATAGAAGAATCGCCTAGAACAAGAGACGTTGTGGCTGGTCGAGACAGAGCTAACCACATCTATCCTCTGTGCCACGTTTGCATGATGAAGTTGTGTGGCTAGTGGGGTGTTTTCAACCGACTGGCTGGGTCCCGAGGTCGAACCATAGGTACTACGTGTGATACAGTATATTTTTACACGCACATTTTTCCTCCGTGCCGAGACGTGGAACCTACCGCGCGGTTTCGGGGTCCTCCCGGGTGGTGCACGCATATATTCTTCCTGACGTGGGACGCCCTACCGCGCGTTTTCTGGGTCCTCCTTGGTCGTAGCACCGAAGAAATAAATGAGTCGTCAAATCACGAAAGACCACCTTTCCCGCCAAGGACATCAGTGAAGCACGGTGGCTAGCTAGTTGGGCTAGTTCGACCGATTAGCTAGGCCGCCGCCACATTTGTTTTTTCACCCCTTTTTTATCTACTTGCCGGTAGGTAAATTTAAATATCCACTGCGGCGTTGCTCTGGTGTTTGGGTGCGGCAGGATTTTTAATTTTTTGATTGACAGGAGCAGGCGTGGCAGGATTTTTAATTTTTTGATTGACGGGAGCAGGCACGGCAGCAATTAGTCACGATGACTCCGCCTGTACCCACTGCTCCCTGATGTGAGAAGTTGTCGACTGGTGTTTTACCGTGGTGAAAACCAAAAGATTCCCCGCTCCCTCCGCCTTCCCGTAGATTGCATTACCTTTCAGCCGTTTCGCCCCCTTTGCTTCCTCTCCCCATTGCTTCTACCTGGTGCCATGGCGGCGCAGCAGATCACGGAGTCCGAGGTGAGGCTCCTGACACAGGAGCTCCATGCCAAGGATGCGGAGCTCAGGGCCATGGACGTGGAGCTCCGTGAGCTCAAGGAGGAGAGGAGTGCCATGCTCCTCCGTTATGTGCGGGAGTTCACGGAGCTTCAAAAGTGGTAGGCGTCCACCACAAAGATGCTCGAGGCGTCGGCGGCGTTGCTGCAGAAAGCGGGAGAGACGATAGGTCGTCAGGGGAGCCAGCTGGAGTGCGAGCGGACCAATCGTGACGAGGTCCAGGATTGCCTCAGCCACTTGGTGAACCAAGTTGCCACGCATGTGTTGTGGCCGCGCGATGCCTACCGTCATGCCAGCTTGACGATGCCGGCCGTCGGGCTAAACCCGTTCGACCACCCGGTCAACTTCAATGAGCTGCGGCTTCCTGACCTGGTCTCCTTCTTCACCTATATCTCCGAGGAGCTGAGCCGTCTCCACGCGATGGTGGGGGCTGAGCTGGACAAGGAGGGGTTGGGGCTGCCGTCGCCGTTCTCGGGCGAATCCTTTCAGGGCTCCGTCACAGGAATCCATTCGTGCCATTGGACGCCTTCTTTGACGAGCTGGCTCCCGTCGACCGGGAGCGGGATCTGCGGGCGGTTGCACCCTGCATCACCAACGTCGTGCGCCTCAAGAAGCAGAGGGACTTCAGTGGTGTTTAGGCGCCCTCTGCATGGGCATGTCCATGTCTCGGCGCAACATGACTGTTAGATCAAACTCAGATGGTGCAGATCAGTCACTGTAGCACAAAGCGTGTGGGTGTGTTTGGTTGCATTCTCATCTCAATATAGTTGTTTCCTCTTCGTATATTTGTCAACCTAGTAGTGTGGACTCATGCACCCTTCATGCACTCTGCCAAACACCCAAAAGTAGGTCGAGAAAGGAACTTTTGCTCCCATCCCGTGCACCCTTCATACACCCTGCCTAGCACTATTTGTGCTTCATATGGTTCATGTTTCGTGGAGTACTGTAGCACCGTACTCTCCGTGCGCTGTGGACCTAGTTCTGTTAACATTGATCTCACCGTCCATTCTCGACCGGACAGTTGAAAAATTGGTACTATGTTACATACAGGAGTAGTTGACATGCACACAACATCATTTGTTATCGTCATATCTTACTACACTAGCAACAAGATTGTGTAGTACTGACGTATGAACCACTTCACATGCCTAGTAGTAGGAGCACTGTGTATGTTCACGTGGCTGCCGTGTTTCGCACTCCTTCGTCGTAAGAGTTGAAACGCTTGTTGTAATCATTTTTTTCTTCTGAAAAATAGTGGACATGCTCTACCGTGCAGATCCTCCTCCAGCCATGCACTAAATTACTCACTTTCGCCGACGTGTGGGACAGCCAACATCAGGGTCCACCAGCCATGCACTAAATTACTCCGTAGTAGAGTGACGGTAGACTACCCCGATCGAAGCGCCGCAGTAATGCCCAATGAGCCATTAAATCACAAAACCCCCTCCTTTCCAGCAGTAAGTTGGACGGACGAAGCAACCATCATTTCACTCTTCTCTCTCAGCTTCCTCTCTACCCAACCCTCGCTTCTGCCTCATCTTGTTCCTAATTTCTTCAAGAAAACCCCAACCTGCTTCTGCCATTGTTCTTCTCTCCCAAAGAAGGAAAGGTGAGCGCATCAATGGTGTTGACTCTGGCCAAGGCCCGGTCTTGCAACCCCGAGACTGATCATATAACTCCCTCTCTTTTCTTCTTTTGGGTTTGTGATTACGGTTTCTTTTATTTTATTTCTATTTGACAGATTCTTGATGTACGCTGGAGCACCGGCCGAAGTGATGTCTATGGCTCCGGCCAAAACCGTCGAGGCTCATGGTACGAAGAAGCGCAAGCACCCCGCCGAGACTACCGCAGACAAGCTCAAAGCCATCGCCCTGTCCAAGCCTCGCTCTCCAGGATCGCTCATTAAGCAAGTCCAGGTAATATCTCTTCTTGACGATCTTTTTCTCGATGTTGATCGTGTTTTTTCATCTAACATGCAGTACTAGTACTAGTAGTACAACTTTCTGGGTGATCTTGCATGTGATTTTTGTGTGCCAAATGACGGTTCTAAATTCCTCTTTTGACCAAAAAATGTGAGAGGTTGACACTGATTTCTTATAGATTACTTTCAACTACTCCCTCTGCCCCAAATTTCTTGTCTTAGATTTGTCTAGATAGGGATGTTTCTGATACTAAAATGTGACTTGATACATCCGTATCTAGACAAATCTAAGAAAAGAATTTTGGGACGGAGGGAGTACTTTATGAACATCAATGCTACCTTTTAAGAGGGTATATTTGCCTCAATAACTTGTGTTATGGATATTGCATGTAATCCCTCTGCTCTCATGCCTTTGAAGACATGTTTTAGTGTCTTTGTTCACTCATTTGTGTGCGTATATGTAGTCATATATGGAGTATAATATCGAAAATCATATATTTCTGAACGGAGGTAGTAATAAAATATGGTTTCTGTTTGAATTAGAACCTGGTCCGCGGTGGAGATGAGGTTCTCAAAGTCATGCCGTGTGAACTGGAAGACCTGATGACGAGTTCTACTGTTAAACTATCCAGCTGATGTGTCCTTGTCGCCACGTGTCCTGAACTAGTGTTTTCCTGTAGCATTGTTGTCAGGCGTGTTCTCGAGGCTGTACTTGACCACAACAATTTCCTGGCTGTGCCTTCGATTACGAAGGGTGTGGTTCTTGTAAAGCTTCCCAGCAAATCTGATGTGGCCTATCTTCATCATCATGTTTATGAGTGGAAAGACCACTCTGTTAGGTTCTCCAAGGTTGACAAGATGGTGATGGAGCATGTAGACATCTCACACGAAGTCCATGGCCTAGTCAGTTATGCAGGGTTCATCCCGTAGGTCGGTGGCAAAAAATAGTCTGCAGAGTTTAGTTAGTGCAACTTTTCTTGTCTGTAGTAAGTACTATTGTTCATTACTTGATTTGTGTTTGTGAACCCTGTATTGTTTATTAGTACTACCGCTTTTGGTGTGTGGTCAGTCCTGAGAATGGTCTATGTTAATGTCTGTCCACTCAATTCAGTCTGTATATTTTGAAGTATCCATATCATATTTTTTGTGAGGACGGTCTATCAATTATGGTTACACTCCAATATCTGTATGCATTGTAGGGTTTATCGCACCCACCAGGATTTCCAGCCCCATGGATGTTTGGTCTATACAATTTGTCATGACCTTTGGACTGTCCTGCTTGTGGGAGTAGGCGGGGCCCCTGCATGCCACGCGTAGTTGGACGATCAATCTTCTGTTTAGTACTTCAACATAGTGATTTCTTGGTAAGGATTCACTCGTGTCACATCAAGTAAATCTTATTGATTTACTGTCTAAATCTTATTGATTTAATGTCATGTTTTCTTTCTTTTCCTGCAATTTTACGATGCAGGTTTTGCCATGTGACATTCATCACAGAATAAACCGTTTGGTTTGCTCTACGATGGCTATTTTTGCAGGTTTCACTTCTTATGTCATGTCAGTAACAAAGGCATTGTCCATCACTTATATTACTAGAAAAAATTGGACCATTCTGTTGTCTGAGTACAAGATGAATCCCTATGATGAACTGCAGTTTGGTTTAACAAAAACGCCACAATTAGTCCTTCTCGCGTTTAAAAGAAATGAAGAAAAAAACTGGATCATGGTCATGGATCCTAGTCAAGTTAGAAAGCTGATCATAGTAGACCAGACACGATCGCCACTGTCTCGCACAGATCGAGCACCGACAGTTGCTCTAGAACTGACAGTGGCAGCAGCTCAGTCTGATCCAGTTGAGGATTTGGCACCATCGCGTCAGCGGATCGGTCTGATCTACCGGAGGATCAGGCATCGACATCGGCACCTGCTCCGACACCGGCACCAGCTCTACAAGGAGCACCATCTCCGGCAGCAGCAGCGGCTTTGGCACCTGCACTAACACTTGCACTTGCATCTGCTCCGGCCCGTGCAGTTGCACCGGCAACAGACTGGGCTGAAGTTCGCACTTCATATACCAAAGTCCTTACAAAAACCGACATGTCCACCTTCTTGGTAAGCATTGGCCGCCCAAGTGCTTCGTTCTTTTTTCTTTCCATGTTGTTTCACATGATTCACTGTGTTGATCTAACTGTTTGGGTATCTCTTCTTGTTTGCAAATAGAGAATTCCTAGAGCAACGAGGGAGTCGTTCAACAATCCGGGTGACCGCGGCCAAGTTTCTCTTACCATGCGCAGCCTTGGTGTGAATGAACCTGCTCAATATATCGTAAGTACAAAGGATGGTCGCATCATGATTGATGCTAAAGGATGGTCAAGGTTCAAATCTAAATCATATCTTGCAGTAGGGGATGATGTCAAAATCGAACTTTCTCAGCAAGGAGAGCTGGTCCAAATCAACTTTGAAATTCTTCAGTAGCAGCACGCAACTACCTAACTGATCTATCCTCCGAGAGATTTTGATGTAATAATCTGGCATGGTGAAACAAGTGTCATGTGTGTATAAGTAGTACGATAGTATTATTTATCACATGGTATATCGTTGATAGAATTGCAACTCTGATTGCTGGTTAGGAACTGTCGTTCGATTTCATTCCAACAGCTGCCATGCTTTATTCAATTTTGTGTATTCGCCTTGCGACAGCATCTAAAACCAGCGCCGTACCGATCGCTTGCAATATGAAAAGCGCTGAGGTAGAACACATGGGCCCCCAAACATGCAGGGTCGGCCTGCGGCCCAAAGTCCAGAACCTGGTTTCGAGAAGCACTAGCTCAGTGCAGAAGTGGCGTCCTCCTCCTGCTGTGGGTTGGCAAAGATGAATGTTGATGCTGCGTTATCTCGCAATGGTGAAAGGGGAGCCCTGGCAGTTGTGACCCGGGATCATACAGGCTTCTTCCTTGGACCATCGGCACTGGTGTGCGAAAGTGTTACTGATCCAGAGATCCTAGAGGCAATGGCATGTTGTGAGGGGCTATCTCTGGTTCTTGACTTAAACCTGCAACAAGTTCAGATTAGCACCGATTGTTCATCAACAGTCAAGCATATCGGAGAGGCCTACTTGGGGCCCAGCAAAGTTATTATGGACGAGATCAAGATGAAGAAGAATATGTTCCAAACCATGGAGATCATACATGAAAAACATGAGTGTAATGTTGAAGCGCATGTGCTCGCAAAAGCTACTACTTATTTGCCCTGTGGACGCCATCTTTGGCTCACAGGAACCCCCGAAATTATTTGTATACCTATGACTGTTAATCTTCAATAAAGCAGCTTTTATCCCTCAAAAAATCTGAGTATTATATTCTCAGCTGAACCCCCATAATGCCCGTGTGTTGCAGAGGGAGTATATTTCTCGGCAAGGTGAGCCTGTGATATAAAAGATTTGTATATTTCTTTACAGAGGGAGTATCTCTCTGTCAAAAAATATATTTATGTGTAACTAGTTACTCCTGTCTTTCTACTTCCTTTCACTGATATTTGGGGCAACCGGCAACGGGGTCCACGTGCCATATGCACAAGTTAGAGTGCACAACTTCACGGTAGACACACCCCGGTCGTAGCGCCGCAGTAATGCCCAATGAGCCGTCAAATCACAACCCCCCTTTACAGCTTTAGCAGTAAGCTGGACGGACGAAGCGGCAATATTTCACTGGGCCTGAATCCCCTTCATCCTCGTCTTCTTGTTCAGAGAAAACCCCCTCTCGGCGATTGCATAGGGTTTTCTCATGGAGAACCAGGTATGAATTCTTCATCCATCCCCGATAAACCGAAGTCCCTTGGTCGCAGGTAATCCTAGGATGGCAGCCGCCGCCATTGATGCATTTTCTTCCTACTGAATCTAGTGTGTTTCATTTGCAGTGCCCAAAGTGCGAGTACCCTACAGGTTTCTACGCCCTCGGCGAGACGCCACACTTGTTCCTTCTCATCCTAACACAACATTTTGAAATACGCACAGTATGTTCCTAGAATCCTCTTTTCTATCCGGGAGGGTGGGGGTTTTTTGAACATGCTGTGTTCTCATATTATTTTCCCCGCAGTGTATTATTTGCTCTGCCAGAACACATGTACTCAAGATGCTCGGCCTTGCCATAACTAAATACACTAGTTTAATGGTCACAGTGAAGACAAGCCATGGATATAAGTTCCGAGTTGGGTTCATGAACCAAGAAGATCGCTGCTTTTTTATGGCTGAACTTGAATAAACTTCCTCAAGTGTTACGGACTGAAAGTTGGCGCACGAATGTTGATGGAAATAGCAGAACCTAGTCTCATCTTCACTGCGATCTTCCACCCCGACGTCGTTACAGTTGTTCATCCATGTTAGTCTTGTATCTAGTTCTTGCTTGTTGCCTCGATTACTTCTTAATCCACCTATTCTGACTAACTAATCACAATTTAACTTTAGAAGTAGCAACGAATCTCTCACGAAGATGCTACTTCTAACTAATATTTTCTTATAATTGGTGGCATGTGTAGGTTTTTTCAGAGTTAAGCAGTCTGTTCGTTTGTTACTCTGTAATAACTCGGTTGTTACTAATGGCACTGAAGTTGACTGGATCGACATCCACAAGTTTCTACACTATTGATCATCTTGAGGTCCTTGTGGGGTGTTTCGATGGTGGAAGGCCACGTGGGATATGTGTGCCACTGTTGCACTCGTCAAACAGGTCCAACTGTGTCTAGAAACTTATGGTACGAGCTGTTTTCTGTTATATATGTTGTTCATAAACTATTGCTTATACACAGTTTTACAGCTGTGATCTTCTTGAAACAGGAACTGCCGAGTTCTATTGTTCCTATACAGATGCCTGACCATGGTTGGGCCAGACTTGCGCTTGGTCACAACATGATGTTTATGTCGACCTACTCAATTCCCCTTGGACGTGAAAAGATACTTATTTATGGGTGGTCTCAAATAATGAAGGCCCGTCCATCTTGGAGAATAGGACAGAAGATTATGTTCATGCTTTTCCATGGCTCTAAAGAGAATATCCTGTTTATTGACCATGTTGTGAGATGAAGCCGCTTTCAGAAGGTTGTGGATGCACGGGGTGGCGCCTGGGCCTTGTCCTGGGGCTTGGCAGCCTCACCCTTGGTTAACTGTAGGCAAAGTAGCACTGTTCGAGGCGTGCTTTGTACGGTTGAACCTGTATAAGTACTCATACTGCTTTCAGCTTTGGTTGTTAAGTGCCCCAGCTGGTTTCAATTAAGGTTGTTAGTTACTCCTGCTGCTTTTACAATCTGTCATGTTTCTTTAGTCCTGTCTTCCTCCAGCCGCCAAAACCAAACCAGCACCGGCGGGGCCGCCTGCTTCCGCCTCCCACGGCTGGCTGTGCCTTAGCGCACGCATCGCCGCCCCACCGTCTCCTAAATTGTTAACGCTGACGTCCTCCGCGCGCTTTGGTGCACTCGCCGCGGCACCGCCCTCTCGCGTTGTCAACATGGTCAACAAACAACAGGAATCGGCAGAAGTACGTGGAGAGGATGACAGTAGGGGCCCACCACGTCAACGTATGGAAAAATAAAATGCTTCCTCCTAGTGTTTTCCTGACATCTGGGACCCACGACATTGTGAGCGTATATAGTCAATAGACAAGAGAACAGCAAGATCGGCTGACACCTAGGACGTAGCTACTCGAGCAGCATTTTTTGTTTGGTATTGTTGAGACGGAGCAGGGTTTGAACTGGGCTCTGGCCCGTCTAGCCCAGGCTTATATTTTATGTTCACCATGTGACCAGCCTAGCTATTTTTTCTTTGTGAAAATGAGCCCAGTTTATTTTTTCTGAAGAATACCCAATATATGCCTACTTATTTTTCTACGCCCCGATGGGCTACAACTCTTTCAAGACGCCTGCAAATCATGAAAGTAATATGAAATGGGTTGTAAATATAAAAACAGATGACAAATTGGAAATTACTTTATAATTTCTGAATTTTATTACATTTTCAGATTCCTATTTCACTGGGCATTAACCTAATTTAAATATATCTTCAAAGTACTTTAAATCTGGCTGGACATTTCAGAATTAAAAATAGTTTGGAACCCACAGAAATATGCGAAATTGGCCCTGGCCAACCAAAAAAAATGACTGCAATAAATGGCATAAGAAGTTGCCATGAGCTATATATAAATTATTAAAAAAAGAGGGAGTGGTCTGACTTGTGGGCCTGTTTAGCTGATGCGTATGCAAGATTCTTTTAGTTATTACATACGTCAACAAACGATTCTAGCAGACGTCACTGTTGGATGTTAATCCAACGGCCGTCGTGTTTCTTCAATCTCTGATCTTCTTGCTCTCCGCCAAAGCAGCGCCGGCGGGACCGCCTACTCCCGCCTCCCGTGGCCGGCTGTGCTGCCGTGCAGGCCTCATCGCCCCCTACTACTCCAACCGCTGGCCAGGGCATCCCTCTACTCACCCACACCCCCTGTTATTCTGCGGCGACGGCAGCCTCACACCGCATCCGAACCGGTGAACACTCGTACTCCTCTCTGCATGGGCATCCACTGCCGCGTCTTCCCCGGCTCTGCGTCGTCCCCTTCCTATGCCTCGCCGTCGTCCACCACCGTGGTGCTCTCGGCGCGGCGTGGTCAATGTGGTCAACGACCGACTTCCATCGGAAGAGTACTGTACGTGGAAAGGCTGACAGCTGGGTCCATGGCAGCCGCAAGGAAGTGCCTCCTTATTACGCGGAAAATAATTATTCCTCCACCTGACAGCTAGGACCCACCGGACGGGCCACCAGTATTTTGAGAAAAAAATCGTTTCCCCCTAACTGTTGGGACCCACCAGACGGGCCACCGTATTTCACAAAAAAAATGTTCCCCCCGCTGTCAGCTCGGACCCACCGGAAGTGCCTCCTTATTACGCACAAAAAATGAATACTCCCCCGGCTAGCTGGGACCCACCTTGGTGGGAGGCTGACTTGTGGGCCTACTAAGTTGACGGGGACGAAGGGCTTTGTGAACTTAGTCAATATGAATGATTCTAGCTCCAGTGACCGTACGATGTCCATCCAACGGCCGTAGTGCTTCTTCAACCTCCGGTCTTCTTGCTCCAACCATCCAAAGCAGCGCCGGTCGTGCTGCATGCTTCTGCCTCCCGTGGCCGGCTATGCTACCGCGGAGGCCTCACCGCCCCCTACTATTCCCACCGCTGGCCAGGCCCTGCGGCGAAGGCAGCCTCACACTGCAGCCGAACCAGTGAACCCTCATACTCCTCTCCGCGCGGGCTTCCACTGCCGCGTCTTCCCCGGCTCCACATCATCCCCTTCCTAGGCCTCGCCGTCGTCCACCGCCGTGGTGCTCTCGACACGGCATGGTCAATTTGGTCAATGACCGACTTCCATCGAAAGAGTACTATGCGTGGAGACGCTGACAGCTGGGTCCACGACCGCATCAAGGAAGTGCCTCCTTATTACGCGCAAAATAATTATTCCTCCACTTGACAGCGGGGACCCACCGGACAGGCCACCGTATTTCGTGAAAAAACGTTTGCCCCTGACTGCTGGGACCCACCATCTACATATTCGCACGCAAGGAAGTGCCTGACAGTCGGGACCCACCTGGTCGAAGCGTACGTAGCATTGTCATTCTGGTCGCGAACGTGTACGTACATATATACTGGTCGATGTAGAGGCGCACACGTGTCGTAATAGAGGCGCGCACGTAGCATGTACACGTACGTACAGCGGCCAGGGTGCAAGAAAGAAAAGAAGGCCACGTATGTGTACATACGGGCGGGGTCTCGAACGCCTACTCCCGCATACGTACGGCCAGGGATCTTAAAAATCTAAAATTTGACCTGTTAGTGTTCTAACTACAAAAGTCTAGTAAAGTAAAAAATATTTTTATGGGGGTTCTTATGTCTCATAAAAATTGTTTGTTACGTCAGAATCTGAAGAAACTAATTCTGTATGGAGAAAAAATCTCTCATTTCCGACGCGAATAGATTTTTTTTCGAAATAAAGGTTCTTGTCTTGTGGGGAACGATGCACAAATTTTTGGAATACGGTACCAACAGTTATAATCCCCCAAGAACTACGTTTTCTTTCAAGCCTTTCAACCAATCAATGCGACCTCGTAGGGCAGCTTTTGCTAAAACTCGAGCACTTTCTTGAAAACTTGCTTCAGATATGAAACTTTGGTTATTCGGGGAAGCCCTTGTTATTCCCAATAAGATTGCCTGATAATAGATCGATTCATCCAAAGCTCATCCTCCTCGTTCCGCTCGCAATAGTCCGATTAATTCCCCAGGCGAAAAAACATTAGACATTCCATCTTCGGAAACCCGCACTTTTGATGTTACTTGGCGTATAATAATCTCTATATGTCTATTATG